>NC_068302.1:14470900-15070900 GCF_025860055.1 Xyrauchen texanus | reverse complement strand
GTAATTTATGTATTTTCTTTCTCTATTTACTAGGCAATGGTCCTGGCAGTTATTGCTGAGCACTCTCTACCTTTGACAATGGCACCTGTGTTGGTGGAGTTCAGCCAGTGTCTAGCTGCAGACAAGGCAGCCCTTAGCCAAATTAAACTGTCCCGCACTGCAGCTTCTTACAAAATGGTGTATGGTATGGGCCGTACATTTGCAGAGAAAACATTCTCTAACTTACAACGATACCCCTTCTCTCTGAATGTGGATGAGAGTACCTCCAGTAGTTATAAGAAGGTCCTTTCTATGCTTGTCAGCTACTTTAACGAAGAGCTAAATGATGTTGTGGTTGAACACCTGGGCTCCCTTGAAGTTGTAAAAGTCAGTTCAGCCAGTTTGGAGAGGTTGATGTGTGACTTTTTTCAGAAAAAGGACATTCCTTGGTCGAACCTTATCAGCATAATGCTAGACTCATGCAACGTGATGCGCGGGAGCAAATCAGGGCTGGAGACAAGGATCCGAGAGAGGCATTGTCCCACTCTGCTTGATGTGGATGGTGACTCTTGCCATCATGTCAACAACGCTGCAAAGAGATTTGCAGAACCTTTTGAAAACTACTTGGAGCAGCTCTTTGCAGACATCCACACAGACCATCAATGGGCATCAGATCAGGTATCTGAACATGCATTTAATGTTTTATGAAAAATCAGTTTCTAACTAGTTTATTAACTGTTTTGAGTGTTGCTAGTAATGTAACATATGTTATGACTTGCAGTTGGCTTACCTGAAAGAAATAGCAGAGTTCCTGGACATACCTGCCACCAATCCCCAGCGATTTGTCTCCCATCGCTGGTTGTCAGCTTATGATGTAGGGATCAACACTAAAAGAATGTTACCTGTGTTCAGAGTGCTCTACTTTGGATTTATGGGAAAGCAGGACCAAGAACTGTACAATGAAATATTACAGGACCTGTACAGAGATCATAGTGTGAGTGACAAGGCTCAGCGAAGGGTTGAATTTATTCACCAGGATCTCTGCAAGAAGGGTATGTTTGTGTATGTATGTATATATTGTAAAAGATTGTTATATGGTCAAGAAGGAACTAAAATCCTACTACTGAATCTTAGTATTTAGTAGTAAACATGCTGTATGTGTCTGTCTATGTGAGAGACAGATGAATAAAATGTGTTGTACATCTATACCTACTGTTTTATGGTTATGATTTAGCAGACACTTTTGTCCCAAGTAAATTGTTATTATTATATCTTATTAGCCTAAGAAGTACTCCTACTGTTACAATCTTTGCAACATTTTATGTATACCATTGGTATTGCAAAACTTCAAATCTGCACTGTTATCTATATATTGTATCTTTGTTTTTTGATTTCTTTTTGAAGGAATGACTGATTTGGGGAAGAAAAGGAAGGCCTGAATTGTAAAGAAGATTTGGGTGGAAAACCAAAAAGTGGACCTGAATCTTAGTGTGTACCTTAGTGTCCTCCCAATTTTGAAGGAATACGTGATGGTCTTTCAAGTGAGTATTTTTCTATACAGTATATGCAACTCAACAGAATAAAATGATTCTGATGTCTATTAAAAAACAACAGCAAGTTCAGTTATAAAAATGTGATTTTTATGTTCATTGAAGGGAAGTAAAACCTTGGTTTACAAGCTTCATGACAAGCAACTTGAAGTGTTCATCAACTTTCTTGCCTGCTTCATCAAGCCCGAGCATCTGAAGATGTCGCCAAACAAATTGCTAGAATTGGACTTGGCCAATAACACACTTCACTCCCAGATTTACGTTGGGAAAGTCGCAGAAGACCTGATTGCAGCCCATCCAAAGCATCCGGTTAGTATTTTAAATAAAGTTTACTACTTATTTTAATTTTCTTTCCATTTTATCATTAGCGGTTCAGAACAGGGGAAACAGTATTGAGAAACTTGCCATTGTGCTGCAGCCATGAAACCTGAGTATGAACTCAGGATAAACATGTTTTTTGTATGTTATGTGTTGCAGATAATCATGGATTTTATTGGGAAGGTGACCAAGGTATACACAGCTTGTGGCAAGTACATGCAGAACAAACTACCTCTCAAAAGTAAGACCCTACAGGCCTTGTCCTCCATTGATCCTGTGGTAAGAGGCCATTCCCAGGCTGTTCTTCAGCTGAAAGAGTTGGCTAGGATCATGAAACATTTAGTGCCCCTAGAAAGTGACATCACAAAGGAGATCATTAGGTACAATGTGGACCCTAATATGGCCAAGTATGAAGATGGAGATGACATTGTGAAGTGGTGGGCCCATGTCATGAGTTTGGGGAAGTATCCAGCTCTCAGCCTGGTTATCAGAGGTGCCCTCTCCATCTTCCATGGGCCACTGGTAGACTCCTCCTTTAGTCTCATGGGAGATGTGATTGACGCTAAAAGATCTAACATGAAGATCTCCCCCTTTGATGCAGTGCAGACTGTGAAATATGTCCTGAGGTCTAGGGGCAAGACTGGCATTGGCATGTTCAAAAGAGATGACATCAACATGGGGCCAATTGATAAAACTCTCTGCCGGAACATTAGGGCTGCAGGGAGAAGGGACAAGACCGACAGAGAGAAGAGGATGGAGGCAAAGCAGAAGAGGCAGGCGGAGTATGGCTGCAGTGCTACATGTGAAAGTGCCGAGAAGGCCAAGACCACCGCTCTGGCCAAAGAGAGGCAGACACATCTCAAACATGTTGAAAAGAAAATGAATGCAGCCAGACGGAAGGCCCTGGATACATTGCAAGAGGTGGCCAGGAAGAAGAGGAAGGAGGTGTAAAGCAAGAAGAATAAGTGCTAGATAGTTAAATAAGAGTTTATTGTTCAGAATTAAAAAATTAAATTGAAATTCCAAATTTGTGTCGGTGTATTTGATTTTCAGTATTTCATAATACTCTATGTGCCTATAGGGGTGGGCCGGGGATGTTAGGGGTTGGTGGCAATGTAAGTATCTGGATATTTTCCGCGGGGCAAGAGTGCTTCGATTACCTCTCTCTTTTTTGACCATACATGTGTTTGCATCCCTGTACATACAGTCATACAGCCTGATAACAACAACTGTGCCAAAATCAAACAAAGGGAGTCCAAAACAGACTTTATACCTATGTGTGAAATTCTGAAGGTTCGAACCCTCAACTCTGATTGGATAAGGTGCACAACAGAATGCGTCCCTCAACCATGACATTATCAGGAGTGTAAAAACCACAGAGACCTTTCTGGGCGTTGCTTCCAGCGACAGTATGCACTGTGACTAGTTGCAGCTCTGCTGCTCCCAAGTGAAGCCTCGTTGCCCCAGGAAGTAACGTTCGTACATGAAACTTTGGCCACACAATCTCCATCTCGCTGGATGAGTTGAGATTTCTCCGTTTTCCACCGAACATTCTAATGGATCCAAAGGAGACAGCCAAGCAATCCGCGTCGTCACCCTTTTGCCTACAGAAGTGAAGAAAGAAGATTTCGCTTCCTTCTTCAACCGAGTCGACTTCGGCTGGTTTTCTCCGCCAACCCACCGAGAATCAGCTGCCATACGGTCCGCCGACAGAGCAAGGAAATGGCCTCCCGCTATCACCCGAGCTTCGAGGAACGACAAACAAACACACATTCTACCCGTGTCCTCACGTGACTCAAGTAAGAGGTTTACGTCTGGGCAGAGATAGATTATTATAGTGTGTTATTCTTGTGTTTCAAGGTTATTGATTGTACAGTTTACGGACTGCCGAGTCCACTCATTGCTGCTAATAATACTCAAGGTATTACTGTAACGTACTGTTACCATGAATGAGTTGCCTTCTCTTCCACGATCGCTAAAAAAGGCTTCCGTGCCATCACTCTGTCATCTCTCTCTTGTACTAACATCACACACACACTCAACCCCTCACAAACATACCCGCACACACATTTGGCGAACAGATAACTTGTCGATAGAGTCTAGCTTTGTCCCTAAGTTATCGTATCAGTGTAGACAAGCGTTAAATGGGCAGATGCCATTAACCAGTCTCTATCCCCACATTTGCAGCCACCTTCTCTGGATGGAAAACTCATGTGACATACTCTCCACGAGAGCCACGTTCACCAATTTGTGGGCTCCACTCCTTACACACACACACACAAACACCCATTCACACACACATATCTTCCTCTTATGTATTATAGGCTTATTTGTTACCATATCTAATCATATTACTGTTTAGTTTGTAGTTGGATGTCGGAGGTTTTTTGAATGCATTGTATTGATTATTCATTTATCTTACTGCATGAATAAATATTGTTATACTTTAAAGAGAGGTTTTTTGGTATTGTTCTGTATGCACCTGTGTCAAGGGCTGACAGGGGATGTCAATGCTCGGATTCAAGCCTTCATTGTTCCTCTTTTGAATGTCTATGTTCTTCAGACGTCGATTTTCCTAAAAGAACAATCCTATAATGAGACTGCTATACTACCTGGTTATTAGTCCCTGATTCCAGGGTGGTGGATCCTTAATCAATATTCCTTATTAATATTGTATTTATTTTGATAATTGATAATTATTTTTGATAATAATTAATATTCTATTGATTTTGATAACTGATGGTTATCTTTGATGATTGTTGATTTAAAGTATTAAAAAGCTAATGTTGATTCTAATCAATGTCTATTTGATTTTTATCATTAATAATTATCTTTGATAATTATACAATGCTTTGGCTTGTCATTTATATAAGACGACCAAAGACTGCTTTACGCAACTTGAAACTTAAAACGTATATTTTAAATACATAAAGATGAGAAATACGCTCGAGGAAGCAACCACTCAAGGTAAAGCTCCTCAACCGCCCGTGCAATGATGCAGAGTAACTCATATCACCAGTGCATGCTCCTCACCTTCGCTGGGGGGAAGGGCTGCAACATCCTCCATGGAACATTTGCCATTATCATCATCAGTCATGCCACATACAACAACACTGTGCTCATTCATAGAGTGCCAGAGGTTGTCACATGTGTACTGCACTTGCAAAGACGCTGTGTGGGAAAATGGAGGGGCTCATTGGACTTGCACAGGTCCTTCCATCTCTACTTTGTGGCTCCGCTGTGCTTCCACATGGGGGGGGGTGTCTAAAGGGAATCCCTTCCACAGATGGGTGTCCGTCGAAGGTGAAGTGAGAGCTGATCTAGATGCATAGTCCAGATGAGATGATGTCGGTCTTGAAGGAGAACAATTCTGAAGAAATTAAGCTTGAGCGCCCTCTTATATTGGGCAAATGAGCACCTAAAGGGACGGTGCTCAAACATCATTGACAATCGTAAGATTGGTGTTATGATACAAGGGCTACAACTAGGTTGTGGAAAAGGAATTTCCCCATCGTGTTCAATTCAATGTCAAGTGAACTGAATCAATAGGGAACTATTTTTTTATTGTGGAGTTGCCCTCCTGTGGCAAACCTCTACTAACACATTAGATGCCGAACCAGACTGCTGGTTAAAGGTGCACTCAGTAACTTTTTTCTTTGTGTCATCTTGGACTTAAACTGACACCTAGTAGCTTGGATGCAGCATAATTTCAAATCAATAGTTTTCAGTTTCAGATGCCAAGGTAGAAATTTAGTAATCACAGTCAGCCATGATTACTTTAATCAATGAGTAAAAGTGTCAAATAGCAGGGCGGTTACTGAGATTAAGCGAGGAATATTCGGCTGGTCATGTGATTCTGACATGGCAGCCCCCATGTGCAGACCCTCTCCATGTAGATTAAAACAGCTTTTATAAGTAACATCCTGTTTTTCCCAGGGCAGTCCCTTTTTAAGTGTCCCGACTTATTCTGAAAAAATTGTGTTTTGTCACGTATTTCCCCTCACCTAAAATTTCACTTTTGCCTATGGGGCTTTCACAGTCAAGTGAGTATTCTAATCAAAGGTAGCCAAGGATAAGACTTGAAAAATCACACTGTGTTATTTCAAGTACATGATTGGATTAAACTATCCAATCACAATCCCCTATCAATAGACATCAAGTTAGTGAACTGATTGAAGAGTTCGTTTGAAAGAGCACACAGATATAATTGTGGCAGGGAAAATGTCATGGAAGCATGCATGCACATTTAATGAGGATCTTCAAAAAGAGTTTACATTTCTAAAAAAAAAGGAGTCACAGACAGCTTCGTTAAGTGAGGTGTGAGATTTTTGGAGCTCGCTTTTCCATTGCCCGTGGATGCCGCACCGAAATTAAGCAGCATTTTCATACAAAAAAGCATGTGGATGCTGCTTAAAGTAAGTGTGCCACACCAAGTGTTAGCAATTTTTTTGTGAAGCAAAGTTCAGAATCTGACAAGGTGCATGTAAGTGAAGGACTTTTTGCATGTCATTCTATTGTGCACGGCCATAGCTTTGCATTTCTGACCTGAAAAAGGTCTTGCAGGCAGGCTGGAGGAATCATTCATACCCTCTGACATTAAAAAGCAGTTGGATGCCCTGGTTGAAGCTGGTGACATCCGAGTGGATGATTTCTTTTGTGCAGTGAGAAAATTTTATTCAGCATTGGTGGATTACCTCCAAAATTGGAGCCACTCATTTGAGAACACAGAAAAACTTGACCCTACTGAGGGACATCCCAGAGTGGAAATACATCCCGAGCAGCCTCGAACACTTCTACACCAGAATCCTCTCAGTTTGATTGACGTAACCAAGCTCTTTGATGAGTGGGCATGCGCAAAAAAACATTGTCATTCGTCGCATTACTGAGTGGAACATGAACAAGATGGCCTCATCAGAGAGATGGACAGACATTTTCTATGAGCCATCAACTTCGGAGTCTTAGCCTAGGTCATGGAGTTTGTTTTATGCCTGCCTGGGACATCTGCATCTGTGGAGAGTGCGTGCTCATTAATTAATGCAGCATGGACACCGGATAAATCTTGTCTCAGTGTAACAGTCATGAAGGTCTTAATTTTGGACTGCACTGCTCTGCATTTTACTATAAACTCATGAAAGACAAGTGCACATTGAGAAACATTGCTGCCAGCAAAAAAGTACAAGGTGACAACCATTACTACTTTGCATTGATCTGCGCCTAGGTAAGGATACATCAATTTCATTTTTGCTGGGATGGGGCGGTCCCGTTTTCCACAAGCAGGAATCTGGTCACCCTATTTGTAAAGTTACTGAGTCTTCATTTTAATGTGAGTGGTTATGATTTCCTACATACATAACAAAATTGCAATTGATATCTTTAGGAGTCACATTTTTCTCATGAGGAAAAAATTACTGAGTGAACCTTTAACATTGATATCTTATCAATAACTAAACTGGCTGAATTATAGACCATACAAATTTATTTCTGCAAAACCAGGGCTCTTCCTAGAGCACTCCACCGATCTGGGATTTAAGCAGAGCGGCCGAGATGGAAGCCTCTCCCAAAAAAGCACCTAAAGACTCAGACTGGTCCAGAGGTCTCCTTCCAGCAGGACAATGACCCTAAGCACACAGCCAAGACAACGCAAGAGTGGCTTAGGGACAACTATGTGAATGTCCTTGAGTGGCCCATCCAGAGCCCAGACTTGAACCCAACATCTCTGGAGAGTCCAGAAAATGGCTGTCCACCGATGGTCCCCATCCAACCTGACAGAGTTTGAGAGTATCTGCACAGAAGAATGGCAAGAAAATCCCCAAATCCAGGTGTGCTAAGCTTCTTGCATCATACCCCAAAAGACTTGAGGCCAAAGGTTCTTCAACTACTGAATTAAGGGTCTAAATACATATGTCAATGTAATATTTCAGTTTTTTTCTTTTCAGTATATAAAGCTATCAAAAATCTGGTTCTTGCTTTGTCATTATGGGTTATGGGGTGTAGATTGATGTGAAAAATATAATAATTTAAAGCATTTTAGCATAAGGCTGCAACATAACAAAGTGTGAAAAAATGAAGGGGTCTGAATTCTTTATGAATCCACTGTAAGATTAACATACATTTTAGGAGTTTCCCCTCTAGAAAGAGAACACTTTTAATAATCTATCCACATTATAAAACCGTGAATAACTTGTAAGTTAATAACAGGTCTAAATTCTTATATTGGCTGAAAAATAGAAGTCTATAGTATTGTTATGTGAACCAAGTTTCAAAAGGGTCATTCACTCTCTCTCTCTCTCTCTCTCTGTCTCTCGCTCTCTCTCTTCCTCTGTCCCTTGATAATTCTTTATGTCTCACACAACACTTTATCTTTCTATTTTTCTCACTCTCGCCTTGTGCCATTTTGGGCATTTAAATGTACTGCATACAGTAATATATGTATGTGTGTGGCTTTTGGATCAAATACCCGAGTGTTTGGTTTGCTTGCATGAATTCTTGTATGAACTTCAACAACAGCGTCACTTGTTGCACATTCATTTAAAGTTAAGTGTGCCCTCTAGTGGTAGAGATTATACAGTACGTTGAGAAATGTCGCATTGAAACCTGCCATTAAACAGCTTATACGCATTTCAGCTACATTTGAACGGTAAAACAATTATGAAACCTAAAACAATTCATTAAATAGCTAAATGTAAAAGGAGATGTTCAAAAATATCAAGCCGTTGTTTTGGAAAACAAATATTTTAATGAATAAATGTATGACATTTAACTTTGCTTAAATTTGCTCCAACCTGACACTTGTGAAAAACCCTTGACTTGAGACCACAGTTCACCCTTTCAGTTAAAATCTACCTTCATTATTGATCCTTGCCTGAATATATGCTAGTGTGATATTGTGATCACTTGAATACCCACCACTTATAGCAGAAAATAGGAAGATATTGTAATTTTAGATTAGAGGCAGGTCTGGTCCGTGGATTTGTGGGGCCCTAGGCAAAATCATGAAAATGGGCTCCCTGGTGTGAAAATTCTCATAACTTTAAAACATCGAACATAGAACCACTGCAAACAGGATGAGATGTTTGTTTTTTTAATAGAAATCACTAAAAAAGAATACCAATAGCTTTTGTTCCCAACATGAAGATAAACTCTGCATGCATGCATAAGGGAAAAGTGTATTTTAGGTGGTGTGACAAGTCACCATTTTATCGCCTTATTTTGATCTTATTTTTCTAGAAGTACAAATGAACCAATGTCTCAATTAATATGAAGTCATGGAAACTGCTTACTGGGAAACATTTTAATAAGGTTTGCATTAGGTATCATTACAATGTATAATACAATTTTTCAGCATTTATTCATCTTGTCAATTTATAAAAATACAATTGTTTTTTGTTTGCTCATATTAGTTCATATTGTCTTAACTAATTTAACTTTAAAATGAGTAATTAACATTAACCAAGATTATAAAGTATTGTTTATTGTTAGTTCATGTTAACAAATACAACCATTAAAGTGACAAAATAATAATAATAATAATTTTAGATAGTTTTAATAGTATAGGACACGGCTGACAATGCTTGAACTTCCCACATAACTATGTGTAAATGTTTGTTTAGAGCAACAAAATCAATGAAAACAATAAGTTGGCCAGAATGTGTGCAGAAGTGAATAGAAGTTAAAACGTCAGGGAAAATCAGGTAACTACAGCAATAAAATTACAGATTTTAAATAGGGCCTATAAACACAACACCTCAAAATATACATTTGTAAACAAATGTACAGGATAAACACATCCCTCTTAGAGAGCAGAGATCTTTGCAGATAGAATGGTTTGGTTATTTTCCAGATTAATTGCTCATATGTTCACTCTATGTGAGGTTTTTTGCATCTTTATATCGACAGCGTCTGAATTCCTTCCTCAGCAGATTATTCTTGAGAAAACATGAAAAGCTCTAATGATTTGACAAGCACTGTTTCTGCTATCCTTTATACAAAAGAAGCCTCAAAGTCTTACAGTAAATAGCCACAAAGCAATATTTTTCATAACTTATTTTCTGTGTTTCTGTCAGGCGTGCCCATTAGTCAGCAAGGTGCAAACTGTGTCTAATAGAAATGTTATAAGAAGCTGCGCTCCAGTTCCCAGCAACGCTTTGAGTTACGAATAAGTTATGCAGATTAGTGTGTATGCTTATCTTTACTTCTTGACCATATAGATACACTTATTGTATTAATTGTAACTTTCAGTTATTTGTCTTTTTGTGATTATTCAGTGCTCATTTTATACTTAATACAGTATATTGTTTTTAGTTTTCACCATCATTGTGATTTGTATGGTAAATGATCATGTCCACGCATGTTGCACAATCTCTTTGAGTGTATGCGCGTTAGAAACTATTGAATTGCTGAGAATTACAAACAAAATGTCATCAATGTTTTTGAATCTTATGACTCTTTTGCACTTATTTGCATGGCCCCCCCAGGCACGTCAGGCCCTAGGCGGCCCGACGGTACCACCTGGAGGATGGGCCGGCCCTGTTTAGAAGACAGAATTTACAAAGGTTATTCTAATCTAAGAGTGTATTGAACTAAGTGCTTGAAATCAACATACAAAACCACTGCTTGGGAAACACATATGTAGCCAATAATAGGGGTTTTGACTCAAAATCTTAAATGGTTAGGCCTAGATCACACAAAAATGAAAATTCTCTCTTCATTTACTAACCCTCATGCCAGCCACAATTTTTTAGAAGAATATCTCAGCTCTGTAGGTCTATACAATGAAAGTAAATGGTGATCAGACATTTGAAGCCCCAGAAAGGAGATAAAATCAGCATAAACATATAAGACTCCAGGGGTTTGATCCAAGTCTTCTGAAGCAATCGAGTTGGATTTAAGTGAAAACAAATTATAAGTCCTTTTTTCCTATTACTCTTGAAAGCAGTCTCCTTGGCGATCATTATTTCAAGCTCGATTAAACTTCCTATCTAGCGCACTGCATATGTGTCAAGCACTAGGAAGTGTAATCGAGCTTGCAATCGTGATCGTGGCTAGAGACTCCAATGGCGAGATGCCTGGTGAAAAATGTGTTATATTTTGGTTTGTTCTCACCCAAAACAACTGGATTACTTCAGAAGACATTGATTAAACCAATGGAGTTATATGGATTATGTTTATGATAACTTTATCTCCATTTTGGAGCTTCAAAGGCCTGATCGCCATTTACTTGCATTGTATAGACCTACAGAGCTGAGATATTCTTCTAAAAAATTGTGGATGGCATGAGAGTTAGTAAATGAAGAGAGAATTTTCATTTTTATGGATGCACTATCCCTTTAAAGTTACATACGAATGACCCTTGTACTCTGTCTTTATCCAACATGTAAAATATTATAAACAGTATAGGGTACACTACACTAGAGAACACCAGGCTAGTTGTCATACTGGAAATTTGTCACAACACTGTGCAGTTACTGCAGCACATACAAATCCTCCTCTGTACACTACCATGTGATTAAGTATTCTGGGGAGGTTGAGTAATCCTGTAGTGATAGGGTCACATGTTGAGGTGTTTAGGTGTGTGTGTGTGAGTGTGTACTGAATGGGGGACAGGGAGAGATTAACAATGGCTGGCACTAATTAAATACTTAAGACTTAGCCATAAGTAGTGAACATGCTGACTAAAACCTCAGCAACACTTTGAGACTTCATGAAAAATAAAATAGCAGCTCAAAGACTTTGAAAATCAGATCCCAAACTAAATAAATAAATTGTTTCATTTTATGTTATCCAAATCTATGTGGGTGGGAGAATAATTCCTAAAATGTACAGTATTTCCTTCTTTCTTTCAGGTGTTACAGTCACCTTGAGAAACTACCTGTTATTTTCTTTGTCTCAAATGTTGCCGTAGTTTTAAACAGAAAATCTTTTCAGTTTGTGGAAATGTTTATTGTTGAATAGGGTAGGGGTAAATGTAGCTTACAGGTGGTGAGCTGTAGTTTCTTTTCAAAGAGGGTGTTACTGTGGGAGCTTCTAGAAACTATTTAATTGTTTACCAGCTGAACTAGGCTGAAATTTAAGTGTTATTGAGGGTACATGTTGCATAATGATCATTTATATATAAATGTACACGTAATGCAATGTTATGTTTACACCAACAAAACCAAAATTAAATTAGTTTGATGGTTTCTTACACATTCATTCCACTAAAATTCTTGCTCAAATGAAATTCTGTGTCTGTGCCCACAAAAGGGATAACTCAGGCATGATCATTTGCCTTGAATTGATATGTCAGTTTATATTTGCATTTAAGATAAAATGCAATAAAAATATATTTTGTGTTGAAGTAAATATAACAGAAATGATTAAGTACATTCTACATTGAATAAATTAGTTTAGGCATGAACTTTATAATATTAAGTAAATTCTGCATTTGCACTCAATTCAAACATGAAACAATGTGTGCTTTAGCTTCTAAGTAAATATGATTTATGTCTGTTTGCTATCCCTACAGTGCATAATCATCTAACAATCCTAAGGTAGAAAACCTTTGTTATTTTTATTGGCTAATTTAAGTAAATGTTACATGTAATTGTAAATTGACTTAACTTTTCGATGCTGGTCTTCCCAGCGTGCTTGAACATTTAATGAACTTGCATAGTGTTACTGTTTGCAAGTTGATTTACACCATTTTTATTGTTGATTGTGTTGTTACATTCAGGAACTTCTTGCTTTATTAAGTCTGAAGATTGTTTTCTACTCAAAATTACCTGTTTATCATACTAGACTACATAGTCTATTACATACATAAATATGGTCTGTTAAAATGACCAACAATTTCTGTGTGGAAATTGTTTCCTAGTTTTTTTTTTTAAGTAAACCCCACTCCAAAAAAATATCAACTTACACAAAGTATATTGCGGAATAAAATTACAATGACATGCATTGACATTTGTGCACAGAATTGATCCAACCATATGTAAGCAGTGAGGATTAAATCCACAATGTTGGTACCATATGTTTATGTTCCTCTCTAATTACATTTGTCTATTGTAGGTCCCTAAGTGTGTGAATTAGATAGCATGAGTAGCAGGAGTGGGGCAGACAAATCAGGCACATAAATTCAGGAAGCCAAGCACCGCTTACCCACAATCCTATTATGATATATAAATCTCCAGAAGACCTGGCTAGTTGTAGAGAGCCACTTGGCAATGTGCAGTGGCCTTTTACCACCTCTCATACATGTAAAATTAGGCCATACAAGAAAATAAATCTGTATTGATTTTAAAGTGCCTCCCAATACCACCTGCTCAAACGGCACTCTAAGTGAGCATTGATGTCTTTCTCACTTAAGAGTATAAGAATATGGAGTATTTTAAAAGATTAGTGAACTAATGTCTGTTACATGGAGAACTAAACCCACAGGGGGGGAAACTGAACTAAGCAAGTGCTCCGATAAACAGTTTTCTGGTTTCCTATAATACAAGTAGAAATAATGTCTATTAAGCTTGTAATAATCACTTAGCTGTATACCTCTTTCTGAAATTGTTGTTTTAGTGATGCAGATATACTGCCCTGATATGAACAGCCCCTAGAGAGTACATCAGAATGTAACTGTTTCTACCAGAGCCGTTTTCATCAACAGGTGTCAGAGAAAAAGAACAAGGCATTTGGGAATATGCAATTCAGTGCCCATTCTGCTTTAAAACTTTTGAAAAATTAAACATACTTTTATAAGTTTCTTTATGTTTCATCATTAAAGGAACATGTTAAATATGTTATAAGTCATATACAGTTCAAGCTAAATTACTTTAAAAAAAAATTCAGAGGTCCTTTCTGTTGAATGGACTGTGTCAGGGTGGATAGTAACAGGCTAGTCATTCAGTGGAAAATAAATTAGCCACTACATAGTCTGTGAATGATATCTAAATATATGAAATGATATTTTAAAATGACATTAATTTCCCCTATCTTCCCTTTGCAAAGTGGACCGTCCACTGTGGATGTGCTATGGTTGATCACATATGACTAACCTGGCAAAATAAAGGAAAACATAAAGAAGAAAAAATAGCCAGAAGATTTACACACTTCAAATAACTCTAACATTATTTTGATGAATGGCTGAGATCACCTCCAGTGTGTGATGTAATTTCATGTAATATATTTTGAATTAAAGGTCACAGTATCATGACATAATGGGGAGGACAATAAGTCAAGGGGAAAAACAAACAAACTCCACTTTGAGTGTTAAAATTGCACATTTACCACAAATGAATCCAACGAAATATAGAAATGCGATGATTTAGCACTTATTGTTGTTCAGATGTTTGAATGATGTTATGCTTTGGGGACATCAGGACATGACATAGTTGCAATAAACTAAAATTATTTTAATTACTTATAATGTGACTTTTAAACGTACAACAGTGTGTGTAAAGACCAGTATTGTTCGTCACCAGCTTATGTTGTCTTTTGGGTGCTGGTCCCCAGAGAGGGATGCTGGTGTGCTGGTGTTCCCACCAGGTTTTTAAGCTTGTGTAGATTTTGGTGATGAGTCTGGTGCGACTCCACAAACAAACAAGGTGCATGGACAGCTAGCTTAACCAGCTTTTTCAGAAACACTTTGCTGGTAAACCAGCTTCACAAGCTAGTGAAAAGCATGGCTGTACTGGTCTACCAGCTAGACCAGCACCAAACCAGCATAAACCAGCCTAGACCAGCATGGAAATTGAATGCTGGTTAAGATGGACTATTTGTAACAGGGTGTCACATTATAAATAGGCATTATTATTTTGAACATGCTTATTAAAATTGCAATCGGTTGAAATAAAACATAATAAATACCATAACTAGTACTGGGGCTTAAAAGGCACCAAATTGTTGACCCAAAAAACTGGTTGGCTTTAGTATTGAAAATACTAAACTTGTCCAATGTATGGTCACGGGTAGTGCTGGAGCCTATCCCAGCTGTCTCAGGCTGAAGGCAGAGAAACACACCAGACAGGTGGCCAGTCCATTAAAGGACAACACACACAGACCAATGGGCAGTTTAGGGTCTCCAATTAACTTAACCTGCATGTCTTTTGAACTGTGGGGGAAACAAGATCACCCAGAGGAAACCCACACGAACATGGGGAGAACATGCAAACTCCACACAGAAAGGCCCAGTTGAGCTGCGACTTGAACTCTGGACCTTCTTGATGTGAGGCAACAGTGCTACCCACTGAGCAAATGGATTGTTCACTCAATGTGATTTTTACAGCTTGCTCATTTAACTTATTTAAAATAAGCTAATGCAACACAATTCTTTAGCATTGGGTCTCAACTTAATTTAATTGTGCACAATCCATCTATGTTCACTTAATTCAGTTGTGTTGGGACTATGTGTTGCATCAATTATTGCTGAAACCAGGCAGAGGATTTTCAGTCCCCAGCATGCTTTGCCAGACTACTGAACTTGGAATCTGATTGAGAAACACCCCTACATTTTTAAATTAAGTGTTATTTTAATGTATTTATATGTAAAGTGAAACAAGTAGCCTAGGAGACTTTTTATTGTTGTTTCTGTAGGTTACTATTGTTGAGAAGAGTGGAGCTAATGGTTAGTTCGAGGTTGGGTACATTATTAAAGGGGTCATGACATGAGAAACCAAATTTGCCTTGATCTTTTGGTATATAAGAGGTCTTTGTATCATTAAAACGTCCTGCAAGTTTAATATTTTAAGACGTCCTCCCCATTCTAAACAAATCATTTATTTAATCAAGCTCAAAATACAGCTCGTTCTGGATTCATGGTTAGAAGTGACGTGTCGGTTAGAAGTGACGTACCAGCGTTTGCATATGACCGCCTCCAGCACAAGATAACTACGCTTTAAGCGCAAGACAACTACGCTCATTTCAGTATCGCCGTGCGCCTCACAAGTGTTCAGTCGATGGACAGCGAGCTCTGACAGAGACTACTTGTGCACAGGAAAATTACGATGCCACACAGATGTGCTGTTCCTGGCTGTGGTCAAACAAAACCTCTGAATAAGCTGCCGAAAGATCCAGACGTCAGGGAAAAATGGATGCAGTTTATTTTTTGCGGACGTCCCAGTCACGGCAGTGTTAACTTAAGCGTTTGTTCTGTACATTTTAAGGATGACTGTTTTGAGAACAAATCTCAATATGATGCTGGCTTTGCCAGAAAACTGTTGCTCAAAGATAAGTCCGTGCCGAATATTCTGGGAACAACGACGACGCTAAACTGTAAGTAATCTATTTTAAACTTTAAACTACTTTTTAAAGCGCAATTTCATTCATTATGAATAATCACAGTGTTTTTACTTAGTTTACTTGCATATTGTTCTGGCTGGGGGCGTCAATAATTGATACATAGGCACTGACGTTAGCCAATCATAACAGTGGGCGTTAACACTGAAGTCTTAAATGGAAAACGCCCCCAAAACAGACTGTTTGAATCAGAGGATGAGAAACAGGGTGGGAAAAGGTCATAAATCACTAGATTTTAAAAGTTTTTCTTAAAAAAAAATATATTAATACTATAATTGCACCTAAGGGAACATAATAATACAATAAAAAAACCCATGTCATGACCCCTTTAAAGAAAATAAGTGTGTATTGCTTTTCTCGTGAAGCAAGTAGGCTACTGCGGAATCATTATTATTACGCTTGAATGGGGAACTGTAAACTCTCAACAGCATCATACGTGTTATACCGTACAAAAAGGTAATATGGTAATGTGTTTGTTGCTAGCTAGCATTAAGCTGCGGGTCAGTTGAGTTATTTGAACAGTTCGAATGTAACTTTACGCTAAATAATTTACGTTTATGCTACACAAAGTATTATAGAATATTTAATTTAATATCAAATAAACGAATTTAAATTGTGTGGAGCTAATTTCGACAATTGAATTACGTTTAACAAAAAATAAAACTTTTTTTTTCAGAGAGAGGGAGTAAATAGTTTAAATAGATAAATAATGTCTAATTATTTGACCGGTACAGAGGCGTACAGTTAACATAATCCCAAATCTTTGAAGATTTGATGTGATCATCGTATTACGGAGCAAGGTAATCCACTGACTCCCGGTCAGTTCTCGAGGTCTCCCGTGTCTCAAGCCGGGACTGGACCAAGAGAGAGGTGGAGTCTTTGGGCTTTGAGCTCTAACTCACCCCATGCCAATCCCCCTCTCCACACTTTTTGCCTCCTTTCTCACGCCACACTCGGACGGGACACACAGCCGCGCGATGGAGTCGGAAGGCAGCCAGAGTAACCTGTCCTCATCGGACTCTCCCCACGATCCCTGGTAAAATCATTGCACTGTCTTCATCCGATATCAAAACTTAGCAGACAAGATCGCCAGAGCGAAATCAATTACAAAGTAACTGTAACAAAGCGGGAAAGCGTGTTGGCGGTGTACAGCGCAGCTCACATCCACTCAGATAAGATTCACTGTGAATCACTGTCGTTATGTAAATGTCTGTTTATCTTGATGGCGCTCCTTAATGTCCATTGAATGTCTCTGATTTACATGCAAACGCACAGCACTTTTTGACCGCCCGTATGTCTTGTTTTCAAACAGCAAAATGTTCATCGGTGGTCTGAGTTGGCAGACTACGCAAGGTCAGTAACACTTTCATAGTTTCTAAACATCCCAGCCCAGGAGACAGTGCAATTCGTTTTGTTAAAATAATAAATGTCTTATTAAGGACTAATTAGAATCAAACAACCATTTATCATGACATTCAAACATTAATATCTATTAATCACCAAATCAAGCTCTGATTCTTTAGAATCTCTTAAAAGCAAAAAAAAAATCCCCATGGGTTGCTCTGTAATTTGGCTTGATCCTAACACAAAGGCCATACAACAGGTTTAGCTGAGTGAATGGAGAAAGTTTCACCAACTGCTGTCATGCTGTAGGCTGTGCTCTGTATGTAGGACATGTTGTTTTGAATTACTTTGAGGTATTGTTCAAGGCACAAAACTCTTTATGAACTTCCTGACATTTGATCTACTAGTTATTATCATCATTTAATAGATGCATTTACATTTATGATCTCGGCAGACACGGTAACCTCTTGCATTGCGTGAATGGCTACTAGGGTAATACAGTATGTATGCACCTAATGTGTATTTTTTGTCATATGCATAATGAAATCTAATGAAAAGTCAGACATGACATTTCTAGATGTGTGTATCTGAATAATACATTCATAAGTACAGTGAGTTCTAATGTTATCCAGATTCAGTCTTGTATATTTCACTGCATGATGACCTCACCTTATATATTTTACATCAGACATCTTAGATCATCTCCTATGATGATGTCAACCCTTCATTGTTGACATCATCAAGCTTTTCACCCATCTGAATGTTAAATGTGATAAAAGAAATCTACTTCTCGTCCTTTTTCAGAGGGTTTGAAAGACTATTTCTGCAAGTTTGGTGAAGTGAAAGAGAGCATGGTGATGAGAGATCCAGTTACAAAGCGTTCGAGGTAAGGGGACAAGCAACCTGCCTGGGAAGCCACAGCAAACATACGAAGCCCCTACACAGGCTCTTATTAATGACTGTGTTGTCAGTATACGTAGAGTGGGTGGAAGTGTTGTAATTTTGATCTCTCTTTTGCCTAGGGGTTTTGGATTTGTCACATTTGTTGACCAAGCCGGTGTGGACAATGTTTTGGCCCAGAACAGACATGAGCTGGACTCAAAAACTGTGAGTTTTACACTTAAGTACACTATGCTAACCGTCTACTGATAATCATAGCCAGATTTTGTCAATTGGTACACACACAGAATGTATTTCAACTTTATTAGTTTACTTATTGATTTATCAAGTATTAGTACAAGCTCTTTGAGAGTGAAGAGCCTTGATATGGTGATTAATAATCATTCAGTGATGCGGTGAGGTTTCATGCCTTTTCAGTTTGGGTTTTGGTCCAATAGTTGGAAAGATACAAAATGGAGAAAGGGAGAGAGAAACTTCCCATCTCAGCCTTCCCTGTCTTCAATGAGGTTGTCAGGGAAGCATTCCTATTCTGTGTCAATCGCTATGGTAACTAGGGGACCCGGACAGGGTATGCTGGGAGTTGCTGGGAAGCCTTTGTGGTGCCTTGTCTCAAGGGTGCTCGACAAACACATTAGACTCATGTGGAATTCAGATGTTTCTTACATATAAACAAATCACTCTGTCCTATGATCTTTCATGTCTAATTTTTTAAATGTGTCAAATGGATTTGTTAAAAAGCTTACATTTGTAATGTTAAGAACTGGGCCAGTTTAGATTAATGACATGATTAATGATCCAATTAATGAAATGAGCAATATTCTGCAACAAAACTGATTACCATTATCAGTCACCGTATTACACAAATGGGAAAATAGGAAGCTTTGATGAGTGATTTTGTGTGTTATGGTGCATCTATTTGTGAGAGTCTTTGTCACTGTTCAGAGCAGGCGGGTCCTGGGACAATGGTGCCCGTTGGTTGCCATGGTGACAGTGGAGTCACCCCCCAGGGGGTCAGGCCTGAAGGAGAAGGAAAAAAAACTTTCTCATCTCTGTCTGTCTCTCTCTCCCGCTTCTGAAAGTTTGAACTAGTTCCTCATGTGATTGAAAAACTGCCTTGCACTATGGCAACAGGTAGTACCTGGCAGACCACAATGAAACTGTGTGTTTCTGTACTTTCGAAAATATTCAAGCCTCCAAGTAAATGGTTTGGAATCACCCTGATCAGCCGTTAAAGGGATAGTTCACCCAAAAACAAAAATTGTGTCATCATTCAGATTATCGTGTTGTTCCAAATGAATTTCTGTCATTCTAACATCTCCTTTTGTGTTCCTAGGAGAAAATATTGTTTTTGTAGGTGAACTATTTCTTTTAAGACAAAAATCATTGTAGAGTCATTGTAGTTTTTACTGAGCACTCTGGTGACTCATTCCAATAGTTTGCAGAGGCTGACTGGAATAGCCCATCTGACTCTTAAATGAAACCAACATAACAGCTAGTGAACATTTACAGTGTTTCTCACCTCCAGTCTTCTGGACAGCATGGCCGCTGTGCTATTTTCTAAGTGCCTCCCCCCTAGATAGAGAGGCAGGCAGAGCCAGGGGAACATGGAGGCCTTTGTCCTGCTTTACCTCTATGACTGTGCCCCTGTGAAGGTGCCTTATGGCTGCTCGCCTGGGCCGACTTTAAACTGGAGATTAGCTTAACGAGCTCAGCGATGGGGCAGTGGAGGAGGGGAGGACAGAAAAGAAAGAGAGAAATGTGTGTGGCTTAACACATAAAATCTGAATTTTTAGTCAACAGTCTTGGGACGCACAGTTAAACATTTGTGCAGACAGTGCAGTCGTTGTGTAATATTTTGTGTGCGTTTATAGGTATGTGATTGATACACAATGCTAACAGGTATCCAGCGATTGACCCTGAAGGATTGACCTGGTTTGTCAAATCCACTGATTTAAATAGTTTTGACAGGGACAGCAATTGTTGCTGTTTAAGGGCAAATCTTGGCCAAATATTATTATAATATATTGGAAAAACCTTCTTTAGATTTCATTTATTATGCAAGTATGTTTAGAATGTTTAACACGGTAGAGAGAAAATAGTGTATGTATGCATGTATGTTTATTTTTCCCCAAAAAGGTAAACTGTTGAATCAAAGAAGATTCTTATTCCCTGAGCCACAGAGCAATATTGACAACTTCTTAAAATCACACTCACAGTTAACGCCCAAATTGCTTCTCTATATGGAATGTACATCTGTATTCATGCAATACAAAAAAAAAAGAAAACGTTTCTCGTCATAACATCATCTTCTCTTATATGATGAATTACCTTACCTGATCTCATAGAAACATTACTAAACATTAGTAATTTTTGGCAAAATTATGTTTGCGTGGCTCTTTGGACATATCGCTGTAGTTTCCTGGTAAAATGAACACTAGGGGGCGCTACAACAACAAAGAGTTGTAAAAGTAAAATGGGCTGAAACTTTTAATAAGTTAATAATTAGTCAATTAGTAATATTTAATAATAAGTTAGTTTAAGTGTGAACTTGAACATTTTCAAACATGTATACATTAAATGGGGGTGAATTAGTAAATATTATTTATGATTATGTGTTATTTTTAAAGTGTCATCATTTATTAATCCTAAAGAGAAAATTTTGTCATAATTATTTGCTAATTTGTGTAAATTTCATTGGTAAATAAAATAAGTAAATTCTACTTAAATGCACCCGTTCATGATCAAAAACATTCTCTGGTGTTTGTCACCATCATGTTGTTTTGTTTTATGACACTAACAGTTAGGTTTAATGTTTAGGGTAGGGAGGTCAGTTTTGTTGATTTAAAACTTGCATTTGAGCATTAACCTTAAAGGCGTAATTTGTTTGGTAAACTGCCGCAGTATGTTTAAGGAGCCATGTAATATTTTGCAAAAATGTTGCCAAAGTCACACATTTTCTTGAGATCACTGTCTAATGACTTGATAAAATGCCGGGGGGTCAAGTGTAAAATCTGAATTTTGGGGAGGATGTGTCCCCCTCAATGCCTATTCCAGTTACATGCCCTGGTAAAATGTCTAAAGCAAGCTCATACTGATTCCATTACTTTTCAGTGTCTCTCGTCACTCTTTTTGAACAAAAGAAACTCTAATGACAATGATCTGTTTTGTGTGACCATACATTTTATCCTCAGCTTTCCTCTCATGTGTGTCGGTGGCTGTATGTTGATTTTGTTTGTGTGTGTCTGTTTGTTTGTTTTTGATTGTGCACAGGAGTGGTGGGGCCTCAGCAATGTTGTGGACCGGAGGTGACTATCAGAGTAGTCTAGAAACTAGAGACATAAACCGTAGCTTCTGCATCAGATCTCTATTCAGATTAGCTTAGCCTCTTCATTTTACTCTCTAGATTCACAATGAAACACTGTTACTCGTAGTCTGAATTTGTATGAAAATAATGGGGTGAATCTGGTAAACTGTTGTAGTTTACTTCAGAGGTGCTAGCTCTTTAGTGTAGCTCTATTCGAACCCTCTCATGGTCAGACTAATCATTATTGCTGCAAGAGCTGTACCGCCTTCACTGTCTTCTAGAATTTAACCTCAGTACAGCATGATGTAGACTAGTGTTTGGTAAATAGCTGGACTAGAAATGTATAGACTAATATAGAGGTCTGAGTATCTGTAATATATGTCTATTTTCGCATCTTGCAACAAGTGCTAATCAGTTGGTTTGATTAAAAAAACAAAGATACAACCATTTTTTTTTCTCTCAAATTGCACAAATCTAGTACTAATAATTTGAGCTACCTGTACATTATTGTAATGCACTGAATTACAAATGTAGTTTCTGGGTCTTCAAGGAGCTGGATATTATGAGTGGTGTTTTATGGATCATGCCTAGTGAAGTGCATACATTTTCAGATTTCATGCATTTTAAGTCGCAATCAAAGAAAGAAAGAAAGAAAAAAGGAAGACATGCAAAAACAAACAAACACAAACAAACAACATAGTTTTTTGTTTGGCTGTCAAAAGAGTGTGTGGGTCAAGGATGCTCTGCTGCTTGCGTTTTCTGTGCCTTCTATTGTTTTCCTACCATTTTTCCTCCAAAGAAACATGGTTGTCGTGTTTCTCTGAGTGTTTTTCATGTCATCCGATGATGTTTACTGGAAAGCGGACCCATCTCTTGTCCTGTACACTCAGTCACAGGTGGCCATGGCAGCCTCTTCTGTGTAGTCATGTTCTTCCATTTCCTCTGGTCTCTTATAGAAACATGTCAACTTTTCACCACTATTTATGAGCGTTAACACAGAGACACTCTCTAATTATTTTACTCTTAAAGGGCTAGTTCACCCAAAAATAAAAATACTGTAAGTGTTTACTTGTTCTCATGTTGTTTCAAACATGTATAACTTTCTTTCTTCTGTGGAACACCAAAGGAGAAGTTTAGCAGAATGTCAGAGCTGCTCTATAAAATTGGAGGGCACAAGGAATTGTTAATCTCCAAAATGGACATAAAAGCACCTTAAAAGTATTTTATACTGTGTAAAAGTGGTAACCTGCAGTTGTTATCATAAGGTACGGCTGGGCGATACATTTTCTATATCAATGATAAACTTTAAAGTAAGTTGGCAAAGTTATACGCACAACTAGCTTAATGAATCACAGTCATAAAATCAGCTTGTTAGGAAGTATTAGCAGGCTAGCGGCTACATAGCCCTGCTGTCATGGAAACTGGTAATGAGGCTCAGTAGCCGCTAGCTAGCTCTCTAGCTCTGGCTAATATGATATCGAACAAGACAGCACTAATAATCCAATACAGCTCTCAATTGAGCACAACAGCAACATCAACACCGTTGCTGTTATTTATTTTGTATTTAGCTTAAAAAATGCCATGATCCATAGCACTGTCACAGGCAAGAAAGTGTTTCTCCTTCTAGTGATGTTTGGCAGTTGGCAATCCAGTTTATGGTGCATTACCACCACCTACTGAGATGGAGTGTGAAGCGTTACAAGAAAATATTTCAGTGCAGTCAAATGTCAGCTGAAGATGATTAAGCTGGCAATATTTGATCAAAAAGAGGTCACACACACCATATGCAGGATTAAATCCAAACGTGAGTATACTTTAAAGTTAGCTTACCCTCTGGGGTTGACTTGTAATCGAACAAGTTATGGTTACATTCATTCTTGAGGTCCAACAATCATGTGGAATGCATTTCCTCACCCATTAATGGCTTGAAATGTATATCATATAAATAGCGATATCGAATGATATGACAAAATATTTTTGTGATATTATTTCTGGCCATATCGCCCAGCGCTAACATAAGGTTCTATTTCTACTAGAAGGAGCCCTTAAAATGACCCTTGTTGGTGCAACTCAATGAAACAGGTTGATTCAGTCTTATTAAATCATAATTATTGAGTTGAATAAACACACTTCGATGTTACCACTTGAAGTAAAAAAAAATGTAGGTAAAAATTTCTTTCTTCAGTGTAGGAGTCGACTTATGCAGTACATTTTAAATGAGGAACAGACTAACATTTAAAGGAATAGTTCACTCAAAAATTATAATTCTTTCATCATTTACTCACCCTCAATCCGTCTCAATCTCTTATGACTTTATTTCATCTGCAGAACACAAACAAAGATATTTTGGGATGTATGATGTGTTTTTGTCCGTACAATGCAGGTCAATGGGGTCCAACATTTTTAAGTTGCAAAAAATGAAATAAAGTCAGCAAAAAAGTAATTCATACATGCTTTAAGATATCTTCGTTTGTGTTCTGCAGACAAAAGAATGTAATATGAGTTTGAGACAGCATGAGGGTGAGTAAATGATGACAGAATTTTAATTTTGAGGGAACTATTCCTTTTAAGTTGTTATTCACTGAAACTCTGGCCTTGAAAATCTTGCTTAACAGTTGTGGTCATCATTCACTTTCATTGGACGGGAAAGAGCAGCTTGCACATTCTGCTATAAATAACTCCTTTTGTGTTACATGTGGAAAAAAAGAACTGAGGGTGAGTTTGGAACAACGTGACGGTGAGTAAATGATGACAGAATTGTCATTTTTGGGTGAGCTTCTGTATACTTTTAGTAGTTTATGGTCGTTTTCATAGAGAGCTCACTGTCACTATTGTTGTCTCTATCATGAATCTGCACTGTGTCTCATTTCACATCACTCTTATTCTTTTCACTGCTTGTATGACTACTGTTATTCTCAGACAGTACAAAGTTAATACAGGTGCAGTCAGTGGCTTTAAAACACACAGGCTTCTGAAAGGGCCAAGACAGCAACTAAACCAGAGCTCAGAGGATGTAAACACAGGCCTGAAGATGCTGGGGTTCTTTTAGTGCAGTGGTTCTCAACTTCTTTGACTCCTAGTGGGTCCTGGCCCTCTGGTTGAGAACCACTATTTTAGTGTACTTCTCACTAATGTTCTCATTTACAGTTCTGGGAGTGCTGATGTCAATGTTCCCCTTTCTCCAGAGTTTCTAAACTAGACCTTCTTTTCTCAATCTCTCCTCTAGATTGACCCGAAAGTTGCCTTCCCACGGCGAGCCCAGCCTAAGGTATGAGCTTCTATACATGCGTCATTGTGGCCTGTCCAGTATGGCTGCCTTCCTTAGAAGCTTATAAAGTTATAAGCCATGAGTGGCTGCATTATATAAAGTGGTTATATGCATTTGTTTTAATGAATTTGTTGTGTTTGTATTTTTAATCCATTTGTTTCTAGAAATTAGAGTCTGAACTATCCGTTTTATAATGATTAGTTTATAGTTTTTGTTATGTTGTACTAATATTCACCCTCTCTCATTTTTCAGTTGGTGACTCGGACAAAGAAAATCTTTGTTGGAGGCCTGTCGGTGAACACAACTATTGAAGATGTAAAACAGTACTTTGACCAGTTTGGAAAGGTAAGCTGCCTTTGTGTGAAGCAACTGAAGACATTTCGCGATGATAAAAATCTGTCTTTAAGTGAAGCAGTTCAGATAAAACGAGAGAAACAATTCATTCAGAAGGTGTACAGAGTGAAATCTGAGCCAGTTTGATAGGGAAGCATGAAAGAGGAAGAGAGAAAGGCACAGGGAGACTGAGAGAAAGAGTTGGGCTTGAGTTTGAGAGTTTTTGAAGGGGTGAGTTTTGTTTGCTGGGGAAGGTGGGAGAGATTACTTGAATCTGAATTAATCTTATGGAACAGCTGCTCCTGCCCTCATCCCCCTCCTACCCTGTTACCACGGTGACAGTACCCATCCATTGTCCCCAAGTAATTTAGCGGGCAAAAGGTTTTGTGTTTGGGGTGTGTGTAGGAGAGAAAAAGAGGGAAAGACTGTGTGTTTAGGGGGAGGATGAATGTTCATAACTGAATAAATACAACAATAACCCCAAAAGTTGTGCGTTTTTCTGAAATCTTCTAATCTTTCTTTGAAACATATGCGTCATGGTTTCAGATTGTCAGTGATTTAGGTGTAAAACTTTGGTTGAAAAGATTTCAGCATTCTTGAGCAATACTTGAGTGTGGAATGCAGAGAGAGAGAAGGAGCGAGAGAGGGATGATAGTCGCAGCCACCCGGGGAAGTTGCAGATTAGTTTGCCTCACTGGTCACTTTGTGTGTTGGCCTGGTTTGGACAAGGGATGGAGAGAGGGAGCAAAGAAGAGAGAAAAACAGACACCATTAGAAGCAGCTAACAGAAAAAGGCACACTTTTAGGATGGCTGTACTCATTTATACATTCTCAGTTATAAACGATACTAATTATTATTTGTTAATAGAAAAGTTACTGAAATATTACTACTGCGAACGACAGACAGACAGACAGACAGACAGACAGACAAATTAATCATGGACGGATGGATGGATGGACAGACAGACAAATGAATCACAGATGGATGGATGGATGGATGGACAGACATAGATAGATAGATAGACAGACATATAGAATTAACACAGACAGGCAGATAAACAGAGAGACAGACAGATGATATTGGCCAAAAATTGGCTACTCAGTAAAAGGAAACTGAGAGAGTGCATAGAGTGCTGTTTGACTTTTATATTGGTTTCTCCATTTAGTTTTGTGCACACACATAAAGTGTTGATTGGTCAAGCTGTCCATTCTGGACTGAGGTTTCTCTGACCTTTAGGCTTAAGCTGTTTGGAGATGTCTGTCAGTATACTCACACATACCGTACACACACTCAAACATAAGACAAATACTCACACTCCTTACTTCTAGAATAACCTCAATGGTATTTGAATCTTTATGATCTTGTCATATTTTAATTATTTAATTAGGCAATGTTCACATTCTTTTTTTTTTTTTTTTCAAAGTACTGTATACGGTTAATACATTTCCAGTGTTAAAGAGAGGCGTAAACAAAATCAAGGTGTTTTTAACTGAAAATATAATAGTGTGGACATGGCCTAAGCAGGCCCGGCTCTTGCCCTCTATGTTAGATTGGGCTGGGAGATGTCATAGGTGGGCATCTGGGAAATGGACTACTCAGACAACGTATTTTCATGTCTGGAGAGAAAATGCATAGATTCTTATTATATATATATGTATAAAACAATTCACTTTAAAAAAGCCTACAGTATAATAATTTTGTTCTGTGAAAAGGAGCTCTTGGGTTAATTGTGAAGATCATAAGGCCCATTATACATATATATTCCCAAAATCAAAAATATATATTGAAATTAAACAGATAAACGTTATATATAATCATAAGATAGAAGTGGGCCCGACATCCGTATCCTTGGTATACTACCTACATTATTAAAAGCCTTAAAGCAAAATACAAAGACAATTCAGAGTCCGCAAAGATGCAAGGATAGAGTTAAGAGAAATAATATCATGGATGAATACAGGGATATAGTGGAAGTAAATATATTATTGGCTGATTGATAACATATAACAATAATAACCTAAAATCTGAACATAGATGGAACTGCTTAAAGAAGTAATGATGCACTGTATTATATTCTAAGTTAAAGAATATTATTTCGCTTTGACTTTTCTAATTAATTGGTTAAATGGAAATGGAATTAGCAATTATACTGCGCTACAAATGCAAAACGCAAAATATAGACTGAAATTAGGTCTGCGAAAGACAAGTTTGGCTCATACTGTATGTACAAAATCCACATCAAAATAAATTCAGAGACTGCACATTTTTGAGAAGAATATGAATAAAACATTTTTGTTTTTCTGGACTAATGCTAGATAGATAACAAATAATACATGTATGAATCTCTCGCTCTCTCTCTCTCTTTATCCTAAAGGTGGATGATGCAATGCTTATGTTTGACAAAACAACCAACAGGCACAGAGGTAAATGCCTTAATTTCATTAAATAACTAAACAATGGCAGGTCAATGGCAGCCATTCAGACTCCTCTCCCATTAGCTGCTTCCTTCCTAAACCTAGTCCGATCTGTCTCTGTCTCTTCTCCATGGCCCTCCATCCTGTACTCTTTAGGATAAGTGGTAGGTGAGGAGAGTGATTGAGTAATTAGTGTGTTCGTTAATAGGGGTTTAGGCTAAAACCTCTTTGAATGCCCTGCCCTCCCCACACAGCAGCCTTTCAAACCAGCACAGAGGTAGAAGAGAGGAGACACATGGAGGGATGGAGACAGGGGAAGGGAGAAGCAAAGTCTGTTAATAAAGATGTTAAAATTGACATGTGTTTTTTATAGGTTTTAAATAGAACAGATTAGAAGAGCTCTGAGGGACACTCAGCTTCACAAATATGCAGCCGCAAAGTGGAGAGATTAGGGAAAGAGCAAACAACATATTTATCACTTACATCACTGAATAAACCAGAATACATTAGGTTACACCAACATAACTACTTTTAAGGGTTAGAGCAGGTAGAGATAGGTCCTTAAAGGGACAGTTCACACAAAAATTTTAATTGTCTAATCATTTACTCACCCTCATGATATCCCAGATTTGTATGACTTTCTTTCTACTGCATAACTTAAACTAAGATTTTTAAAAGAATTTCTCAGCTCTTTAGGTCCATACAATGCAAGTGAATGGTGACCAAATTTTTGAAGCTCCAAAAAAACACATAAAGAAGCATAGAAGTAATCCATAAAACTCCAGTGGTTAATTCCATGTCTTCTGAAGCGATCTAATAAATTTGGGGTGAGAACAGACTAAAATATAACTCCTTTTTCACTGTACATTTTGCCATTGCAGTCTCTTGGCAGGATTATCATTTCAAGCTCGATTACACTTCCTAGGTTCTTCTATAGGAAGTAAAATAAAGCTTAAAATCATGATCACCAAGGAGAATGTTGTCAAGAATAATAGTGAAAAAGGAGTTACATTTTGGTCTATTCTCACCCAAAATGGATTATATGCTTCAGAAGACATGGATTAAACCTTTATGTGCTTTTTGGGGCTACAATATTTTGGTCTCCATTCATTTACCTACAGAGCTGAAATACTCTTCTAAAAATATCAATTTGTGTTCTGCAGAGCAATGAAAGTCATACAAATCTGGGATGGCATGAGGGTGATTAAATGATGAGAGCATATTTTGGGTGAACTATCCCTTTAAGGTAACAGTTCTTAAGGTATATGAATTTTAGACATTGTTTATAATGATGAATGAAGTGGAAATCCAAAAGTAAATTGTGATCTGTCTGCTGTTTCTGAATGTCTGGTCTCTTTCTTGCCTTCAGGGTTTGGATTTGTGACTTTTGAGAATGAAGATGTAGTGGAGAAAGTCTGTGAGATACACTTCCACGAGATCAACAGCAAGATGGTGAGGATTCATTATTCTGATACACTGTTTTGTTTGCATCTACTCTGTAACCTATTTTTACAGTAACAACTATAATACCAGTTCCTGTTTTGATTGTATAACTATCTTACATCCTCTTTTTTTTCCATTCATAGGTGGAGTGTAAGAAGGCCCAACCCAAGGAAGTGATGTCACCCACAGGCTCTTCAAGAGGTCGTGCTCGTGTCATGCCCTACGGGATGGATGCCTTCATGCTTGGCATAGGAATGCTAGGTAAGAGTGTGGCTCTTAACAGCCGACTACAGAGATGACTAGTATCCAAGTAATCCAAAGTGTCATGTAGACTCTTCTGCCCTCTGCTGATAAGAGTGTGAAGTGCAGTCTGCACAGGCCAAAAACATAATGTAATTGAACCCATTCTGAATATAGAGAAATCCTGTTCTTTTAATCTACAATATTTAAATAAAATTTAATGAAACTAATATTCAGTAAACTAATAGTAATTTAATATTAATATTAATTAGAAGTAACCAGAACACATTGATATAATATTTTGCCACACTACCGTTTATGAATAGACACTAATTGGTCTCATTTTATATTAGGTGTCTTTAACTACTATGTACTAACATTAAAATACATAAAATACAATGAATATATTGTGTAACTACATGTTGTTCTGCAAAATGATCACAAGATTCACATTTGGTGCTACTGAGATTGAGGTACAGGTAGGTTTAGGAGTAGGGTTAGGGGTTAGATTAGGGTTACGGTCAGGGTTGGGTTAGGTTTAGGATTAGGGTTGGTAAGGTTAACAGTGTAGCTACACATGTAATTAAATGCATGTACTATAAATGTAAGTACAATGCAACAATAGAGAACATTGTATCAAATGCTTAAGTACATAGTAGTGAAAGACACCTAATATAAAGTGGGTCCCACTAATTTGTGTTATATTATTTCCTCACAGGTTATCCAGGGTTCCAGGCAGCAACGTATGCCGGTCGCAGCTATACTAGTCTTACACCAGGATACACATATCAGTTTCCTGGTAAGGCTCAATTCCTAGCCCATACAGTAAATAATATTGTTTAATGTCTCTGTAGACCTTTTCACACATTGGTTTATGACTAGTAACTCTTTGCAGACACTCAGGATTATCGTCAAATATCGAGTTATTATAGCGGATTATTTATTGTGTAATATATAATGATTCAGTATATTTGTTCCAGTATATACAATTTATAGTACATATTATGCAATGGCTTGTTGACAAACAAAAAGGTCCAACATTTAGCAACATAAGTAAATAGTTACTTATATTATTATTATTAGTTACATAGCATTACTATGTATGCTTCTGAATATTATCTATAAGACTTGGTAAAACATATGCTGTCACCCCATATGCACATGCACATGTACTTTTTTTCATGATATTCAAATTCATCCTTGGGATTGGTAAAGGAGAGTCTTTGTAATTGTTCAGTCTCTAAAATTAAATGATTTCCCAATGTTTTGTGTGACCACCTTTGCCTTCAAAACAGCACCAATTATCCTAGGTACACCTGGACCCAGTTTTCTTGGTTGTTGCAGATAATATGTTTCAAGCTTCTTAGAGAATTTGCCACAGTTCTTCAATCTATTCAGGCTGTCTCAATTGTTTCTGTCTCTTTATGTAATCTCAGACAGACATGATGTTCAGTGGAGGGCTCTGTGGGGCCCATGCCATCTCCTGCAGAGCACCCTGTTCTTCTATTCTAATGTTTTCTATTTGCAAAAGTAATGTTTGGGAGTCTAAAATGTATTTTACTGATTGACACATTAAAGCTGAAGATATAAATAACCATCTTAAGACAAATGCTTTTGTGAAACATCTTCAGTGCCTAAAACGTTTGCACAGTACTATATATATATATACACACACACACACACACACACACACATATATATATATATATATATATATATATAGGTATTTTACATAGGTATTTTTTGTATTACAACTGCGTTAAAGTAATTTAAATCACTCTTAAATATAAAAAAACTAAACACAATTTGAAAGGCTGCCTGTCTTGTCAGTAGCTAGTGTCTCTCATGTTTGTTGCACTAAAGACCCTGTAGTTCTTAGCATGTGTGTAGTTTGACCAGTGCTCTTGTGTGTATGTTTAAACAGCTTTGTGTGTTTATCTCTATTCTAGAATTCCACTTAGAGAGGACCCCCCTCCTGACATCACCTCACCCCTCTGAGCTCACAGGTTAGTTCCTCTATGAGTATAACAAGCAGCTACATGTTACTTGGTCACCATTTTCCAATACACAGTATAATGTGCAACACAAAGTGGTACAATTTTACTTTAGCAATAAGATTTCAGTGATTTATAGCTGGTTATTACACTACCAAGAAAATCCTGCATAAAAATTAATTGTCGGCTGTTACCGCACATTATCAGACCAGACTTCCTTTGTATGATGTTAAACTGTGGTCATCATAAATGAATGCTTTTTTAATTCCTGCCTTTTTCAGGCCATGCTGTTCTCATTGAATGATCTTTTATGTTTGTTTGTTTGTTCTGTGTGTACATTTTCATAGCCATTCCTCTAACGGCATACAACCCCATGGCGGCCGCCGTAGCAGCAGCAGCTATGGTTAGAGGTGTGAGAATTTTGTTGTTTTTACATCCCACGCATGACTTCTCAGGAAATGTGCTCACACTCAAATGTGGATTTTCACTCTCTGGCTGTGCCATTTTAAGATTTTCTCTTATTGTAAAGTGATTTCAAAACTGCTGAAGATATTGTAAAATTTCATGTCTAATTTAAAATATATATATATATATATATATGTATGTATATATATATATATATATATATATATATATATATATTTTATTTTGCAGGCTCCACTCCTCGCTCAGCTGGGTTTTTAGGTACCAGCAGTCCTGGGCCGATGGCAGACCTGTATGGAACGGCCAATCAGGACTCAACAGTCAGCAGCTATATCAGTGCTGCAAGTCCTGCACCAAGCACTGGATTTAGCCACAGCCTTGGGGTGAGTCAAAACATGAGCACATCTGACTGACAGAATGCTTTTAAAGGGATAGTGCACCCCAAAATGATAATTCTGTCATTATATAATTTATCATTTACTCAACCTCAAGGCCCTGATATACTTCCGGGGATGTTCTGCTTCGTTCTTCATTCGGGGTAAAAAGAAGTTCTAAACAGCCGAGTAACAGTATACTATTGGCAAACATTCAGACACCCATCACACCGCTGTGGGAGGCATTTAGAAGTCAATTTAAATATGAGGACGAAATGAAAACCTTGTTATCATTGACTTAATGCCTCATTCTATGAGTAGTATTCAAACTTATGTCAGTAAAAGATGCTTTTTTAACCACTCGATGATGATGTAAAGAAATATATATGCTGTAGAACATTTTTACATTCTGAATTCATGACGCTAATGCGCTAACACGCTATATGCCGCCATAATGTGCAGCGGTTACACTGTTATTGTAATTTGTGATGACACTGATACTACTGCAAAGATGAGCGTATGAAAGGGTTAATGTGCAGAATAAAGACAAAAGGATGATGAAAAGAGAGGCATATCTTTGGGCAAATGTGTGAATGGCTTTTGCTGCAGATGGCACATGAGTAAATGTTGACAGATCTTAACTGACTGAATAATGTAAACAAAATGAGCTGTTGGCCTCAGGTTAGGTGGAGCTACAGGTCACACCTACCGATGACATTGCCCAATGGCAGTAGTTCTTCCTAAAAATCCGCCAGGCGAGATGTTACAAACCACCGAAACAAACGCAAAAACAGTCTTTCTGGACATATTTTGTTCTAAATGACGTCACACCCATTCATTCTTTAATTTCGTATGAAGCATATCGGGGCCTTCATGTTGTTCCAAACCAGTATGACTTTCTTCTGTGGAACAGAAAAGGGGATAGGCAGAATGACAGCCTCAGTAACCTTTACTTTCATTGGGGAAAAGACACAATGAAAGTGTTCCACTGAAGAGAGAAAGTCATACATGTTTGGAACAATATGAGAGTGAGTAAATGATGATCAATTATTTGGTGAACTATACTTTTAAGTTACTCAAATTTAACTTGTTGACTCCTAGCATATTTTGTCTTCTGATATTCAGTCAGAGACAATCAATTGTCACATTTTATACCTTGCGAGCAATTTTGTTAAACGTAATTCCCTTTTAATTTTTATTTTACAGGGCCCTCTGATTGCTACGGCATTTACTAATGGCTACCACTGATATGTAATATGAGTAATAGGTACAATAAGGTTCTTTGTTCCTACGTCTTCCCTAAGTCTTAAGGAAAGATTTTTAAAGTGTGTTCTGATTGGTTTCAATCAGATATAATGGATGCACTCTATGTGCCGCAGGGTTTATTTTTATTTTCTCAAGCTGTCTTTAAATGTTTTTTTTTATCAGATGGATCAGCCCTACGCCAGACTCATACTGATGTGATGGCGGCTGCAACACTATTAATGTGATGTGACATATTTACTGTCTTATCATTCTCATATCAACTAACCTCCTCTCTTTTTGCATCTTTCTGTTTATGTTTTTCTCTTAGTTGTTTGAGGTTTTGTCTTTTTTGTGATTACTTTATATACATGCTCCTGCAGGCATGTTGTAGGTTTGTAATTGTAGAAACATCTTTCCACTCTTTAAGAGCAATAATCTGTGTCTGAACTATGGATCTTTGTAGCGTTGAACTAAGACTAAATCGGTTTCAGATGCATTTGGTACATTTTTTACAGAAGAATATAGTGATATCCAATTGTATATTTTGTTAGCTTTGCAACTGGACTTACTACATTGATAATGAAATAAGTAGTAATTTTAACAAGAACATATTTCTCAGACTTAGATTCAACCTTGTTTTAGGTTTTTTTGTTTTGTTTTTGTGTAAAATATTGTACATACTGTCTTTTTGATCTTGGTGAGATCTGTATTCCATTGTGGGATACATCTGTCAGTGTGATTATGAATGAGTTTTTTACACTCAAGAACAACAACACCTGATAGTCTTTGTGTTTAAAAAGTTATGTATTTTTCATGATTTGATGAACTTGAACTTGTTTTATTTTGTTCGTTGTGTTTTTGATGAAAGAAGGCAATGTGAATGATTCAACTATTGAAGGAGTGTGTGTGTGTGTGTGTGAACGAGTGAGTAAGTTAGTGAGTGTGTGTGTGTGTGTACGCAGGTTAAATGCTGGTTGCAAGAGAATGAGTGCATGCTGTCATGATTGAATGTATTATCTTTAGTAAGATGATTTAAAATGTGAATTTTAACCCCCCTGTCCCTCATGTCCATAATTTTACATTACTTTTACCAAGTTTATATACATAACACAGATGCATTCATCTCTTTTAGAGGTTTAAAGTCTTGTAATAATTGGAGAATACATTTCTTTTCATTAAAGATTCACAACTGGTAAATATAACACTAATATAACAACACTGTTTATGAAGTAAACAGGATGACTGTTTATAATCAAAAGTATTATTGGTTCTTGTTTGAAGCCTGACCCTCTCTGAAAAAAATTACAAAGTAAACTTGGAAATTGTGAGGGGAAAAAAACATATTTCAAATATCAGTGACACTTTAGAAATTATACTTGACTTAAAGTTGTATACAGTGAGTCACAGCACACCAGACGCAATGCCTTTTTTATTTACATCACCTGTTGCTGCACCGCATAAGAGATTATACTCAAAACCACCCACACTCTGTCATTGATTCCCTCTTCTGAAAGCAGGCACTGAACACCCCCACATATAAATCTCTATTCCTAATGCATTGGAGGTTTAAAAAAAAATACAATGAAACAAAAGATTTCTATCAGGGTGAACCACATCATACGACTTGTGCATTAAGTCTCCAAATGGTGTTGCATAGGAAATAACGCATGCTAGTCTTTTTCGATACCACACATTTTGTCTGTTCCATCAATAAATTGTTTATTCATTTTATATATTTCTCAAAACATTTTGTTCATATTTAGTAAATTGTGGTTACAAAATGTGACTCTCTCTTCCCTACGTCCAATGATTTCCTATTTAAGTCCAATTCTAAAGCAGATTGATTTGAGGGTGCTTAAAGTAAATGAAAAAATACAATAGCCATACAAGTGCTAAAAATGCTTTATGTGGTAATATCTAAATTGACTGGCTTGATTCAAGTCAAAAATATTATTTATCATGTCAGCAATAACTGGACTATATTAGGCTATGTGAGCAAAACTGTTTTAAGGGTTAGGTCAGGTACAAATAGCTCCTTAAGGTAACAATTGCAGGTTGCCAGTTTTTACAGTGACACTTGCTGTGGGCTGGTAAGCATAAAACACACGATTATTGCTGTTCCATTTAGGGTTTCCACTGCTTTTTCTAAAAATATATATATTTTTAAAGCATTCAATAAAGTTTTTCCATATGCATCATTAAAGACCAAACATAATCTGAAGACTCTGGTCTTCTTTGAGAAAATATTTAAAGAAAATGTATAAATCTGGCCTAGACTACATGTTCCATTTACAGGAAGATTCCACATGTCCCTGCATAGCTTGTATGTAGGTAATTATACAAATTGTTTTATGGGTTTATTATTATTAACCATGTGTATTTATCTTCCACAGTTTGTAATTTCTTGACTGAGTTGGCGAATACACAGTCCTGCATTGATGAGAAAAGAAGAACTCAATTTGGCCACGTCAAAAGTACGGCTATAGTGCTTAAAAGAGATGTGCACTTTGAAATTAAAGATTCAATATTTAAAAAAGAAAAACAAACTTTTACAGGAATATCTTCACAAAACCACGTTTCAAGCTTTTAGTTTAATAAATTGTTTTAGACAAATCTAACTTTAGATTTGCTCTCTTTAGCTGCTAACATCAAGACCAGAATGATCGCAAAGCTTTTCTCCGAGCTCAAAATGTAATTGAATGCCTAACAATAAATATGCAAAGTCAAGTTGAGATATAAAGGTTAAAAAAATACATTGTGAGCAAAATACAGGCCAAGTCAAATAATAATCTAGAAAAATCAACCTTCATGCGTTGGTCCTCTCTTTATGTTGACTTTTGAGTATGTCACTGAATCTTCAGTGCAGGTCACTGGTGGTGCTGGATAATTCTGGGAGGGGGGGAAACAGGCACACACACATATATATATATATATATATACACACACACACATCTGGATACATAAATGTACAAGTGCAACAACTGGCAATAGTATACTGCACTGAAAAAAGTGGTAACATACAATTGCCTCAGTTATTTATTTCTAATTCATTTTAGTCATAAAAACTACAGTAATTTGTCAGGTTTATTAAATAATATTTTTTGACTTAAAGAAACAAGTTAATTTAGATGTTACCACATAAAGCACATTTTGTAGGTTACCTGACCTTTTTTTTTTTTTTTACATAAATAACAAGTAGCAATTAACTAATTAATTTGCTTTCCCCTTTCCAATTTACATTGTTTAAATCACTTAAAGAATACAGAATACCTTATTCATAGTAGAGACCATTTACCTCAGTTCTTGTTTTTACACTGTCTTGAGATTTCGGAAGGTTCAGTGCAGCATAAACAACAGTTTCAGCAGTGAGAGGGCACTGAGATCCACTGGGAGCATCAGCCTGGAAGTGCAGAAATAATTCACAACTTTGGAAAAGAAGCGCATTACTTTCTCAAAGAGCATCAGTTTTGCTGCTTTACAACATTACATAAATAAATAAATGTCAACTCACTAGGACTTTTGCCGATATGAGTTCACTTCTGTGGTGTCCTAGTAAAAGTAAAAAGCATTTATGCTATAAACTTAAATTGACAATGGTTTAAACTAAACGCCATTGCCTAATAAGCCTTGAAGTCACTTAGCCTGAATTTATTTATTTATTTGTATTAATAATGATAAGGTTCTTAAAATCTAAAGACTGTGATTAACCTATAGATATCCAAGTGTAAAATAAGTTTTACAATTTGACTTACCTTTGTTATATATTTGATTGACACAGGCAATGCAGATAATCAGCAGAAGAATACAAAACCCTGACAGCAGTGACCACATCACTGTTTCCACATTGGGGTTTGCTGGAGCTCGCGTAGTCCCAAGTGTTGAATTAGACACTACAAATGATTCAATGTATGAGAAGAACCTGTTAAATATGATTATTTTTGAATATCAGGATATACTGCACTTTGCAATGTTATGGAGCAAAAGAATAACACTTTTTTGCTAGTTGCATAAAACAATCTGTGAGCATTGTAGATTTGTACATGAATGAGAAATTAGAATGAAAATGATGCTTATAAAACAATTATAAAAAAAAAAATAAGCTTACCCACATATACATATGTCCCATTTCCATATTCAGAAGGTCCGAGTATAGGTAAATCTGTCCATGCTTTGCAGTAATATATGCCACTATGATTTAGATGTATTGACTGCAGGTTTAGTGTCGCATTAATACACACAGATCCATACATAGGGAATAGATAGCTAGAACTATATATTGCTTCAGTTTGATTATCTTTCAACCAGAAAACCATTATTCGTTCTACTTTTGACTCTGGTTTAATGTGACAGGTGATGTTCTCATTCGCGCCCTCCTTTGTTCTTACTATCCCAGGTGTTTGCCACACAGAGACGCCTAATCCAGAGACAATGCCTAGCCAAAACAGTAATGCAATTAATTTGTTTCTTTTCATTAAACTACTGCACTAGTACTCCACCACTGTTCCATATAAACATAAGTTGTAATATGGAGAAAAAAGGACAATACATTACCTGTGAAACAGATTATAATGAGAGCAGAGGGACATGTGGTGTGTGTCATTTTCTCTAAACTGCAGAGACAGCATGTTTCACACATTAGCAGAGGCAGGTGTTTTTCATTTATCCTGTGATGCATCCTGCCAGTTGAAACCAAACATCAACTCATCTGCATAGACTGACATGCTCTGGTGAAACCCACAGACATGCCACTTGGGTTGAATCTTTTTATAGTTGTTCTGCCTTTTATCTATTATAAAGATTTTTGTAACCTTCTGTGTCTAATAGAACACTTCCTGTTGTGGTTACAGAAGTGTTGATTTAGCTTTTTATTTAATGGAGCAGTAGGATCTGTTGAGCGTTTTCACAAAGGTTAGACTATACATCAACCTTTGATACCGCTTAGTGATGCATTGGTTTCGTTCTCACGAAACAGTCAAGAAAATGCCCCCGTCCTATTTTTCTGTAAAATCAAAAGAAACAAATACTGAAAGAATCTATATTTTTACATGTAGAAAATTAAGCCTATTTTTAGCTATTAAGACTTCTTACATTTTGACATTATTTTCATGACAGCTAATGATTTTTACCCCCAGACTCTCATCACCACAATACAAAAAGATCATTCTTATGAAACTCTCAACATGAACAAAAAAAATAAAATAAAAATATATATATATATATATATATATATATATATATATATATATATATATATATATATATATATATATATATGGTGGGTCCAAAGGAGGTATAATTTGAAAGCTTAGAATCTGAACTTTTCACATCATTTCTGCATTTATGTTACTTAAACTGTGTTTACCTTCACCAATAGTGTGAACACTGAGAACGTAGTAAACCAGAGTGAGCATTTGCGTCACATTTACAAGGTGGAGGACACACACCCACTAAAAATGCTGAGATTGTTCTAGCAAACTGGAGCACCAATAACGAGATCGCCAGGCAAGTCGCTAATACACCTCTTTAATACAACAGCTATATTGCCAAGGGCTCCAAATTGTTCAATAGCGGTGCTGTTGTTATGCTTACTAGTTACCAGTGCCACATATCACAACAAAGCTGATCAAATTCTGGATTCCAGGATTGGATTTAGTTTGACAAAACTCACCAAATCCAATTAGACCTCATTAGGGTTAAGTGGTATCAAGATGCTCGTTACCAACTTTCTCTATAGAGTTTGATCCCGAGGTTAAGATTCGTTCACGTACGTACGTGCGTGCGTGCGTGTTCACGTGAATGAAGTGAACAGCCAATCGTGTGCGAGACAGCGTGAGTCACATCTCAGGAGAGAGTCAGCGAGATTTATGAGAAAATTATGATAACTTACAAGGATTTACAAAAGTTATAACACAGCACAAGAGGACGTTAAGAAATATGATCAATCAAATCACATTTACACAACAGGAATAATCACTATGAAAACATAAATAATTATAATACTTTAATCAGTAAATGATAAAGAATTTAAAGGCATTTACACAGCAAGAAGAGACGTTGCTTCAACTGCTGATAGAGCATGAAAAAAATCGGAATGTGATGAAAATATTCAAATAGATAATATATTGATGTGAAATTAACTTTATATTGGTCCACAACAAGAACATTCAGGCTTGTAATATTAAAAGTTTAATATCTTGATTTGAAATAAAAATATATATATATTTTTTTTAGTATTCATTTAAATTACTAACTTAATATCATATTAAAATATTAGACATTAATACACTATCAAATAATAAAAATGTGAGCAATTGGAAAAAGAGTCGGTGGTATGCCCTAATAAAGACTTATTTGTTCATTCTTTCTAGCAGCATAAGACACAATAAATACATAGTTGGTGTGCTAGTGTGCTTTTATTGGACTTCAAGTGAAATAATGTATGTTCATGGCATTTCATTTTCACACTTTTCTGATATATCTACAGTATATTGTGAAGTCAATTGATCATTATTGATATAGCGTTAATATCTTGAAATTATATAATTATTTTAAGTTTATTTATTCATAAATACTGTATGTCCTGTGTGGGGAAATAATTGGGAAAAAATTTAAATGTCTTTAAATAAATGCAAGACTGCCAAAAATAAACGTATTGCAATAAATAATTACCATAAATAGCTTATTTTGTAAATGTATAAAATGTTCTCGTTGAACTGCACTTTAAATTAGAGTGAGAGATACTGGGGGGAATGACTGTTATTTTGCTCACAGCTGATTGGTCCAGTATCTGGATGAGATCTCTAATCGGGAACATAACCTGCCTCGGAGCTGGTTAGCTGATTAGTGTATGTTACTATGGTGAGGAATCCCAATGAAAGCCTATCCACTCTACTGGTACTGCAAATTCAGAGTTCACTTAAACTAAGTTTAAACTTATCTAGCTAATTGCTTAATCCTGCTTTGTGACATAGACCAAGAACAATCTTATTTGCTGGATATCCCGCACCGCACACCCAGCTGCCGATCAATCTGGCCATGATTTCGAATGAGCCGATTCCTCTGCCTCACTGTCCGCTGTGTACGTGTTATAGGGATCATGTTCATAATGATGTTAAACCTTTATCACCTTTATTTTAGTATGGCCTATTTGTTCATAGCGAATCAGAGAGTGTAAAAAGCCGTGATGAGTCTATGGGGTTTTGGAAAATATTGTTTGAAAATGTACTTTATCTTTGTAATTCTGTTTGGTGCCACTAGGAGTACAGAAATTACACACCTAACCTTTAAAATAACAAAATCAGGCCTCAAAAAATTAGCGCCCCCAGAGGTAATGGGGGTAGAAATGTTTATTTGAAAAAACTTTCTGTTTATCATAAGATCATAAACACATACAATATTATTTATGAATAATTCTCTGGGGTTCTCTGAAAAATTAGACTATTTTTATTTATTTATTTTCAAATATTTTGGCTGGTTTTAATAAAAAAAAATGCATTGTACATCAGCATCTTTCTTTACTGTAATAAAGAAAAATGACAGTTACAGTAATGAGAATTATTGAAAACAATGGGAATAGATTTTTTTTTTTTTTTAAATGTTCAAAGTGGGCTCAGATTGACTGATCCAATCACAATTGAGATTCATTTGTTTATAGAATATTTGAGATGTTATAAAATGTCAAATGTGATTGAAATGACCAGAAAATGATTAACCCTTTCTGAAGTAGTTATTTTGAGTAAGCATAATCATAATTTGTTACTAAAAAATCATTTTGAAATACAAATAAAAAAAAGAAACATTATTTGCATTAGTTGACAAATTTAGCTTTATAACTATTTTACCTATATCTACACAATATCACAATATAAAAAATTATGACTTTTTTCATCCTAAAATTATGTCGTAGTATCTAATAATTATTCGGTTTTATCTTTTAATCAAGACTTTGTTTCTCCAAATGAGGCGATTTATCACACTATCTTTATTTACTCCATGTGGTGCAAACAGGCCTTCAAAATTTGGGGTTAAATGTGACCAGGAAATTTCCTTGACAGGTTTCCCTCATGCATCTGTATGTAACATGTGATACAGCTTTCATCCTCAGGGCTTCACTGTATGCATTCTTCTCACTACAGTAGCCTGCTATGCGAAAACCATGGGAAAATTGCCAGTGTGCATTTCTTGGCAGCCTTGTAATGTGATTTTGGGGCCATTATCCATATGGCTTTATAAGTTGTAACATTAATACACACTTCTCCCTTTGACAGATAATGGTAATATGGGCAAGCAGACAGACCTTTTTTTCTGCTTGCCTCTCCTGTTACATTTTACATCGTTTCGAAGTCTTGCGCACACATACACTCTCTCTCTCTCTCTCTCTCTCTCTCTACTTTTTCCTCTCTGAAGTGGGATAGTGTTCAGCCCCAATGGTAATTTGGTCATAAGCCATCTTTGACTCACTCAGCTTTCTCATCCATTGCCCCTCACACTTACCCAATCATCTTACATCCCCAAAGAGTGTCTTTTCTTTCCTTTTAGTTTCTCCTCCTGCCTTCCATTCAGTTTCCTGGGCTTTCACCATAGCCTGCTCCTTCTTAACTTACACCGCTCGATACTCCTGGTTTGTTTTGCATCATGAGTCCTGGCAGTCAACGGTCGGACGGAAAGGCAAAGCGCTCTTTAGATGGGAGTGATGATCACAGTTTGGGAAGGGGCGTTGAGGGACAGGGGCCACCACCACTGAAGAATTACATTTTTCTGACTATTTTCACCTGCTTTTGCCCTGCATGGCCTATCAACATTGTGGCATTGTTTTTTTCTTTGATGGTGAGTAGAAAACTCAATTAGTTAATAATTTATAAACATTACATTTTCAATTTTGTAAATAACATTATTAAACAATTGTTTAATGTTGAAAAAAAAAATCAGGATTCTAGTATGAATCTAACTGCAATGAACAGAGAACACACTGTGAAAAGTTGTTACCTTAAGAATCTCTTTCTACATGATCTGACCATTTAAATTACTTTTCATTGGTGTAACCTAATGTATTAAGGTTTTCAATAATATAAGTTCTTTTGGATGTTACTGCATGAAGCACATTTTTTGGTTTCCTTACAAATAAATAGTTATAGCTCGGCCAGCAAAACACTCTGAAGGGCTAAAATGTTGAGTAGTGCAAGAGTGTTTTTCTTAAGTGTTATGTTCTTGCGGGTTTACAGTCCTGTACCAGGGTGTGTATGATACCTGTGGCTTTGAAATCTGACTAAACCTAATGTATTCATATAAGACAGACATATAAGTGTTTGAAATAGACACGCCTTAAGTATCTGTGCAGTTAACTTTGTGGCGTTACCACACATGAATGCAAGACTGCTTACACTCTCACACACATCTCACACACCCTTTCCCACAGATATATTGCAGATGTGCTTACTTGCATGGGGCATGTGAAAGGTGGAGATTATGATTGCAAGAACTATTCTCTTAAAATTAGGTTGTTTCTCTTAACCATGTTTTTACAGCAGATGAAGTAGAGGAAAGTTTTTTCAGTGGTTTGCTACCTGACTTTTCACACCTTAACCTCAAAATGTGAGACACATATTCCCAGCATCTAACTTACACCTTAATGTCAGTACTCTACATGTTGTCTTCATTGTGAATTTAATTGAAATTATATGCATAGAGCACTAGGGTGGGGGTAGGAGGGCTGACAGAATGGGTACACACATGGCCTAAAGTGTGTGGACAGACGAACACCACTCCCATATGTGCTTATTTAACATTTCATTTCAAACAAACCATGGGCGTTTTTAGAGAGTTAATTGCTTTACTGCTATAACAGCTTTGGCTCTTTTTGGATAGTTTTCCACTAGATGTTAGAACACAAGTGCATGGATTTGCTACAATTCAGACATAAGAGTGTCAGTGAGGTCAGATGCTGATGTTGGGTGATAGGGCTTAGCTGGCTCACAGTCTGTCTTGCAATTCATCCCAAAGGTGTCCAGTGGGGTCCTGTTCAGGCCTGGGTTTTGAGCATGCCAGTCACGTTTTTCCACACTGGACCATTTTACAGGTGACATCCTATGACAGTGGCATTTTTAATGTCACTGAGCTCTTTGGTCCACCCCATTCCACTGAAAATGTTTGTCTAAGGAAACTGCATGGCTGCATGCTTAAGGAATTGTTCAGCCAAAAATGAAAATCCTCTCATCATTTACTCACCCCCATGCCATCACAGTTGTGTATGACTTTTTTTCTTCTGCTGAACACAAATGAAGATTTTTCAAAGAAAATCTGAGCTCTGTAGGTCCATACAATGCAAGTCAACGTGGTTTAAATCTTTGAAGCTCAAAAAGCAATGAAAGGCAGCATAAAAGTAATCAATACGACTCCAGTGGTTTAATCCATGTTTTCAGAAGCGATATGGCACATGCCGTGGGCTTTGAGACCGGACAAGCATCAATACACATTATTAAATGCTGTGCTCAATAGGTACACATTATACGGGTGACTGTAATGTCGCGGAAATGTTATAGACATAAATTGTTGCCTTAGAACCCACAAGTCAATAGAATCAACTATCACAGTGGTGAAGTTCATGACAAAATTGTTTTAAATTCAGGACAGTAATCTTGCTCATATCACACAAATGAAAGATTGTCATATATTGAGCCGAGCATGTTTATTTCCATTAAATCATACAATGAACCATAACGCAAGAAGAGCTTGTTTTGACATACAACAAAAAGAAAAAGTAAAGATTGCCAGTTACAGTTTCAACATAATAGGCCTCACACATCACTCTTCCCGCAGTTCAGAACCACTGGAATGGACAGCGGCTATTAACTAATCTGACCACCAAAGACAACCATCTCAACTTGAATGCACAGGGCTTTTTTTTTAAACAGACACTGTGCCCTATTGTTAGAACTATAAAACAGACAGAGCATAACACAAGAAGGACATGATTGCCAGGGTAGGGTTGCACCAGCTCTACGTAAGGTCTCCTTTAAGTTGAGACGTAAAGTTCACACTAAGGACTTAGTGACTACTAGTTAGTTTGTAACTAAGTTGGTGCTTATTTTGGTCACTCCACCTGTTCCTAAGGCAAGACTTAACAAGTAGGTCGTAAGCTCTTCGTAAAGTAATGCATAGTCACATAATATGACGCTTGCCTGTATTGATCCATTAAGCAGCATTCAAATTTGTACACAGAAGTGTTAAAAAGCCGTCAATTTCAGTTTTATCTTGCTACGGTTGATGTTCAAACCTTGTTTGCTCAAGTAATTGTCAGCTGTAATAAATTATATCCCTATTAAAATACGATACATAATAAAAGTAGATTTGATACAGAGTATATTTGCCCTGTGTATATAATAATATATAGGAACTGTATCTAAAATAAATAAGGGGTGATAAATAAATACTAATACAACAGGTTGGAGAAATAGACATTTATTCATTTTAATATCATATATATTGATTGAATGTGTTGAAGCTTGACACTGGACGATGCACCATCAGATTGGTTTCATGCTGAAGAGCCGTTTATTTTCTGTCTCGTAAATGTAAACGAGTGTACATGTCAACATCATCATATATGTCGAATGGACTGAAGCCTGTCAAGCAAAACATGAGCTCATCGATCTCATAAAATTTCAGTCTGTTTTTTTATTCCAATCGTTACTCCTTGCTACTCCTTGCTACTCCTTGCTTATATGGACGGCACGTCCCTGATAGGTGTGGGTGAGAAACTGTTCAATATTTTAGTCCTTTTTTAATATAAATCTCCACATTCAAACAGCACTCCTAAGCGGTCTTCTCTTCTAAGAGATCTTCTTTTGTTTTGCTGAGTCACGTTCTTTTTACATATGGCCACCTACTGGGCAGAGATGAGAATTTATCATTAAAAAAAGGACTTGCATATTGATCTGTTTCACACACACCTATCATATCACTTCTGAATACATGGATTAGACAACTGGAGATGTATGGATTACTTTTATGCTGCCTTTATGTGCTTTTTTGAGCTTCAAAGTTTCAGACCCTGTCGACTTGCAATTTATAGACCTATAGAAAGATCTTTGTCTAAACATCTTTGTGTTCAGCAAAACAAAGAAAGTCATGCATATCTGGGATGAGTAAATGATGGGAGAATTTTTCTTTTTGGGTGAACTATTCATTCAACTTTATGCAACTGTTAGTAATCATGAGTATGGCTGAAATAGCCAGAACTGTTAATTAGTAGAGGGTGTCCACATACATTTGGATATATAGTAGATGCAGATTGTCCATTTCTATATTGAGTTTGTAAGGTAGAATGTAGAATGATTCATGGAATAGACTGCGATTCATCCACATCAGGACATGAAGATGAATCATTGCTACCAGTTGCCTCATTCAGAAATCAATCTGCACTTTTCAAATGGTAGAACCAGTCCAGAGATAGGGGGTCTCAATGGGTTAAAGTGTAGAGGTTTGCAGTCGAGAGCAACAACTCTAGTTTCAGGTTGACTTCGGCACTGGTGTCTCCCACACAGTAATGCTTCAGAGCTTGTACACTGACTCACTGACTACAGCAGCTGCAGCCACCACCACGAAAGCTATGAGAAACTAGAGGAGCATCGCAAATCATGCAACCCAACTCTGACCCCCAGGGTTTTTTAGTTTGAGCTGTATCACTTTCAGCAGCGGTTTTGGCTATACAGTGCATCCAGAAAATAATCACAGCGCTTCACTTTTTCCACATTTTGTTATGTTACAGCCTTATTCCAAAACGGATTAAATTCTTTATTTTCCTCAAAATTCTACAAACAATACCCCATAATGACAATGTGAAAAGTTATTTTTTTAAATCTTTGCAAATTTATTAAAAATAAAAAAAATCAGAAAGTACAAAAGTATCCACAGCCTTTGCTCATCACTTTGTTGAAGCACCTTTGGCACCAATTACAGCCTCAAGTCTTTTTGTGTATGATGCTACAAGCTTGGCACACCTATTTTTGGGCAGTTTCTCATCGGGTTCAAGTCTGGGCTCTGGCTGGGCCACTCAAGGACATTCACGGAGTTGTCCCGTAGCCACTCCTTTGTTATCTTGGCTGTGTGCTTAGGGTTGTTGTCCTGTTGGAAGATTAAACTGCGCCCTAGTCTGAGGTCCAGAGCGCTCTGAAGCAGGTTTTCATCAAGGATGTCTCTGTACTTGCTGCATTCATCTTTCCCTCGATTCTGACTAGTCTCTCAGTTCCTGCTGCTGAAAAACATCCCCACAGCATTCTGCCATCACCATGCTTCACTGTAGGGATGGTATTGGCCAGGTGATGAGCGGTGCCTGGTTTCCTCCAGACATGACACTTGCCATTCAGGCCAAAAAGTTCAATAATTTGTATCTCATGGTCTGAGAGTTCTTCAGGTGCCTTTTGGCAAACTCCAGGCAGGCTGTCATGTGCCTTTTACTGTCGAGTGTTTTCCGTCTGGCCACTCTACCATACAGGCCTTATTGGTGGAGTGCTGCAAAGATGGTTGTTCTTCTGGAAGTTTCTCCTCTCTCCACAGAGACATGCTGGAGCTCTGTCAGAGTGACCATCGGGTTCTTGGTCACCTCCCTGACTAAGGCCCTTCTCCCCCGATCGCTCAGTTTGGCTGGGCGGCCAGCTCTAGGAAGAGTCCTGGTGGTTCCAAACTTCTTTCATTTACAGATGATGGAGGTCACTGTGCTCATTGGGACCTTCAATGCTGCAGAAATGTGTCTGTACCCTTCCCCAGATCTGTGCCTTGATAAAATCCTGTCTAGGAGGTCTACAGACAATTCCTTGGACTTCATGGCTTGGTTTGTGCTCTGACATGCACTGTTAACTGTGAGACCTTATATAGACAGATGTGTGCCTTTCCAAATCATGTCCATTCAACTGAATTTACCACAGGTGGACTCCAATCAAGTTCTAGAAACATCTCAAGGATGATCAGTGGAAACAGGATGACCTGAGCTCAATTTTGAGTGTCATGGCAAAGGCTGTGAATACTTATGTACATGTGATTTTTTCGTTTTGTTTTTTATTTTTAATAAATTAGCAAATATTTCAAACAAACTTCTTTCATGTTGTCATTATGGGGTATTGTTTGTAGAATTTTTAGGAGGTTAATTTATTTAATACATTTTGGAATAAGGCTGTAACATAACAAAATGTGGAAAAAGTGAAGCATTGTGAATACTTTCCGGATGCACTGTATAAAAAAAACGTGTCAATCTTTACATGAGCAGAGATTTAGAACTGTATAGTATCTTTGTCTCACTATTAACAACACTGCAATCATTTCCTTAATATGTTGGTCATTTTCCAGTAAAAAATTCTAAACATCATTTAAATAAGATACTGTTTACTTGACTAAATAAAGTGTGCAAGAAAATAAGACTTGTTTTCAGAGAACATATCCTGATATGCATTATTCCTACCTCAATGGCAAATTTTATTTACATTTTTATTTGGTTTAAGCATAAACCTCACAACATTTTGCAAGATTTTTGTTCCAAAAAAAAAAAAAAAAATAAAAAAAATGATTGATTTAGTGCCAGTGATCTAAGTCCAAGTCTCAGTTTGCTATCTGAGCTTATTAAAAGGACAGAAATGAGACTGGCACCATCACTATGTTCCTCATTGCTGCCTGCTTTATGGACCATAGTGTCAGGTTTTCACTTAGAGACCTGTCACTGCTGTATCTAAATATGCAGATTTCTTTTTTCAATATCTTCTACAGCACCTACATTTTGAGTTTTTTCATCTTGACATTTATTTATTTATTTTTGTCATATTGTGTGAAGTCATTATACCATTTTGATTTCTCAGTTTCTCTCTCCTTCCCTCTCACTCCTTTTTAGTCTCAGAGCAGTTATGATGCAGATGACTATGAAGGAGCTCAGCGACTGGGAAGAAAAGCTCTTCACATGGGAATCGCTTCCTTGATCATTGGCCTCCTGATCATAATGGTCTACTGTATTGTACACTTCACCACGGTAATCATTCGCACAGAGTTACAGGCACACTTTTATAAACATGACTCAAGTCTATATAAGTTGATTTGTCAAATGATCAGTTGTAAATGATACTCCCACATGTCCTATTATTTTTAAGTAACATGATTCATGCACTGTATTGTATGTTGCTTTGAAAATAAATATCTGCCAAGAACACAAATGTAAATTTAAAGATCTTTAATCACCTTCTTTGTTTATATCAACTCAACAGAATGCAATCTGATCATGAAGAGATGACTACAGCTGGAAAATGACACTGTAAATTGGTGGCGATCAGTTCCAGTGAACACAAGAGGACACTGTGAGCTAAACCCAGAACATGGTTTCACTGGGTTGCGCCATGTGCTTGAACCCTCCTGGATTTATAAGTAATCAACATTTTGAAATGGAACATATAAATGGGTCCGATTTGCTAAAAGCATGGCCAAAAGGAGTCTGAAATACAGAAAATCATTTAACATTCATACCACCGCAACAATATTTCAGAGTGATGTCATTTAGTTTTGCGGGCAGCACGATTGCAAGCCTGCATGTTAAATATAATTTCACCTCACATCTTGTAAGTGTATAGAGTTGTAAATTATGTTTGTCCTGAAGCATACCGTACTAAAAGAATGCTTTCTCCCGGCTGATGCTTTAAAAGAAAGAAAAAAATACTTCTATTTTGTATGTATCAGTGTCAAAATAACAAGTTTGACTGCATTTGTTTTTAAAGAGAAAAATAAAAATGTCTCGAATGACTCAATACACTACATATACAAGTGTCTGTCTCAGTTTTATAATGCATTATAGCAGGCGCCAGTGCTCAAGGATATTACTCTCTTTCTTAGTCTTTCAATCTCTTCCCCTGTCCTCGTCATTTAGTTAAATATAGCTAAATAATTCTCCAGACTTGGCAATCAGAGCAAGCAGCTACTGGCTCCAACTGAACATATGCAATGATATGCTAGTGGTGGTATTTTACTGTAAGGGTTTTCAGTGTATCTCATTTTATGGGTTATATTTACAGTAATCATTGTGTCACTACCATCCGTCTCACTTTAATTACTAACTAATGTTTTTTCAGGAGGAGCCACACTGGTTGTCCACATCGCTGCTGTTAACACCCATGTCTGTGTTTATTGAAGTGTAACTTGTCGCCAGCCATGTCATGACACTGGAAACTGGATAGCCGTGAGAATGTTGCAAGATTCTGAGTGACACACATTCTTTATTCAGTTCTTTTTTTTTTTTCACACATTTTAGAATAATAGTAAAGTCATCAAAACTATGGAATAAAAGAAATGGAAATATGGGAATTATGTTGTGACTAAACAAAATCCAAAATAAATCAAAACTGTTGTATTTTAGCATCTTCAAATTAGTCACCCTTTGCCTAGAATTTGCAGACATGTACTCTTGACATTTTCTCAACCAACTTCTTGAGGAATCACCCGGGGATTCATAGAGTTCCCATCTATGTTGGGCACTTATAGCCTGCTTTTTTTATTATTTGGTCCAAGTCATTTTTTTAAATAACATTTTAGTTTTATAATGAAATACATTAATATGGTGGCACAATTATATTATTGTCTACAAAACTAATTTCATACATTCAAGCATATGCCTTCAGATCAAACTATTTTTAAGATCATGCGAAACATTTCAGTCAAGTGTTTCAAAACTTTTGACCGGTAGTGTGTGTGTGTGTGTGTGTGTGTGTGTGTATACTCAAACACAGCTGGCTGACTCATCACAGAACACACCCTGTCCCCAAAATTTCAAAAGAAATATAATAATAATCATTCAAAAGAATGATTTTTATAATTATTAGTATATATAATACAAATTTATAATAATTGTATTATAAAATAATTTTAAATAATATTATTATTAATAATAATTATAAGTATTATTATTATTATTCATATAATTATTATTATATAATAAAATAAAATGAATATATTATTTTTGGATTATATTTTAATAATTATACCTATAATATAATTATATTATAAATATGATTATAATCATAATTAATATAATAATACTCATAATAATAATAATTATTATAGTAAACATTTTATTATAAAGATTACAAAAAATACTACATATTATTAGTAAATATTGTGTACATCCAAATATGAATAGACTATAGGTCTGTATAAAATAGTTATGAATTAATGTTTTATATTCTAATTTCATTTCAGTGCACATTATCTTTTCAGATATTTTATATTTATGATATGATATTATATAATGTCAAAATGCTTGTTTTGAATGTCCTAGTGATAACTAGATCAAATATATAGACAGTTATTCTATAACATTATCATTGTTTAAACGGCATGCATAGACTTGATGCATGGATGTGTTTTCCCTCGTCCTGAACAGCAGGCGGAAGAGGAGGTGTGCTTAACATTTAACCTTTTTTGCAAGACAATGTGAAAATGGCGTTATGAAAGGAAAGAACCACGACCAACGGGCAAACAAAGTTTTCAGAGGTAAGATATTTAATCATCAGGGAAATAACCTCTGTCCGACATGAAACGGAGATACACTGCAGTCGTTTATGTAGGCGAGACTTACACGCAGGGAAAAATTAAGATGTCAAAATATGTCCAAAACAACCTTTTACTTCCTGTGTCTTTATGAGTTCGCCTTCAAATGTAGAGTCAGCTATATTATTTACAATTAATACATCTGAATAAAAACTAGGTCGTTTAGGTGGCGTATTAGCTATCGGTGAATGTTTGCCAAAACATGATTGTCAAAAACGGAGAAAGGTCACTTCTTCTATCGTGTATACTGCCGTGTTTGCAAGTATTGCTGTTGTGTTTACAAGTAACGGCTGAAGACACATAGTCACTAATAAGAGGATTAATAAAAGAAGTCTCATTGAATTGCATGTAAATAATCATCAGCAGCAGCAGCAGCAGCAGCATGGGGAACACGAGCAGTGAGAGGAGCGGAGCGGCTCAAGGGGAGAAGGCGCAGAGACGGGAGAGCCGCGGCGCTAAAGATGGAGCTCGACCCAAAATACTGATGGACAGCGCGGAGGACGGGGACATATTTCAATCAGATGATGCAAAGGTGGTGAACTACAGTAAAGGTGGTGTGGTTACAAGCACGAAAGTAAAACAAGTTTTGGAAATTCTAGAAAAGTTTGGACATACCTGCTCATTATTTTTTACTAAATATTTCAAATTTTTTGAATATTATAAAAGACATAAAACAAGAAGTTAAGCCAAATGAACAGTATTTTTTGCATGTTTATTAACAACAAAAGTTACTGCATTGTCTTACAATGCAAGTGAATGGGGCCAGTTCATATACGTTAAAATACACCGTTTCAAAACAGTAGCTACAAAATGTAAACCGTATTCATGTTAAAATGAACTTAGTGTGGTTTACTGGTGTGATATAATCTGCATTTACCAGGTTACAGGGTTTACCAGTTTTGTGTCGTCATGACAACTAATTTGAAATATTGGGTATAACTTCACATGTTTAGTCAGTGATTTTATCACACTAAAATCCCTTTAACACTTATAATATTTTTATCTTGTGGCTATACATTTGAAACGGTGTGCATTTTAATGTTATAGACTGGTGCCATTCACTTCAATTGTAAATGCTTGACTGTAAATCTGACTATTTTATTTTTTGTAAATTAGGGATGAGATTTTTTTTGTGGTTATCAAATTAATTCTAGAAATGCTGTGGATCCATTTTAAATGTAATGAAACTGGAACATTCCTTTAAATAACACAAATGGAAGTGTGGGAATTATGGAGAGACCAAACCTGCTGATAAGACCAGCTTCAACCAGCCTTAGCCATTTGGCTGGTTTTGGTTGCCCAGCCTGATCATAGCTGGATAGGCTGGTTTTAGAGGGGTTTTTAATCTTTTTTTTTTAATTGGGTCTGGCTGGTCTTTGCTGGTCTTCCAGCCTGACCAGCTAAAAACCCCTCTAAATCCAGCCAACTGACCAGCCTGGCCTAACTGGGTGACCAGCTAAAACCAGCCAATCTGCTTAGTCTTGTATTAGCTGTTTATTTTTTTTGTTTTACCAGCAGTATGTAAGCAAATCTAAATAATCTTATATTTAAGGTTCCTTGAAGTTGCCTCCATTTGCCTAGATTACAGCTTCTCTGGGCTTCTCAACCAACTCAAGTTATTTAGTCCAAGTCATCCATTAAAAAAAAACATTTTAGTTGTATTAGGAAACAACAGCATGTGTGTCCAAACTTTTGACTCAAAGTACAGGTGAAACTCGAAAAATTAGAATATCGTGCAAAAGTTCATTAATTTCAGTAATTCAACTTAAAAGGGGAAACTAATATATTATATAGACTCATTACAAGCAAAGTAAGATATTTCAAGCCTTTATTTGATATAATTTTGATGATTATGGCTTACAGCTTATGAAAACCCCAAATTCAGAATCTCAGAAAATTAGAATATTACATGAAATCAATAAAAAAAGGATTTTAAATACAGAAATGTCGGCCCTCTGAAAAGTATAATCATGCATATGTACTCAGTACTTGGTTTGGGCCCCTTTTGCATTAATTACTGCCTCAATGCGCGTGACATGGATGCTATCAGCCTGTGGCACTGCTGAGGTGTTATGGAAGACCAAGATGCTTCAATAGCGGCCTTCAGCTCTTCTGCATTGTTTGGTCTCATGTCTCTCATCTTTCTCTTGGCAATGCCCCATAGATTCTCTATGGGGTTCAGGTCAGGCGAGTTTGCTGGCCAATCAAGCACAGTGATACCATGGTCATTGAACCAGGTTTTGGTACTTTTGGCAGTGTGGGCAGGTGCCAAGTCCTGCTGGAAAATGAAGTCAGCATCTCCATAAAGCTTGTCTGCTGAAGGAAGCATGAAGTGCTCTAAAATGTCCGGTAGACGGCTGCGTTGACTCTGGACTTAATAAAGCACAGTGGACCAACACCAGCCGATGACATGGCTCCCCAAACCAACACAGACTGTGGAAACTTCACACTGGACTTCAAGCATCTTGGATTATGTGCCTCTCCATTCTTCCTCCAGACTCTGGGACCTTGGTTTCCAAATGAGATGCAAAATTTGCTCTCATCAGAAAAGAGGACTTTGGACCACTGAGCAACAGACCAGTTCTTTTTTTCTTTAGCCCAGGTAAGACGTTTGACATTTGAAGCCCATGTCCAGGACCCGTCTGTGTGTGGTGGCTCTTGATGCAGTAACTCCAGCCTCAGTCCACTCCTTGTGAAGCTCCCCACACATTTGAATGGCCTTTTCCTGATAATCCTCTCCAGGCTACGGTCATCCCTGCTGCTTGTGCAACTTTTTCTTCCACACTTTTCCCTTCCACTTAACTTTCTATTAATGTGCTTTGATACAGCACTTTGAGAACATCCAACTTCTTTTGCAATTACCTTTTGAGGCTTTCCCTCCTTGTGGAGGGTGTCAATGATGGTTTTCTGCACAACTGTCAGGTCAGCAGTCTTCCCCATGATTGTGAATTCAACTGAACCAGACTGAGAGACCATTTAAAGGCTCAGGAACCCTTTGCAGGTGTTTAGCTGATTAGAGTGTGACACTTTGAGCCTACAATACTGAACCTTTTCACAATATTCTAATTTTCTGAGATTCTGAATTTGGGGTTTTCATAAGCTGTAAGCCATAATCATCAAAATTATATCAAATAAAGGCTGGAAATATCTTACTTTGCTTGTAATGAGTCTATATAATATATTAGTTTCACCTTTTAAGTTGAATTACTGAAATTAATGAACTTTTGCACGATATTCTAATTTTTCGAGTTTCACCTGTATATGTTCCATCGTAGTAGAGTAATAAGTTAGGATGCTTGTTATTTATAAGATTTGTTCTTGACATGTTTACTGCTGAGTGTGTGTGTATGTATGTATGTGTGTGTGTGTGTGTGTGTGTGTGTGTGTATATATATATATATATATAAATTATTATTATAAAAAATGTTTAAGGATTTAATATGTAAGGATGTTAATATCAATTACTATTTCATCAGGCCATTAAGTCATCAGGTCTTAAGCTAATTATTGCTAGCTGATGTCTGTTCTGTCTTTTGCATACTGTCAATGTGTTTATTGGTATGATGTCTCGCACCTCTGACTGCTGTGCACACCTCCTCCATCTTTCCTCTTTCCAGGAGTTTCTAGCCTGGCAACAAGATCAGGAATCAGATTGTAAAGCTTCACAAGAGGAAAGGCCCACTGTGTTCCGCTATAACGGTCCAGGGAAAGAGATCTACTTGTCTGGCTCATTTAATAACTGGACCAAAATCCCCTTGAATAAGAGGTGAGTCCTGACAGACAGTAGTAGATCATTAGGATAACATGGAAGGTGGTGTTAATACAAGAAATGCATTAGGGTAATTCTAACCCTGAGTAAATGTAATCCTTCTTTCAAAATTACAAGTGTGAAATGTTACTTAATTCAGGGTACAGCATATTATTAAAAGCCCTTAGTCCTAAAAGCCCCTAGTGTTTTGACAGCAAGAGTGTTGAATTATCCATCTCTGCAGATCTAACACTGCTCTCTTGGCTGCGAAAAACTCATTTAATTCATTAAAGGAATGTTATGGGTTCAATACCAATTAAGCTCAATCAGCAGCATTTGTGGTTTAATTTTTGTTACCACAAAAAATTATTTTGACTCTTTCTTCCTCATTAATTAAAAATAAAATAAAAAGCAATTGCTATGGAAGTGAATGATGCCAGTCTGTAAACTTGAAAATAAACACTCTCTCAAAATGTTAGTCATAAGACATTCAAATTATACATTTTAACATGATTTCATTTTACCTGCGTTATGGTGTTTGTGACTGGCGTTACATTGTAAAAACACCATTCATTAATGTGTAAATCTTTTTAAATTGGCTCCAAACTACTGAATGCACTTTTAAAGATAGTGGGCTACTTCCCATGTGTTTACATATACAACACTACAGTAGGTGTGCAATTTAATGTGAACAAATAATATAGCCATATGTTACACTTAAAAACTTTTAAGTGCCCTAAATGTACACAACGAAATCAAAATTTGCCTTTACTGGAAATGACTGGATAGATGAAAGGGAAAGCAGTAGATATCCTGGTGACATCACACCATACACAATACACATGGAAACTGAAAAAGAGCAGCTTTTTGTGACCATCTTTCACTGCTATTATCATGAGTAGGAAAAGCTAGGTCACGTATGTACTTGTACAGAGCCATGTAAATACAGTCTAAGAATGGCATCTCTTCTGCAGCTGTGCTTAAAGGTGCAATATGTAACAATTTTATTGTAATATTTGCCTTTTTTTGCCAATGTGTGAACGGCTTGTAATACAAAAATGAGCCCTTCCCAGACTTCCTAGGTTGCCTATTAAAGCCTGTAGACTGATTTTCATGCAAAGAGAGTGGGTAATGTTTGCTGGGAAAATCCAAAGGATGTGACATTTATCTGCACTCCCGAGAGCCTCAGTGCTTCTCTTCCGCTATTCAACAGCAACAACAAACAGTCTGCAACACTAGGTAACGTTATCTTAGAGATGAAATCCAGCAAACGTCCGGCTCCCAGCACAACACCGACTCCTACACAAACCCAGAGTAAATCCAAAAATAAAATGTATCTATTTATCTAAATCCCGTCTGGGTAAGCGGGAATGTGATCGTGGTTGAGCGAAAACTAGAGTGAACATCTGCAGGCCATTTGATTCCTGGAGGGACCTTCGTTTGATTTTGGGGATCAAAACCGACCTTGAATTGGTGTTCTTCTTATTGGACAGGTAAATTTACATAACAGCAAAGCATGTGAAATATAGTGCATAAGGATTGATCTGTGTCATTTTAGCTAACTTGATCTTGCCTGCTAATGGTGGCAAATTGCAAGCTACATTGCTTCATAACTTTCAAATAATTTAAGCAATCTTCTCTTTACACTAAAATTCAGGTTAATGTTAATCTGTAATATTCAACAAGGTAATCTACAATAACACATGAAATTAATGCTAGACAATGTTCAAGATAATGCAAAAAGCTCCATTCATTAGTGTACCATAACTTGAAAATATAAACAATCTATTATTATAAAACAATAGTGCATCAATATATCAAAATGTCAGATGTGACAGTTCAATAATAAATTGTGTCAACATATTTATTATGTACAGTTTATTTTATAAACAGCTACTGTCATCATCCACCCAATTTAGCTAACAGCTATTGATAAAGCTGGCTAGTTATCTAACGCAGACATAGGCTATCGTATAAATGCAGTCAATGTATCATGCAAAGAAAAGTGATTACATCAAACTAAAGTCTTGCATAGTCAGACTCAGACCTATATCCACACTTTGTTTTAGCACTGTGCCAGCACCGGAGAGTCAAATATAATATACAGGCTCAAAGTTTGTAGTGAAACAATCATAACTGTAATTTTATTTATGCTACATCATCTGTCAGCGTGATGCTGGTGAATCACGTTCAGTCTCTTTGTACGTCACGTCATTGTTTTGGCCAATGCTCGCGTCCCTACAGCGTTTGTGCATGAGCGCGAACAACAGGAAGCTGGCTGCAGTTCACTTAACGGCCACGTGTGTCATTAATAACAAGGGGTTTCTGAATCTTACATACTGCACCTTTAAGTTGATGCACTTTTCATGTGGGCCAACTTATTTTAAACCAGAAAGTCATTAAATGAGTTTTCATTTGTAGAGATTTGTTTTACAAGTATTCACTTTATGAACCAATGTCCAGGAAAGAATTGTGATTGTTCTTATTCAACCTTGTCATCTCATAGTATCACTTTTTATGATTGTCGAATCTCTTTTTCTGTCTTGCTTTCCCTCACTGTTTTTCTCTCTGTATCTTTTTCCAGTCATAATAATTTTGTGGCAATAATTGACCTGCCAGAGGGAGAGCACCAGTATAAGTACTACGTAGACGGACACTGGACATTAGATCCCAAGGAGGTGTTTTTTTTTTTTTTTTGTAATTTACCAAGGTCACACTGTATTATACAACAACACATTTGAAAGCTTTAATCTGACTTTTAAGTTTCATTATGGTATTCTTTTCCAGCCTGTTGTGACCAACAAGTCAGGTGTCGTGAATAATGTAATTAAAGTGAGGAAAACTGACTTTGAGGTATTCGACGCACTGAAGACCGACTCAGAAAAATGTGCAGACATGTCAGGTAATCAATGTCAATATACTGTACATTTTTCTATCTATCTATCTATCTATATAAATATAAATAATCAATGTATATATAAATAATCAATGTATACAAAGATCTTCACTGGGAAGCACTGAAAATAAGATATTGGTTGTAATCCAATACACTTTGCGCTGTCAGACTTGTCCAGCTCCCCTCCTGGACCGTACCACCAGGATTCCTACACAATCAAATCAGAGGACAAACTGCGCTCTCCTCCCATCCTTCCACCACACCTGCTGCAGGTGCTCCTCAACAAAGATACTGGAATCTCTGTAAGTAATCCTCTGAAGTTATTTTCCTGAACATATGTTAAACTGTTGTGGCATTCTTACACAGATTACAAGTCTGCAAAGGACTTATTTTTTCATCCCGTTCCAACAAGATTCATTCCACTTCTGGAGTGCTACCACAGAATTATACTCCCATGTCCAAATGGTTTCCACCCTCTCCCATTCAATTTATCGCATTTTATCGAACATAATGGGGATTTGTCAATTTTTGTGATCATACAAAAGGTCTAAAGAGACATATTTACATATACGTAATTGATGTCGGCCAGTCAGACACATTGCACACCAAAACACATATGCAAACAGATGAAAACATCAGCCATAAAGACGGTTGTAGCCTGTTCAGAGTATTTTGTCTATATAAATGATTTAAAGGGATAGTTAACCAAAAAAATGACAGTTCTCTCATTACACGCTATCCCAGATGTGTATGACTTTCTTTCTTCTGCAGAACACATAGATTATTAGAAGAAAATCTCAGTTCTGTAACTCCATACAATGCAAGTTGAATGGTGGCCAGAACTTTGAAGGTCCAAAAAGCAGTGAAGGTCCAGAGGTTAACTATAAATCTTCAGAAGCGATATGATAGGTGTGGGTGAGACTATCAATCTCCACTTTCACTTTCTTTTGTTTTTGGCAATTTGCATTCTTCTTGCATATCACCACCTACTGGATATGGAGGAGAATTTATTGCAAACAAAGGACTTAAATATTGATCTGTTTCTCATCCACACCTATCAAAGTATCAAGTTTCTGAAGATATAGATTTAAACACTGGAGTTGTGTGGATTACTTTTATGCTGCCTTTATAAGCTTTTTTGACCTTCAAAGTTCTGGCCACCATTCACTTGTATTGTATGGACCTACAGAGCTGAAATATTCATCTAAAATCTTTGTGTTCAGCAGACGAAAAAAAGTCATATACATCTGGCATGGCATGAGGTTGAGTAAATGATGAGAGAAGTTTTTGTGTGAACTATCACTTTAATGCAACCTGTTTAAATATTATGTCCACCATAACATTACTGTGCCAAAAAACATAATAACTCTAATACCGCTTTCACATGCAAATCCTTGCGCTTGCCACCAGCAGAATTTGTATATTTGACAGTGATTTGAGGGAAGGTGGATTCTTCATCACCGCCTAAATATAGTGTTGCAGTTACCAGTTGTCGTAAGATTAAATGTTCCATTTTGCTTTTAAAGAGATAAGAAAAGCTTGTGGTTGAAAATGATTTAGTGTGAGCAGCTTTAAGCCACATTCACACTGCCAACAGCTCGCAACAACAACAACATTAGCATCATGACCTGATGTCATTAATTTTCAACGAGAGCTGGAGACTTGGGGTGAAATAAGTGATAGCTGCCATTGGCAACTTGATGTGGGCATGTCCAGCAGCACAAAAATGTTGAGAAAAGTTTAACTTTATGCAAATGCAGAGTGACATTATAGGGATAAGGTGGACCTCATTTGCAAGCAAACGTTTCCTCTCCAGAATATTCATTTTTATCAGCTCACTGTCAACATGGTATTGACATTCATTTCTTTTACTAGGGCATCCAGAATTACGAACACTTACAAGTGACTGTCACTACATGGCGTCAGTTAATGAGGTGGTCAAAGTCGCTCGCAGTCTGAATGGCTATAGAGAGCAATGACTTTCACTAATGTGTATGTGTGTGTTTTTAACAGTGTGATCCCACTCTGCTGCCTGAACCAAACCATGTGATGCTCAACCACCTGTACGCTCTGTCCATTAAGGTTCAGTAGCTTTTTTAACTTTAAGAAGTGAATTCTGTAATTAAAGATTATTTTGAATCCTATAGAAATGACCAGTATATTTCAGTTACTGTGCATCTATTTGCTCTCCTAACAGGATGGCGTGATGGTCCTCAGTGCAACACATCGCTTCAAAAAGAAGTATGTGACCACACTGCTATACAAGCCTATATGATCACAATCAGCCTGTGTGAACTCCAAAACGATTCTCTCCAGTTTCTGTCTGATACAGTCTTGTACTGCAAAATGTTACCCATCAAGGGAAGGGACCATACATGTTGAAACTCGTATGTGTCTGTCTGTGTGTCCGTGTCCCTAAATGTCAGGAAGGATGTAAAACGGAATCATGATATCTTCAAAGTTTGCACAACAGTATGATTTGATATACACAGTATATAATTTCTTCTTATGAAGCTTACATTTTTAGGCTTTCCAATATATACTTCAGCTGCATTTTTGGTCATAATTGTGCCTTGGCTGGATTTTTCTTTTGCTTGTACTTAATTGATTATTGAAAATTTCCTGCATATGAAAAGGTGAGAGAAAATAATTAAGGAATGGTCCAATTTTACAAATAAAATGCACTTACAGACATCCCGGTTTGAGCTCTTATTTGTGTATAGTTTAACTACATGAAACATTCACACAGTAAAACATTTAACAACAAATTCAGTAGGTTTCTGAAATCAGTAAGTTTGTTATCATTACAAAGTTATGGATTACAACTGGTAAAGCAGTGGGCACTAAAAATTGTGGGTGTGATGTGATACCAGCAGGTGACAATGCCCTCCTGAGCTAAATTATATAATGGTGGCTATGATGTCTTTCACCACAAGGCTGAGTTATTTTAAGCAAAGCCAAATCACAGGGGAGAGAAACCACTTGGTGCATGGGTGAAAAACTTCACATGGGACAGTTCTTTCAAAATGTTTCTGCTAAAATACTGAACACACATTCAGACACATGACAAAAGAGACTATAATGTATATTTGTAGCAATATTTCATATACTAAAATACTATTTTAAGCATTTCCAAGCTTGCTGAAGCTTTTATTTAGAGTTTATGTAAGGGCCATGCTCTCAGCCGACAGTGCACCGTAGGGTCAAGGTGTAATAGTTCGCTGCAGAGCATTGAAATGCAACTCAGTCTTACTCACATACAGCAGCCTGACATGCATCATTCGACAGATGCCCTATCAAAGGTAGTATGAGCTAATATGACAAGATATCAGAACATTTTGATATTATGATATTACCTGAATGGTTATATTCAGATTGGCATGTGGCACCACTCCACCATGGGTGGCACAGTCACAATAACAGCGAAGTATGTGGTTTCAGAAACATGGGTGCATTTCCCATGGGGTTCGCTGTCCTTTTCTGCATGTCGCGGCACCGTATTGTTGTCTTTTATGCATAACACAGCGGCTCATTCGGCACATTTCATGTACGACCCACCGACCTACTCCGTTCTCCCGATGGCCAATCTGCCCTTGATCGGCCCCGAATTGCGTTGGCCCACCGGGAAAATGCCTGGTATGTCAGATTACCAATCCAGCCATGCTCTGGTGATATCAGTACCTTTTAAAAACTGTTTTATTCTACATGGAGAGGGTCCCCTTATGGGGGCTGCCATGTTAGAATCACATGACCAGACGAATACTACGTGCTTAATCTCAGTAACCGCCCTGCTATTAGATTCTATCACTCCGGGATTAAATTAATCATGACTGGCTGTGAATTGTGTATTTCTACAATGGCATCGATAACTGAAATATATAACATTTTAAATAATGCTGCATGCAAGCTGCTTTCTTGTAAGGCCAAGATGACATATTCAAAAAATTGCTGTGTGAACCTTTGAGTGAAACAAAATTACATCAAATTTAATTGAGTAATTCAATATTAAATTAAGTAATATATTAAATAAAAAAAAAAACGTAATATTTTACGTTTTATTAATTAAATGTAGCTAAAGATTACAGAAATCAATTGAATGGAATTTTGTTATAAAATTGAAATGCATAAATCTTAAAAGGCTAAAATGTTGACATTTACCAAATTTGACATTTGACTTGTTGGAAACGTACAAATTTGGTTGGATTATTTAATTATTTGGAATGCCTTTGATTTGTTAACAGTAAGAAATACAAATAAATCTGCATTTAGTTTATGACTATATGACTCTTGTAGCCTCGATGTATGTTCCCTTCATAGCAAGGAAAGGCTATGAAATGTTTTTAGCCTTCTTTAAATCGATTATATATATATATATATATATATATATATATATATATATATATATATATATATACTGGCCGATTAATCAGTTATCTGCCTTTCCACCACCTATTGTATCAGCAAAATCCATCGGTCGACCGCTACTACATGTGTTCATCTTCCCAAACTGCCACACCACTCCACCATGGGTGGCACAGTCACAATTTTAAAGTTTGGTTGGATCATTTTGCTCTTTCTAATGTCATTGTTTTTATTTGTATATAATAAAAAGTATAAAATAAATAGTTTGTGAATTAAACATTTTACAAATATTTCTTTGTGTCCATCGCTCTTACTTGCAATACAATCTTTACAATATCACACTTACTATTTCTCTCACACACTATGAATGGATCTTTATACATGAAAATAAACTGCCTTTATTGTATATTGCAGGAAGGGGGTCCCTTGCAAGGGGATGATATTATGCAGTTCAGATCTAGGCTTTGTGCAGGCCAGTCAAGTTCTTCCAAACCAGACAAAGTAAATAATTTATTTATGGACCTAACTTTGTGCACAGGGGAATTGTCATGCTGAAACAGAAAATGGCCCTGCCCAAACTATTGAAACAAATTTGAAAGCACACAATTCTCTAAAATGCATGGCATTTTTATTTATTTATTGGTCTCTCAGGCCATTTTAAAAACGTATGCTGACACCTTCCTGAGGACGCTGTCTTGCATACAGTCAAACCTTCACAACATCTTGTGCATATTTGAGAAAACTGAATTCTTGTACCAGCTGTGCAAATGGCAAACACATGCTGATGTTCCCAACAAACAAAATACAATTACACAAAAACACTTGCCCAAAGTTGAATGGAACATTGGTTTATCAATGTGGGCCGTCCATCAAGGTTATAGACTTATATAAATAATTAGCCGCTTATACCTGTCACTGTAATTTGAACCATGCAAGCCTTTTTGCCTCTCGTGGTCCTGACTGTGAGTCTGCCTGCCTGTGAGTATACTGAAAATGTGTCATCAAAATGTATAAGAGGTTATTATATTCATCATTTATGAAATGCTGGAATACAAAATCTGAATAAGCTATAGCAAAAACAGCACATACTCTAGATGTTTCTCACTGGTCTAAATTGAAGACTTTTTGTTTGTTTGTTTTTTGTTAGATAAATAACTTTCAAGTAAATGTTGTAAAAGTACTTAAACAAGATTGAAATCTTCCAAATGGCAAAATTAGTAGTAGAAATGAAATGAAAGTCATCAGGAGACTGATGGATGAAGCAGAAACAAACCATTCATTTTAATTGCTATACCTTTCACAAATATTTTGTTCTAATGGTGTCATTATATGATTTGTATGATTGTATGAGTAATTTTAGTGATATTAATGCTAAAATGTTTAGTGCTACTTGGTGCTATTCAATTGAATAGTGAAGTGAGTTCAGTGTTGGGTGAGTTACTTAAAAATAGTAATCCAAAAAGTAGTCCACTACAAATGACTAATTATTTCTCTAAAAATAGCAACCAGATTACTTTCACACTACCAATAACTTTACTTTTCATTTACTTTCTAAAACACCTTTTCCGCTGAACAAATTCAAAATAATATCTATATTTCTTTATTTTTCATTGTTATACATTAGAAACAAGCATAACAATATAGTATTATGTACTTAAAGTTATTAAATTAAAGTCAGCAACTGTAATCTGATAACAAGAATTTAAAATGTAACGCATTACTACACTTTCTACTAAAAATAAATGAGATTACAGTAACTAATTACTTTATAATTGGATTACATCCGACTCTGTTTGAGGTCTATTTTAGTATTTTTAAGATTTCAATTTTAAAAAGTTAAAAAATCTTTTTGAAGATCAGTCATCAAAGTTCCAGTGTCAAATAACAAACGTGATTTGAGTAATTTGTTGATGAACATAAGACCTAGTTTTTCAATTGACTGTCTATGAAATTAGTATTGCACAAAGCTAAATCAAATTTAGTTTGCACATATATAGGTAGACTAGAGCCATGCATATAGCAATGTCAAGTTCATGAATTAAATGGCAAGGGAAAGCATATCTAAAAAAAAAAAACTTGCTTTAAGTGCCTTTCGAAAGAATGTTACAGTATCCAGTCATAATCTTTCAGAAGTTCATAGACAAACATACAGTATATTAGCTAAACTAAATCAAAGTAGAAGATGAAAGGTGCTAGACTGATATTTCAGCAAACAATAATAATAAAAAAAATTGTTATTTTTTTGAAATCTTTGAAATCTTTATCTAGGACTGGGTAAGCAATATTTTTCTGTGATTTATTATCAATGCAGCGCATGAAAACACAAGGATTGTTCACATAAACCTCTGTCATAATTTAGTCATCATGTTGTTCTTCCAAATCCATATGACTTTCTTCCGCTGAACCCGTTTAACAGAATGTTAGCCTAGGTCACCATTCACTTTTATAGAAAGGATGAAACATGTAATCTCCTTTTGTGTTCCAATGAAAAAAAGACATACAGGTTTGGAACAACATGAGGGTGAGTTAACGATTTCAGAATTTTCTTTTTTGGGTCAACTATCCCATTAATCAGGCATGCAAGTGCATTTTTATTATTGCTTAATGACAAATATAGAATAATTGATTTATTCAATCATTATGAGTGCTAATGAATAAAGCACTGATAAACACTGTTCAACAGTGCTGGCGAGTCCAGACTATCGTGCGCTGTGGCAGTTCAGGGCCATGATCATCTGTACCATACCTGATAGCTGGCCACTACTGGATTACGCAGACTACGGATGCTACTGCGGCAAGGGAGGCTCAGGAGCACCAGTGGATGAACTGGACAGGTTAGATTTACAGGTCAGATTACAATGTGACATTGGAATCACTTGATACAAAATTAGCAAATCAACCAATCACAATAAAGTAAATTAGGCTGTCACTAATGTCTGATCAACCTAAGAACAGAGAAAATTTGTTTGGAAGTTTGTTGATTGTCCAGCCAAATGTGGACAATAAAATAGATTTACTCGGTTTTCTCTGAATCTAGTTGAGTACAGATTATATTCTAAGAGACACAGAGTGTAGTGACTGCGTTTTGCCTTTGTAGGCTGTATTTTAATAAGCAAATGATAAAGTATTGATTTTATATATGTATATATGTATATATTTAGTTATATTTTAGCCTGGATGGTCCACAGTTTGAATGTGGAAAACTGCTCCATTAACCCTTTAAAGCATACCTAGTGTTTTTAGTGACCTGGGATCTCATTCCACCCCCTGTACTTCACCCATTTTTTGGAATTATGCCCACACCTCTTTAGCATTCCTCAACCATTCTCTAAGAATAGTGCAACAAAATAAAAATGGCAAAATTGTAAAACATATATATATATATATATATATATATATATATATATATATATATATTAACTGCTTAGTTACCAAAAGTGTATAAGGACATTAAAGACCGAGATATTTAATTGTGTTGCTTTTATTTTCTCACTTCCATAAATCATATTTATATGGTTATTTAATACCTATATAAGTTTACTATCACATGATATATAATTATTTGTTTATTAAAAGACAAATTAGTACTATAATCATACAAATGACTGCTTATAACATAAATTGTCAGTGCAACAATGGTGAATTATCAGTATTCCATATCCATGCACACATACATATTACACATGCTATTTCTTACACAAGGTGCCACTGTAGTTTCATTAAATTGACTTGATTTACATTTGACATTGCTTTTTGATGAAGAAGTAACATAGAAGAAAACTATAGCAAGTTTAACACATAAACAGTATGATATGACTATTGTCATATGGGTGTATTATAGATGCAAGTTGTGCATTTATTTAGACTTAAAAAGCTCTTGAGAAAATACATATATGTGTAGATTATGTGTTCTGTGTCGTATAATATGTGTTTGACAGTCAGTTGTGTCTCATGATATTTCAGTGTGGAAGTAATGAATCCAGCTCTATATTTGTTGCATTATCTCTTTGATATAGGAAAAATAAACATAAAAATATATTTAATTATTTTCTAATTGTCTTGAAAAAAAATGTAACATTTGACACTATCTGGGCATTTTGTAGATCCATTTGTGACAGACGTATGTGCCAGGTCTCTGAAGACCCTAGTATGTAATAATTTTTGGTGAAACACCCATCCATTTAAGGGTTAAGGTAATTTTTTTCTAAGAATGTGATGAGGAGGAGGGTGGGGCCAGCCTGTGATGACACACGGCCAGCCCTGAATTGGACTATTCAGCCGGGAGGGGGATAAAGACTAGGCGGAGGCGCCAGTTCAAGAGAGAGACGCACACAGCCACATTGCATATGTGTCTGTTTGTCATATGTTGTTTTAAACTGAGTTTTACATTAAACTTACGTTTACTGTTCAGCCGGTTCCCGCCTCCTCCTTGCCCGTCCTTTATATGTTCCAAAGAACTTTTAAAATAAGCATTTGTGAATATTTTAAGGCCACAATTTATTACAATCATAATGCAATTTTAAACATTATTTTCTCAAGGAAAATTATTTGCAAAAGTTTAGATTTTGGCACAGTGGTATCAGTCTTTAGCGAGCACAACGTTTTACACAATGGATGTTTGTCAAACTTGTCAAATGTTTTCTTTATACTTCTAGGTGCTGTCAAGTGCACGATCAATGCTATACTGATTCGTGGCAACAGGATGACTGCTGGGGTATTTTAGACAACCCTTACACTGAAAGCTATACCTTCTCATGTGATTCTCCAGCAAAGAAAGTCACCTGTAATGGTAATGCTCACAGAACGACAGATTACATATATCAAAGAAGACAATTTGCAATCATTATTAGTACATCAAATAAGGACGGACCTTCCACATAATGTACATTTCACAGAAATTTGACATAGGTGCCTTTTTGATTTGTTTGCCCTTGCAGCTGAGAAGAATCGGCCCTGTGAGATGTTCATCTGTGAATGTGACAGAAAAGCATCCGAATGCTTTGCTAACGCAGGTTACAACCCAGAGAATGAGCATTATCCCAGTGAAAATTGCAAATGATCTGGAAAACAACAAACCTGTCATGTTTTAAGATTGTCTATAAGTGCAAAAGCATTGTCAGTACTTTGTGTCATTAAAGATAGCAAAGGTATCTAACAATCATCTAATAGCTTTTTTTCTTTTTTGGATGATTTTTAAAGCTCTTCCTAACTGAATTAATGCATAACAGGTACAGTATGTACCTAAATAGTATATGGAAATGAATGCACCTTCAAATTATCTACAGGTATTTGAAAATTGTTATATTGCTAAGCATAAGCTAGAGAAAGTGCTTGTATTACTCCCAACGTCAAGCTCTAAATTACTCGCTAAGTGGCAAGGGCCCTTTGAGGTCAGACGACGTGTAGGAGATCTCAAAATGAGGTAAGGCAAACAGATAGAGGTGATGCACGTCAAATATACCATCTCAACCTCCTGAAATTATGGAGAGATTCGGTCCCTGTAACGTTGGCAATGGTGGTTAGGAGAGGGCGGAGCTCAGGCCGGAGGTTAACTTAAAAGCCAATCATGTCACCCCGGTCACTTGTGGGGACCACCTCTCAACGTCGCAAGTCACAGAGGGTGCCAGGTTGCAAAAGCAATTTGAAGACGTGTTCTCCCCTCTGCCTGGTCGTACAAACTTCATTCAGCACCACATTGAGACTGCGCCCAGGGTAGTGGTACGTAGCCATTCCTACCAACTGCCTGAGCACATGAAAATAGTAGTTCAGGAAGAATTAGATGCAATGCTCGATATGGGAGTAATAGAAGAAATCCACAGTGATAGGTCCAGCCTGGTTGTTCTAGTCCCTAAGAGCGACAGGTCAGTGCGGTTCTGTGTGGATTATAGGAAATTCAGTGCGGTGCCTAAATTTGACACATACCCAATGTCTCGTATTGATGAGTTTCTCGATCGATTGGGCACAGCTCACTTTAACTCAACACTGGATTTGACAAAGGGTTATTGGCAGATCCTCTTAATGCCAATATCCCACGAAACAATGGCATTCTCCACACCGTTTGCCTGACATCAATTTGTGACACTTCCGTTTGGTTTGTTTGGGGCCCCTGCAAAATTTTAGCACCTTATGGAGTCCTCAGACCACACTCAGCTTGTTCCACTGCCTATCTGGATGTCATCATTATATACAGTAATGATTGGCAGCGGCACATGCAGCATCTAAGGCCTGTTCTTAGGTCGCTGTGACGAGCAGGACTCATGGCAAACCCCGAGAAGTGCACAGTTGGATGAATGTACAGTATCTAGGAGGCAGGTGCGTCACCAAATTTATAAGACTGCAGTGATTGCAACCTGCCCAACATCCAAGACCAAAAAGGAGGTGAGACAGTTTCAGGGGCTGGCTGGCTATTATAGAAGGTTTGTGCCTAATTATTTGGGTGTCACCAACCTGCTGACTTATCTAACTTGAAAAGGCAGCTCCAGACCCAGTCCAGTGGACAAAACCAGGAAAATGCTGCCTCTGGAGGCTGTATGGAGATATGATGAAAATAACGTTCTTTTCTAACTGTTCGGAGACCAGTTTCCTTAAGAGTTCCATTCATTCAAATCATTTAAGCCATTAATTGATTATGCAGCAAAGGTAGCAAGTAAGCTGCCTACGTTTTTGGATGCAGCCCAAGGTAAAAGCACCTCACGTGTGGTATAAGTAAATGTTTTATCCACTATCACTCTGTGTACAGCTGGTTTGATTCTGTATTTTTTGTGTAACCAATATTAATATTATCTTCCATAAGCAATGTAACAGAAACATAATGCATTAAAAAACACTTAAAATATAAAAAATTATGCAAATACTTTAAATATAATATAAATATCAAATATAAACAATTCTTGCAACAACAAAAAAAAAAATACAAAATGAGGAAACATTTTGTATTTGAGGATGTAAAACAGATTGCTTGTATTAAGAGTGATTATCTTCATGTAACAGTTTGCAGATTAAATTGTTCTGCTCCGTGTTGGCCTACAACACAGATGATGTCGCACCTTTTTTAATAACAAGCTGCTCTTCATTTTCTTGACTTGTTCACTCATACTTGTCTGGAATATCATAATTTATAGATAACATGTCAGTGATAATTCCAGTCAGACCTGCTCTCACACTTGAGGGACAAACAGCTCAACCATGACATTCAGGTAGCCTAAAGCATTCACTCTATAAGTAACATGTAGCATGCATGAGGCAAGATAGTTATTGCTTAAGTGGTGTTGCAACATCACATACAGGTGCAAATAATTGAGTTATTTGAGTAGTTACATTTGTATTTTATTTGTTTATTACCATTTAAATTAAGCATTTTTGGGATGCATACTTTGAAATAAGCAACACCGGGTTCAATAAAAGTTATGCGCAATTAACAGCATTTGTGGCATAATGTTGATTTCCACAAAAAAAAAAAATCATTATATATATATATATATATATATATTAGTCCCTCCTTTAAAATAAAAATAGCTGTTACAGTAAGGTACTTACAGAGAAAGTGAATAGGGCCAGTCCATAAATGCTAAAATACAAAATAATAGCCACTGAATGTTAAAATTAACATAAATTTTGTGTAATAAAATCGCTCATTAACCCATCTGTGTAAAGTAACTAAAATGATAACTTCATTGGCATGACTACGAAACCCTGTGATAATCCCAATATAGCATTACAAGAAGTAACCAGGAATATTGCTTTAATTTAACAAAATAATGTATTTTTGAGTATATAAAGGCTTATTGATTCGCTGAATTTGAAGGGTGCTGTTACAGTTTCCGCTACAATAGCCACATCTTCAGTTCATCCAGCTCACCACCAGAGGTCGACATCAACTCAATTTTGCACCCTTGTCATTTTCACAATTGGTAATATTGTATCTTGAATACATTCTATTCTTGCCTGTTTATTAACCATTTTTAACTTTGGAATTGCTTATTAAATCTCTACACATTAAGCATAATCCTCTGTCTTCGTCAGATACTCTACATAGATATGCTAATATATGTTTTTCTATGTAACAATACAAAATAAACAATATTAAAGGAATACATTTTTTATATATATATAAAAACATAGTAAAAGGCAAACACAAAGTAAGCTGAAAATTTTGCTCCCAAAACAGAGAATAAAAAAGGAACAAAATATAATAATATTTCCCAGTGAAAATGTGATCTTGTCACTTTAAGTACACTTTGTCATTGTAGCCTACTAATACAATTTACAAAAACTTCTTAAGTGGACTGCTTATGTTTAATATGTTCGGTTTTAAAATATGCACTATTAGATTGAGGGGGAAAAACGTTAATTTGATTATTTTGTTGTGAGAGTTTGGGAATAATTGGATGGGTCCAGTTCACTGGATTTTACGTGGAGCACCATTATGGATTTAGTCGCATTTACAGTTCAAACAAAAAGAGAAAGTGAACATCTGCTTTCACAAACATCTAACTATATGACAAGGTATAACCAAAGCAGGATTCTTAGAGGGCAAAGTTTCCTACAATACACCTTTCTCTAGTTTGCGTTCACAAATACGATACAGTTCACTGTTACAGTCAGCATCATGCCAGAGATTTTGGCGCACAGTGTCAGTTCCTCTTAGGTGGACACAGGACTCCACACCACCATGAACTGGTTGATCTTTGTCCCAGAAACTGAATACCAATAAAAGTGATGGTTACTGAACATCTCATAGCACACTAAATTCAGAAGATGAAATACTGATCTTGTTCTTTACAATTAAAATGTGACATGGCAAAAGTCAGTATTAATTTAAAGGGACAGTTCACCTAAAAAAATTCATCAACAACAAGATTGCTATTAGAGTTTCTGAATCATTAAGGACAATCACAGACTGTAAACTGCAAGGTTATAATACATGACTGGCAGAGTTCTCTTACTGTGAAGTTGAATGATAATCATCTCCATTCACCCAGGTCCACATCCCCATCTTATCTCTCTTGAGACCAATCCAGTAGTCAGTACTCTTTTGAACAACTCTTGAAATGAAATCCTAAAATAGATAAACAACCATCTGCTATATTTATATGCCTGTTATACATCAAACAAATGTATAATGCTATAACAAAAGATAAACAAAGCAGGATCAGAAGGGTACTCATGGGTTAAACACTAATAAATGCAGTCATAGCAAAAACAAGACTTCACACTGAGCCTAGCTTGCTCAGTGTGCTTAAATAGTCAGTGAAATGGAGAACAGGTGTGTGTGCAATCAGTCCAGGTATGTGGGTTCTGGGATTTGTAGTCCATTTGTTAATACACAGGTGAGAGAGACCTCTGGTGGCAGAGAAGATTTTCCGAGATGGTGTTCGTGACACCTGCATGTTGGTTTCACCACCTCACTCTGATTTGATGGACACATGTTTTTTGGAGGCTTATGTCTCTACATATCAAAAATGGGCATTTCCCAATCAGTGGGCGTTTTCAAACCAAGATGGATGTTTTTCAACCGCTTTGCATGATTTGTCTACTACATTGAGATTCCCTAAATTCATTGGATAGTTGAAAAATGCCCATTCTGATTTGAAAATGCCCACTGATTGGAAAACAAAAAAGTCCCATTATTGTCCTGCAGAGACATATACTTAGTTATAGGTACTTAGACCTATACCACTTATTGACATTAAGTTATACATTACACAACTCAAAATAAAAAATTACTTGAATACACCTCTATAATGATAAACATTTTTTAAATTTCTGAGTTCAAAATTATTTTATCATCAGTCAAAATGATAAAGAAATGAATAAACATGTTCATCATAAGTAATTGTTTTGTGTGAATTGCAATTTCAGTGTAGGTCTATAACTTCATAGATCCAGACAAACAAATCAGCATTACGTTTGTGACCCAAACACCAACATTGATGTTGACATGTCCTTACCAGTTCCTCCTCGCTGTTCACTACCATTAGGTGTGCCCCATGGTTGTGGCATAAAGACTTTGATAATTCCCACGTCCCATACTCGTTTACTAACAAATAGCAGGTGTTATTATAGGGGAGCCAACCATCCAAACAGGGCCCTATAAGAGAACATACTCAAAATTGCTTAAAACATTCAAAATAAATCATGTTTTAAAGTGTTTTAATAAAACAAGTCCAACGTCAATTTACATTTCAATTGCAAAGTACAACTTTCATAACACACTATTTCATGTTTTAAATGACCACATAGGCTGCTTTAATTCCAATCATTATAGAAGTCTGCAAGATGTACCATTTCATACCCCTCTCACCTTTGAATTGCGAGCCAGGGGTAAATCCATCAATATGAAGAAGCCCTCTGCTCTGGTCCCCATGTGAATTCTTGGTGACTTAAAGATGTTAAGTCAACAAGTTAGTTACTCCACCATTAAAGGAATAGTTCACCCAAAAATTTAAACTTTCTCATCATTTACTCAACCTTACTCACCCTGCCATCCCGGATGTGTATGACTTTCTTTCTTCAGCTGAACACTAATGAAGGTTTTTAGAAGAATTTCTCAGCTCTTTTGGTCCATACAATGCAATTGAAGGGGTGCCAAATGTTTAAAGCTCCAAAAATCACATAAGTCAGCATAAAAGTAATCCATACAACTCCAGTGGTTAAATCCATGTCTTCAGAAGCAATATGATAGATGTGGGTGAGAAACAGATCAATATTTAAGTCAATTTTAACTATAAATTCTCCTCCCTGCTCAGCCAACCTCCACTTTAATTTTCACATTCTTCTTCTTGTGTTTTTGGTGCTTCACGTTCTTTAATCATACACCCCCTACTGGGCAAGGGGAGAATTTCTAGCAAAAAATTATTTTAATATTGATCTGTTTCTCACCCACGCCTTTCATATCTCTTCTGAAGATAGGGATTTAACCACAGGAGTCATATGGATATTTTTGGATATGGATAATCATATGGATTTTATGCTGCCTTTATATGCATTTTGAAGCTTCAAAGTTCTTGTCACCATTCACTTGCTTTGTGTGGACCTACAGAGCTGAGATATTCTTATAACAACCTTAATTTGTGTTCTACTGAAGAAAGAAAGTCATACACATCTGGGATGGCATGAGGGTGAGTAAACGATGAGTGAATTTTCATTTTTGGGTGAACTATCCATTTAACACATGAAAATATGCTGAGAAACAATTGACTTTATTAACTGAAGTCTGACTTACAGTTGAGACCTGTTACGATTCCTATTACTAAGAACGAGAGGAGGAGGAGAACCATGAACATGATACAAGCCACTTTGCCTGGACACAGCATGCAAGAAAATTAAGGTAAATAGACATTAAAAGACAAAAGTGAAAATAAATTCATTTAGAAAAAAATTATGTGGGAATATCATAAGCACTATGCAGTATGTAAGCAGTATGTCTAATGAGCAAAAAAAAAAAAAGGCATACTAAATACAGTATTTCATCAGATGAATGTTGAATAGTTTTAGTGTTCCAGATTTCATATTTGACTTTAATTCGTAATTTAACAAACAATTTAATCTAAAGCAATTAATTAAAAACTGAACAAGGACACCTTGGAGTTTGTTGCCCGCACCTAGGGCATTTAAATGTGACAATTACCTTACTTAAAGCATAGGTAGTGAATGGTAGAAACCACTTAACAGACTTTGCTGTGACTATTCAGTGGCTGGCTTTGCTTTGGCTACAATGTTACTATAATTGACTTGCCTTGTTGGAAAAAGGGATCCACCCTGTCAGGATTTCCCTCCACATTATCTGTAGGTTTATTGTCCTGCATTCCTTGGGTTCAGCTTATAGCCTGTTTATCATGGCATAAATGCAGGGACTAATTCAAATGTAATTCGCCACTTCTCTAGAGGTTATTATAGTGCAATTAATCTGCGGAACAGTCGCATTTACACTACATACAAAAAGTGCAATATAATTATTAAAATGAACATATAAACAATAAAAGCTATAATAATAATATAATAAGATAGTTGCTTAATGTTCAAAACTCTTTTAAAAAAATGTATCCTTAAAAAACACATGCTCAACTTACTGATCAACGTGTTCCCTTGAAACACATGCAGTTTCCATAGCACAACATGAAAAGTGAAGACTGTGGAATGGCAGAATGACGCCAGGAGGGCTGGTCCTCTCCTCCCAGCCAAACCAAAGCCCAAAGAGTTTTCTGCCAAAAACTTGTCTCAGTTGCCAGTAATGCATGACAAAGTAGCAATAAAATATAAATATCTTAGTGGCGAGTCAGAAAAACAACTGTGCTTGATCTGCTCACATAACTACTGGCTTTTTAAACTAAAAACAGTAACATATTTGATAAATGCATTTTCAAAAGCATCTCATATGGTGTGTTTTTAATGTGAAGTTGATGAGATGGAGAATATATTTACTATTAGCATTGTTAGCCTATTAGTAGTAGTGTTGTGGTTGTGGTGGATTGTGATGCTTGCAACTATCAACAGCAGCGTATTCGTAATCCTGCTGAAAGAAAGAAAAATTCAGCTTAAGCTGGTTAGATGGTCATAGCTGGTTTAAGCTTGTCTCCCAGCCTGGCCTAGTCATTCTGGTCATCTAGCCTCCCAGACAAAACCAACTGAGCACCAGTTTAACCACTTTGATCTAGGGTGACTCTCTTAAATGGATAGTTCACCAAATATGAAAATTCTCTCATCATTTACTCAACCTCATGCCATCCCAGATGTGTATGACTTTCTTTCTTCTGCGTAACACAAATTAAGATTTTTAGAAAAATATCTCAGCTCTGTTGGTCCATACAATGCAAGTGAATGGTGGAACTTTGAAGCTAAAAAGCAGCATGAGAGTAATCCATAAATCTATATCTTAAGAAACAATATGATAGGTGTGGGTGAGGAACAAACAAATGTTTAAGAACTTTTTTACTATAAATTCTCCTCCCTGCCCAGTAGGTGGCAGTTTGCATGAAGAATTCGAATGACCAAAAATAAAAGATGAATGTGAAAGTGACAGCAGAGATTTATAGTATAAATAAAAAAAGGACTTAATTATTGAACTGTTCCTCGCCCAAACCCAGGGCTGGATTCGTAGTCCATAGGGAGAACAGAGCGGGCCGGTGTGCCTGCCGCGAAATGTGCCGAATGGGCTGTGATAAGCTTAAATGAGCCACCGTGTTATGCAGAAAAGATCCCCCCCCTCACACACACACACACACACACACACACACTTATTATATCGCTTCTGAAGATATAGATTTAATCACTGGAATCTTATGGATTACTTTTATGTGCTTTTTTAGATTAAAAGTTCCACCATAAACATACATTGTATGGACCAACAGAGCTGAGATATTATTCTAAAAATCTTTGTGTTCACCAGAAGAAAGTCATACACATAATGAGGGTGAGTAAATGCTGAGATCATTTTCATTTTGGGGTGAACTAACCCTTTAAAGGTGCACAAAATGCCTATAAACTGACCAGCTAAATCCAGCCAACCAGTTTAGTCTGGGTTTAATCGTTGTTGTTGTGTTTTTCTTTTGTTTTTCTTTTATTTTTTTGCTTTTTTGCTTTTTTCTATCAGGAAATGTAAATCTAATAATAGTGCCTTTGATAGACCTCCGTGTCACTAGGTGGCAGGCTCGACAACCTCTAGCAACAACATCAGCTTATAAACTTCTTCCGTCTTTTTTGTTTCAGGGTCTCCGCAAAAATGGCTTTAATCGGACGTTTATCGCAGAAGCTCTTGAAGTCGGCCGCGCTGACCCAAACCCGTCAGTTTTCAGCGGCAGCTCACGGAGAACAAGCAGGTTATTAGTAAGATGTAATACCTTAAAAACACGCTGCACTAAAAACGAAAGCCGTTATGAACAGCTATAACGCTATACTGTTTGACCTTGCTCGCATGTAACTGGTCAGAAGGACTGTTTAATGTTGTGCTGCCCATATAGTTTGTCGAATGTACGTTAACGGTTTGCGCGTGTAATGTGTTAACGAGAATTTAATGAACAACCTTTGATTAAGACGAAATCATTCTGAATGAGCAGACCAACTAAACAGCCTGTTCCCATGCGAGTTCATCATGATAGAAATGTCTTAACACGTGTAAATCAGACTGGGTGATTATAATATGTCTCCATTTATCATGTGTGTGTATTTAGCCAAGACATGGAAGATCCTGACATTTGTGGTGGCGCTGCCTGGTGTCGCTGTGTGCATGTTGAACATGTACCTCAGGTCTCAGCACCATCATGAGATGCCAGAGTTTGTTCCCTACAGCCACCTGCGCATCCGCAGCAAGGTACATACACTCACTTTTCAAACAAATAAGCACACTTTTACGACTGAGTTCTGTTTAATGTAAATGTTCAGTGGGCTCTGTCCATAGTCACACCTATTGAATATAATTTGTTAGTGAAATGCTGCTTTATATATTGTAAACACAATGTCGCCACAAAACAAATGAAATAATATCCCACAGTTGAACATGCATGAACAATGAAAGACATTTGACAGCTAAACAACTTTTATATACCTATTAAAATGAAACCATTCTGGTTTATCTTGTCATTGGAGCTCTGTGCACTATAAATGAGACCAACCAATGTTTGTCAATGTTTAAAACGATATCTAGAGAGCAAAGTGATCTCTCTAGTATAAATAATTGATTATTGAAAAAAAATATTGCTTGTATATACTTATTATTTGTTTTACTTGATATTTAGCTTTCAAAAATTTGTCTCATGTTTAGCAGACAAATATTATGTTATGCATGTTATATTCAACTTGGATATCGTTCAACAGACTAAATTTATATGTGATGTACAATGGGCCTTATTCATGAAACACTAGCAGAATGCATTAGTATGTAAATGGTCTGTTCAATTGATTGTGACAATCAAGTAAGAATGGTTTTATATACAGTTTAACCACCGTGACTGATCAATAACTTTCTTGTGAAGGAGGAAGCAGGAGCTGGCATACAATCCAAATTAAATCTTTATTTTTTGCACACTTTTCAGTCTACACAAACTTATTGGTTTTCAGCTCAACATAAGCTCACACAGTCAGCTTCGTGTGTGTGTGTGTGTGTGTGTGTGTGTGTGTGTGTGTGTGTGTGTGTGTGTGTGTGTCTCTCTCTCCGATGGTCTGGACTGCCCTTTTAACTCCCTCCAGCTCTCACTACAACACTAAATATGTGTTAGAGGTGATTTTCCCACAGGTGTCAATCCTTACCACTCTTCCTCTTCTGGCCACGCTCTCCACAGATGTCCCTTGGTCACGCCCAAATCACCACAAACACATTTGATTGAAGAAGGCCCATTGTTTAATTATACATAGCTGTTGGTAGGTTTTGAAACTCAAATTTCTGTAAATCGGCCAAGCACACAAGGTTCATGCAATTGATTTTAGAATAGCCAAATATCGGAAGATGAATTGGTCTGTCACTAGTTACAGGTTTAGTTGTATCCCTTTAAATTCCATGTTTATGTCTCTCTTGAATTTTCAATGAATGTACATTTGATGTTGTTATCTTGCTCAAGCAATAAATGTACAACTTTCTGTAGCGTTTCCCATGGGGTGATGGCACCAAGAGTCTCTTCCACAACCCTCACGTCAATGCTCTCCCCGATGGCTATGAGCATCATGATGAGTAAAGGCTGTTAGGAGCTCTCCAGAACTCCACTACAGGGACCATAGGGCTTCCCTGGACCTCTGCCCAGGCCTGGACCACTCCTCAGTTTCTTTCAGTTTACCTGAAGTCTTTTCATTTTGTTGTTACCTCTGTGCTTTTCACACTTGATGTGGAAGTACCTTATGGAAGCAAATACATTTACTCTTACTGGACCATTGTATCAACTTGTCTGCTTAAAATTAACTGAAAATAAAAATATATTGTTTAAATTATAAACCTTGTTCAGAAGTCTCGTTTGAATAGACCTTAGTCAGGGTGGACTTCACATGGAATTTTATACTGATGAAAACGAGCCTGTGAGGGATTGACTAACAGTAGCATTCATTGTCCAAAGTTACTAGATCACATCTAATATTCAAACATTTTTATTTATATTTATGTTTTATACATCTGAATAATTAACACCAATTTAAACAATAGTATAAACATCCTATTATGTTTTCCTTTAAGTTTGTGCCCTTATCGTCTTGAATGGGGAAAGATCGAAATCTCAAATACGGTTGGTCAGAATTATGGTCAAAGAACATATTTTGGATCAGCAGTTAAATATTGCAACAATGGTATTGTAAATTGTGCTGCTTTAGCTCGACAAATTTCAGGCTGGTCCAGCTAATGCGCATGCGCGCTATCAAGTTGACTGACGAGCAATATCTGTATCTAAAAAGGGATTTGCTCTTTTACCTTTAAAGTTTAATTATACTGTGGAAGAAGCCAAACTTTTTTCTCGTGGACCAACTAAAGCACTAGGCAAACGAAGCCTAGAATTAAAATTAATTTGTACTGTTTCAGGCACGGAAGTATTGCCAATTATGCAGGTCTATCAGGATTGTCACATTAACTGCTTTGCTTCTTTCCCTTATTAATAAAGTTGTCACAGAGCCCCTTCCACTTTTGTTGAAAATGTATCTGACTTCATATAATCTGCAGTCTCTCTCCACGCATTTGTCGTGGCCAGGTTGTCTTCATGGAGTTTGTGTTCTGAAGTGGTCTCAGAGCAGTTTGCATGCAGTGTGAAAGCAAAGGTGCAGATTCACATATTCATGCAGTTCCAAACATTTGTAACCACTACACATTATTATTCAAATCCGTGTCAGAAAAGGTGCCAACGTTTCGTCAAATTTGTAGTGAGCAACTTTGCAAACTGTCAAATACACACTCCACGGGACTTTTCCAAAAGTGAGTGGAGGTGGCATAGTGGGTTAAAGCACTGAACTGGGAAGCAGAATGCAGGGCTCAACATTAAGCATTGTCATGTTCTTGTCCTTCAGGCAAGTATATTGGTCAGTCACTAGTCCAAGTAAAAAGGGACTTGTCCTGAGACAAAAACAAAAAGACGTAAGTAAGAAGCCTCCGTTGTCATCATTTACATCTAATAGGTGTAATAAGAATAATAAGAATGCAGTGCAGAAATACGAGTGAGTAAATCATTACTCGCCCTCAAGCCTGTATGAATTTCTCTCTTGAAACTGAAACTAACATTCTCCTGAAAATCTCATTTTGAGTTCCACGGAAGATAGAAAGTCAGACTGGTTTAGAACAACATGAAGGTGAGTAATGATGACAGAATTTACAATAAGATTCCATTCATTAGCATTAGATAATGCATTAGCTTTATTGAACTAACAATGAACAATATTTCACAGCATTTATCAATCTTAGTTAATGTTACTAAAAAAAATACAAATGTACATTGTTAGTTCATAGTGCATGAACTAATACAACTGTTTATTTGAATGTATGAAAATGTATTAAAATACTGTATGTTGGAATTAACATTAAGGATTCGCTGATAAGCTTTTCTGGGTAGGGAGAAGCCACTATCCTGAGCATCAGGACTTCCAGAGTTTCTCACAGGTGATCACTGATGGAGAAAATACACTTCCTGAGCCGTAGAATAGGTTCCATACACGGAAGAGCCAGCAGACAAATGTGGAATATAAAACTAACCCAAAAAAATACACATTAAATATTTGTTATTGACTAAACAGCCATTCGAGCGTACACTCTAACCTGACAATAGCCTCCTGTAGAGTGTCTGTGTGTGAGAAATGGAGTAGTGCAGTGGCCCTCACAAAGGAGCGATCCTGGGGCCCAGCTGAGCATCCACATACATTAGCTATGTCAAAAACTACTTTAAGAACATACAATTCACATAGCATTTGTGTGTCACCATTTAGCCAAAGGTTGTTTTGATATAATGCATTTAATTTGGTGGCGCATGAGTCATAGCCAAACCTGACATAGCCTCCCAACTGAATATTCATTTAGACTTTGTACATGTTGCACTTGTGCATTGGTGCTTGTGCCCATGAGTAGAGGAGCTCTAGTATTTTTCTGCACTTGACTGTGCTCTTAACATATTTACTCTTAGAACAATGGTTTTTGTGCAACTATACTGTCTGTGTGTATGTGTGTAGTTCACTCACTAGTGAGAGTGTTCTGAATGCAATCGTAGTGGGCAAAAGCATAGGGCCCTTGTGGGCCGGGGGTCCCAGGTGAAGTATTCCTCAGGTGAGCCTCAAGCCCATTCAGAGATGCTACGCTGCTGTGATACTGCAATAGAGAAAATATTTTATTGCTCATTCATAATTCCATCTTTCACAGGCTTGCATTTATATAGTACATATATTGTACATAGAGAGTGGCACCAAAAAGTATTGGGACACACTTATAATGAATTTGTGTGATTCCATAAGATAACTACATTTAAATTTTGTTTAGAGATTAAAAAATTTAAATATTCAAGTCCGTCAGATTTTAGATTATAAAACAATTGTACTGTTCAAAAGTAGGGTTGGGTATTGATACAGATTTCCAGATTCCATTCCGATTCACACACTCTCACTTTTAATTAAAAACAAATTAATTTGGATATTTCCGTTATTATGTACCTTATGCTTACATATGAAAGAAACTATCTCCTGGCTAATGCTGTTAATTATACAGGAGACCTTATAACTAAGTACTTTTTGAAAATCTACATTTTACTAATGACATTTTATTTGATTTTCATCATTTCACATTGTAACTTTTTTAAAAAGAACAAATCCATGTATTAAATCAATAAATATGATTATATAGTTCATATATTATATAAAATGTTAATATGATTTAATTGCATAATTTGTACCATTTACAAGTATTTATATTGATTTGTTGAACACGTGCTAAAAACCGGCATTTCTGTAAATTAATACAAATTAATGAGACTTGAACGGCTTTTTCTCACCCATGCTATGCATGATTAGAATTAAATGTTTATTTATTTTTTATCAACAACTGACAGTAGAGAACAGAAAGGATATTAAACGAGACATTATTCATTGACAAATGGGTCAAGTGGATCTCGTCTTTGGACACACATTATACGGAACAACTTTTACTCTCAACACACAGTGAAAGGATCTCACTGCGGAATACTCCACCACTATACTACACAATCACTAAAAATTGTTATTGAAATTTAAACATTTACCGCCCAGTTTCCAAATATATACATTTCAGTTGCATTGATTGAAGTTTGGTTGCAGATGTGATTGATTTCCTCATTTGGGTTGGGCATAGAGTAAATCTATATTTTTATTCAAAATTAAGACAAAAGGAATTTGAAAGGACACTTTGTGTACACTTCTGTTTACAGTTAATAAGGACTTTAAATGTGGTCTGTTTCTCATCCAAAGTGATCATATCAATTTAAAAGACATGGATTAAACAACTTTTATGCTGCATTTATGTCCTTGAAAGTTTTGGACCCCACTGACTTACATTGTAGGGACAAAAACACATACATCCTTCAAAATATCTTTGTTTGTATTCCACAGAAGAAAGTCAGGAGTTTGAGATGGCTTGAGTGTAAATAATGACAGAATTATAATTTTTGGGTGAAATATCTATGTGTTAAAGTACATTTTGGGGCCACTGTTTGTCCAGACATTAAGAAGTTTTGCATAAAGACACCACAAAAACTCATGTGTATGACACACACAAACACACACGTGCTTCTTACCACTTTCTCTCTGGCGGTGGGGTTGGAGCTGAATTCTGGCTCTACAAGCAGGGCTAGTACCAGGCCTCTGACTCTGTGCTGATACAGTATTGTGGGCACTAGAGAGGTGTCTGCTAGGATCTCATGTGGTGGGGAGCCATTTGGGAGGTCATGTTTGCTCTTTGCATTCTCCTTCAGCCTTTGTTCTTCACTACTTGCTCGCTCGTTCGTCGTTTAGCTTCTTCCTCTGTCTCTCCTTGGAATGTGTCATTTTTATTGGTCACAAGATTATAAGCTTTCAGCCTCTTCAGTCCTGTCAATCTGGTTGTCATGGTGAGAGTCATCCATGTGATTCTCATGGAACTGTGATTGATTCCCATTGATCAGGGCTGCACATTCCTGGTTGAGTTTTTGCCTCAAGAGTTGATACTCCCTGAATCCAACTTCTCGTCTACATCCTGCCGTGCATCCTCCTTTCTGTTTAAGCCTGTTAGCCTTCTGTTCTTTCACCTTACCAAAGTTTGTTCCATGTTGTGGCCGTGTGACTCAGGAATGAAATACTCTGATTGGTTCTTAAGACTAGAGTGAAGGGGAGTGTTAACCAGTAAGGGATTGACAAAATTGTATTCAGTATTAGTGGCGCTCGCTAAGGCAAGCATCACTATTACTTTTGCTCTCACTCACCCCAAACTATTAGCTAAACTCTTCCCATCAGAAATAAGATGTATTTACCTTGCAGATGATTAAACAGGCAAATAAAACCAGTCTTGCATTAAAAGGATATGGCCCGAGCCATATCAAAGGGCCAGAATATCTCAGAGACATTGGGGCTGGCTCTTTTGACCTGGCCCAGTAAACAAACACTTAGCAACCCAGAACACTTAAAAAAAAAAAAACAACAACACCTTAGCAACCACTCTGAACACATATGAATTGCATAGCAAAATCTTAAAATCACTTAGAACACCATAGGTACCGCATAGCAACACCCTAGCAACAAACCACCTGAGCATCATGTTGGCTAATTCTGCAAGCACCGCTGGGCAATATGGATGAAATTATATCTCTATATTTTTTATCTTATTGACGGTATTCAACATATTTCTTGATAATTACGTATTTGTTCTGAAATGGCATTAAAAGTGTTTTTGTTTTGTTTTTTATCAGAGGAACCATTATTTAAACCAAACAGCCATTATAGCCAAGAATACTCAAATGTTTAATGCATGAAATAAAATACAAATAAAGGTATGTTTTCCCATGGTTTCGCACTAAATGAACAAAAGAACAATATTGGATCATTTTCATTTAGATGTACCAATACAACAATACAGTTTTAAAAAGCAATTTACTTATTTTTACTAAACGTGTATGAATGAACAGGGTGTGCAAAAACTACAAGTTTGATCACTTTTTGGAGCCTAGTTACATTTTATCATGATACAAAATAATACTTTATTATTATGAGTATTATTTCTGTTTTGTACAATAGTCATATATTTTTGTCATATTTACTTCACCTGGAGCTTTATTTTGGCGGAAAAGTGCTATCTATAATATTAACTTCATCTCCTGGAGAATCTGTTTTTACATTTACATTTATGCATTTGGCAGATGCTTTTACAAAGTGACTTACAGTGAACTTGTTACAGGGACAATCCCCCCGGAGCAACCTGGAGTTGAGTGCCTAGCATAAGAAGGACTCAATGATGGTGGCTGTGGGGATCGACCCAGCAACGTTCTCAGGGTAGGCCTACGACATTAACGCTTGTCCGGGACAAGTGGAATTTTGAATGGGCAAGTTAAAGAGAATTTTTATTGCCCGACCAGACAAGTAGCCCGATTAAAATCTCAATAATGAATATTAGCTCAATAGCAGGTTATTGCGGCGATTGAGCACAGTTTGAATCATTCCCGCACGTTTCACTTTCAAAATGCGGGGAATTCGCTCTATTGCGTCGCCCTCTTGCCTTCATTGTACATATATAAACGGGTATAAACTGTTAATTGGACATGAAAATGGTGTTGTACCACGTCTTTATAAGAGAGCGATGCTATAAAACCATTGCTCCTGTTTACAATCAACAAAGCTGTCTTCACCGCAAGCACGCAACGTTGGAGAGATCTCGTTTGGACTTGTCACATTGTAGCGCTCCCTGAAAATACAGCAAGAAAGGCAGAAATGGAAAAAACGCTTTGTGTAATAATACCGTCTGTAGAGTGAAGAGAAACGCTTAAAACAGACTTATGCACTCGTTACATCTCTCATCTTTCTAGAGCTCCATAGTATCTGAGGTACTTTCTCTACCATGTGAATCAGTCAATTTTAATAATGATATAACAATATTCATAATAATAATATTACTACTATAACATTAATAAATTACACACAATGAAAACATTTAATATGCATATCTGTTTTGAATATAGGCCTACAAGCATAACTGATTTAGCAGCAAGGTTCTCTCAGGATTTCATCTGTTTAAATTTTCAATGTAATTTGTCAATATCAAACAGCTGTTTTTAATGCAACTGGTGAGAACTGACTTGTACTCTCAAAGAGATAATTTACACAAAAATGAAAACTGGGTTACACTTTACAAAAAGGTTCCATTTATGAAATGTTTGTTAACTACATCAGTTAACATGAACTAACTATAAACACCACTTTTATGATTAATCTTGGTTAATGTTCACATCAACCGTTAGAATGGGGAAACATTTTAATTTCAGTGATTTCAACCGTAGCATGATTGTTTATGCCAGATGGGCTGGTTTGAGTATTTCTGCTGATCTCCTGGGATTTTCAAGCACAACAGTCTCTAGAATTTACTGGTGCCAAAAAACATCCAGTGAGAGGCAGTTCTGCAGACAGAAAGTCTTTGTTGAGAATGGCCAGACTGGTTTGAGCTGACAGAAAGGCTAACTCAGATAACCACTCTGTACAATTGTAGTGAGCAGAATATAATCTCAGAATGCACAACACATCCAACCTTGAGGCAGATGGGCTACAACTGCAGAAGACAATGTCGGACACTTTATTATGACCATAGTGTTTCTAATAAAGTTCTCGGTGAGTCTATGTACACACATGCATACACAATCCTTAATCTGGTGAATAAATATGCGTTAAATAGTTTCATTTGTTAAATTTTTAAATATAGAGCATTATAACATCCAAGTCTACTTCATTCAAATTAAGAGTCCTGAAACAAGTAAGGAAAAAATATTTATGAATATTGTAAATGCTGAAAGAATAGAACTAGAGAATCCTCTGTAGGAGGAACATGAATACAAAAAATACAACATTGCAGTTGATTTTTTGACTTTTGGCACTGATTAATCAGTAAAGCCGATATAACTGTCTACCTCTAGCTATTATATATACTATATGTGTGTACATGATATAATGGCCATCAAGATAAAAGGATTGGAAGTCTATGTAGTGGCACCAAAAACGTATTTTGACACTTAAGTCACACTTAATGTATAAATGACATTGCATTAGATAACAAAATAGCAGCCAAGTGCATTTGTTTTAAAGACAAATTGCACAAACAAGCTCCTCTAGCAAACCATCTTACAAAAATAAGTTTGTTCAGTTTTAAATTATAAAATTATAGATTTACTGTTCAAAAGTAAAGTATTTGGACAGTTTCTGATTATCTAAGTGGAACGTGATGAAGTGCACGTGGTGTTTGCCAGGACACCTGTGTGAAGTCTCCAGAGGCCTGTTGGATCAAAGTATGGCAAAAATCACTCCAGAAAATTATTTAGTTCAGAGCTAAATAATTTCTAGCACCGTGTTTCCAGATTACGTTTTATTTTGATGTTATGTGTTATGCCAATACAACGACATTCATACATTTTAAGAATGGTTTTAATGTCAAATACATTTAAGGGCCACTAACTGTTCTCAGATAAAGCGTTTCAAAGTCTACATTCAGTCCAATGGAACAACTGAGGAGTGCTATTGCCTCTCTTTTGGCTGTGGAGCTATTGTACGCGTAAGGCACTTTGGGGCAGAGAAGGAAAGTTTTATGCTTCCCCTAGTCAGAGTTGTTTCTCTTGCAAATGAGCAGCTCGTTGCTGAAGATGCAGATGTTCTGTAATGAGGGTCATTAAGAGTGAGAATAAGAATGGACTGGACTGACAGGGCTCTAGGCGCCTTATTATGCAGACACATTTTGAAAAGGTCGATGGGGGTGCGAATGGCTACTTAAGGGTGCCAAACAAAACCAGGGGGAGGAGAGTCATAAGAAGTCAGAATACAAATTCTCCTGAAGAAACTGAGCTTATTGGCAGAGCAGGAGGATTTAACCTCTCCCGCGATAAGCATCTCTGTGGCGCAGCACCTACTAGAGATGGCCACCGTAACGCACATATTGATTCCTCTGCTGTTTCTCGCTTTCATGGCTTTTCCCATTGGAATACAGTGCCGATCTTTGCGTGCACACCTTCGTAAGATGACATCGTTTCAAGGAGAGCGGAAAATCCGTACTGGTCACGTCCAGAGACGGATCCGTCGCGAACCGGACTCCGAGCGCGACCAGTGTGACCTCCAGAGTGCACCGTGGACGGAGAGCACCACCCCGGTTGGTGACTGGGGGCAAATGTATCGCCTTAAGATATTATCGACGATGAGTGATGGTCCACGTCGTGCTGTTTTCCCAGAGCGACCCCTCTTCCGATTCGTTAGACGGGTTTATCGCTGTTGTCAATTGGGGTACCACTGTGGAAGTGTCAAAGGAATACAAGGGCAAAAAGTTGGAGGTAAGTAGCTCTTTCTTATTGCTTTTTATGAGCAGTTCACAACGAACGCGGCTTGTGCTGAGAGGGGAAAAAGACACAGCGCCACGATAGAGCATATCGCAAATGTCTCCTTTCTTTCTTCAGCAGAACACAGAATATTTCAACTCTGTAGGTCCAAACATTGCAAGACAACATGGTCCTAAACTTTGAAGCTCAAAAATCATATAAAGGCAGCATAAAAGTAATTAATTGACTCCAGTGGTATAATCCATGTCTTCAGAAGTGATATGATAGGTGTGGGTAAGTAAAAGATAAATTTTTTTTACTATAAACCTCAAGTTTCATACAGAAACTACTAAAAACCCTTTTCCTACTGGGCATGGTGGAGAATTTATAGTAAAAAAATATTGATCTGTTTCTTATCCACATCATGTAATTTCTAAAGACATGGGTCATTAAACCACTGGAGTCGTATGGGTTACATTTATGCTGCCTTTGTGCTATTTGAGCTATAAAATTTTGGACTCTATTGACTTGCATTGTGTGGACTTACAGAGCTGAAATATTCTTCTAAAAAGCTTTGTTTGTGTTCTACAGAAGAAAGAAAGTCATACACATCTGGGATGGCACGAGGGTGAGTAAATGATGAGAGAATTAAACATTTTGGGTGAACTACCCCTTTAACATGACACGGCACTCTTGCGAGAGATGCACCGCAATGGTCAAAGACGTACGTTTAGTCCAGTGCATTTACATTGAAAAACAGCGCAGACAGACTAAAAATGCGTTCGATGTAACCGTCCCCTCAAAATGTTATTGTGGAGCTAATACTAGGTATATTTTACTACTTATATTTTTTATAAATATATATGTAACAATACTATCTTAACATCCTTTGTCTCATTCTGATTTGACAAGACTCCAGCATTGAGTTTCTTCTCGGTGAGGACGTGCTGTCAGCACCGCTGGCGAGAGCAGAAGTTCATTTTCACTTTTCAAACCCCCAACACCTCGACATCCAACCTGTGCTGCCCTCATTGGAGAAACGAGGCTTCCCTACCAGGTGAGACATAGAAATTTGATAGATGTAATGAAAATGGGTTGCTATTTTCTTTTAGCACGGTTTTCTGTGCACTGTATGAGTTTTTGAAGATTTAGTCAACCCCATTTTTCTCTTTTTGCAGGTATAGTGTCTGGAAGAGAGATGGGGTACTGGAGCTGAGAGTCGATCTACTTGGCCTTTTTCAGGCACTGCAGCTGGCCATTGGTGGAGCCAAAAGAGGCCCCAGCCTAATGGAAATGCATCGGGTGAGGGGCCTGACCAGACCAGGGGCCCTTGGCCAAAGGGAAAGACCCCCATCCCTTCAAGACACAGCGCCCGTAGAATGGGGGGAGGAGAATGAGGACGGGGAAGCTGCGGCCCCCCTAAAGCCTGCTTTAGAATTGGGACTGGCATTACACTACAGCTTAGCACACAACATCTTACAACCCTGTCAAACCAATGGTGTACAACTGACACATACACCCTTTATTACTTTGGCATACAGATAGCAACAAAACAGCTATACTGAACAGTGTCTTAGGTAATAGGTTTCTGACCACATACTATGAATCACTAGCTCTCCCACTTTGCAAGTTCTTTGTGGCCATAACATCTCTTGCCATTCAGTCCACTAACACCTGGTGTGAATGTTCCCTGGATGGCTCCCTATTTATTCAAGAAATGCTAATGATTCCCATTGTTTTCTGACATTGGTTCATCAACTCTAAAATCTTACTGTAATTCAGAGTGGCTTATGTTATATGGAGCACTATGCACTTCAGCGTGTAAATTCAATTTATTAAATTATGGGTGTTATTTGTGAGAGAAAAAAACTATCACTGTACAGTATAATGTAAATAGTGTATAATTACAGCTATATATAAAAATTTGTTTTGGTTTGTACCTGAGTGTTTGTCCCTCTCTAATGTTTCTTAATGCTGACCATTGTATTGTCTCAGTTATTTAGAGTTTTACTTGGGATTAGTTTTTTATCCTAGAAGTACATTTTATTTAAATATGAATGGGCTGAAAACAAACAAAAATAATGTTGGAAATTTGCAGGCTTAAATGAGAATTCAAGGACAAAAAAGGTTTTAGTTTACATTTGCATTACTTTGTCTTATCTATATTTTTACACTTAAATTTGTGCAGCTACTCACAAATCAAAGCTTCCAACACTGACAAACTACACAACAGAACAAACACCAGGCCATGCAAAATATTTACACAATATTTGTTTCCTTTTATTTTTATTGTAGCGTACTTTGGAGGAAACTCGAATGGTAAATTCTTAAGTAATTATATAGTTTATGGTTAGTTTATGACAGAGAACATTTTAACTTTGTATTAGTGACTTGAATCAGTCCTTTCTTTCATTAGTTTGGAGACATTTGAGTCCTAAGCAAAATCACTCCCCCTCCACACACACCCCACAACCATTTGCCAACTCTCTAATTGAGCCATAACAGTTTCCTGAGTCTTAGTCGCAGCTTTTGTTATATTTAAAAATACAATTTAAATAATAATTAAAAAAAACGCTTTCTCTGCGGGCCTCCTGGTTGCTTGGGGGCCCTAAGCACCCACTTATTTATAGCTAAAAAATAGCCCTGCATTTGAGTCTCCTGTTGTGCAGTGCAGATATTTTGTAGTGTACTATTCGAGATGTTTAGAGCAGAGGTTAAATAAAGGGTTTTGTCCCCAGGGGGCCGCATAAAAGGGAGGTTTATGGAAAATGTAATTAAAAAAAAGTAGAATTTTTTTATTTTATACATTTGTCATTTTTACAGTTTTAATTTGCTTTCTAAATGCTGGAGAGTATTAATTGTGGTTTAACAAATGTATTGACAGCCATAGTCTCTTCTAACCATTGTTGCCTTTAGCTTGCTCACTGGGGATTGTAAGGTAACATTTCTTCTCTGGAACAAAATATCTCTGAAAAGCACTTTACAAAGTTAGTTGAGCGAAAATGTTTCTCTTAAGGTCTATACATCATATATTTCTCTAATACTGATACATGATAACATTTTGTTTTGCTTTATTAAAATATAAAAGCCTATTATTTAATTTCGTAAACATTTAGTCTATAATTTCACAAGTACTGCTGACATAGTCAGTCTTCCCATCGAACGTTACTTTTGAATTGTAATCTGGTACTGATTACAAATTACATGACTAAAATTGTAGTCAGGTAATCTAATCTGATTGCTTTTGGATTACTTTCGTATACTTTCTGACTAATTCTTGTCAGATATCACATGGATTTGAGTAAGCTTGTACCATGTTTACATAATGTTGGTAAATGCATAAAAAAAACAGAATATAGTATTTGTTATGTGTCGGTTTTACTTAAACACTAGTGCTCTGTGGGCTAACAGATCAGACCAGTTATATTTGTGAATCAAAATTTGTCACAAAAGGAAAAAGCAGATTATTGTACAGTTTTAAAGCTGTGCACAAAAGCAATTTACAAAATTAAAACTAACTTTACCCCACTAATGCAATCGGTTTGGCATTTATGAGTGGATTACCGCTCTATCTCTGCAATGGCTGGTGGTGGCTTGTATCAGGTCTGTGTGTGCAATTCCACTCACACCCCCCACCCGACCCCCAACCCCATTTACTGATCATATATCAGCTGTAGACTGATTTTGAGGGATCAATAAATGAATGTTATCATGTAATCCATAAAAAGTAACTGTAATCTGATTATGAGTATTTAAAATGTAATTTAATCTGATTACTTTACTTGATTCTTGTAATCTGATTATGGAATCCAGAATCATTATAATCTGTTACTACCCAGCACTCTGTTTTACGTCACGCTTACTGCTTGCATGGAAAAAATTGGTCTTAATACGTGAATATACATTTGTATACACATCAAATATTTATATGTCAACATTTTAGGATCTTGCTAGGAGATCATATTTGGGGGTCACTGGTATAAAACGTTTGTAAACCGCTGGTCTAGAGAACAACTAGAATCATAACTTTAAGCAGAGATTTGATTACAACCATAATCACATTTTACTACCATAGTCCAGGACACAGTGACGATAATTATGTGTATACAGTTATTACTTTACTATTGTAAAATGATCATGTGTTCATATTTTATGGAACCATACATTTAACTTTAAAAAGCACTAAAAGATCAAGTTAAATAAATATTCTTGTTACATACCATATTTCTAAAATAATATGTCCTATCTATTAAAACTACACTCTGCATGAGGTCGATATGTAACCATTTTTTAAACTGTACCTTGAGATATGGCAAAACTTGCAAATGAATAGGCCAATTTTCACAGAATTTAAAACAGCTTCAGCAACTGACCCCCCTCCCCCCTTATTTTCTCACTATGAGTATTTTTTGTCTTATTTTCCAGTAAAATGTCTTTATTTTGAATATCTATAATATGCCAATTAGGTAAGAAAAAACTTGATTCAAAGGGGGAAACATTCATTTTCTTACCCCCATTGGCAAATAGTTATTTCTTGTTTTAAACAAAAAACCACCAAAGTTTGTTAGATTTCAGTGAAGACATGACAAAATATCTTCTGCCATTCTGCTTCTCAAGTCATTTTTTCTTGTTTTAAGGATTTTTTGATATTTTTCCCAGAAAATAAGGCAAAATACGGTAGAAGTCCTTAAGAAAATTTTTTTTTTACTGTAAAAGTATTTTTTTTAGCTGCCTCTGTCAGGTAAATCTGATGATATACCTGAATGTGTCTGGACATTTTGTGGTGCCTTTTCATGTTCAGTTGCACAATGTTTTCAGACAAATCTTATGAAAAAGACAGCACATATCTGGTGTAAGAACAGCAAATCCCAGGTTACCACATTCATGGAAACAAGGAAGATTTTTCCAATGTGTTCAAGGTGTTTTCCAATGCCTAGAACAGCCAGAAAAATTATATAGTGAATATACATTACATGGGTCTAGTTATGCTGCACAAAATCATAACCAAACTAGTCTAAATCTTTATGATTAAAAAGATCCTTATCCAGTACTAACAAATAAAAAGCCATTGAAATGCATCGGTCAAAAAGTGTGGATACCCTGAAATACGGTATAGCGAATATTACCCAAACTTAAAATATTCAACACAAAATAACCTTCACATGTTCTGCACTGACATTTATATTTCTCTCAAACAATGTCAGCTATGTCTTCATTAGACAAATCTGCATTTCTTTCAATTCTCTTATGGATCTGACACTTCTATTAAATCAGATTTGCTCGTGTTTATATATATATATATATATATATATATATATATATATATATATATATATATTTTTTTTTTTTTTTTTAACTTTATTAACATAAAGTGTATTACATATATATATAAAGTATATTATTTTATTATATTTGCACTATGTTGTGTTTTATATTCGTTCTATGTGACGTTGCATAATAAGACACTAGAACAAAATGAGTTTTGTAAGTGTTGTAATGTTCATTTTCACAGATTGGTTAGACTCTACACTTTGCCCTTAACACGGGTTGAAGCCAAAGTTCCCCAAGAGTGAGGGAGAGAAAGAGAGACTCAGAGCGACAGAGTAAGGGAGGAGGGAATGACGGAAAATACAAGCTGGGGGGAAAAAAAATCACATTTCAAAGCAAAAGAGCAACAGGTGTCTAGACATAATACAGGAGCACAAATAGAGGAACACTAGAAAATATCAATAAGAAAAAAATGAAATCTTCACCTAAATAAGCTCCTTATCTAGAGGAGAGACCACTGAGCTCCTATCCTGAAAGAACAGGTACATTTGGAATGAGCAAATGTAATTTGCAATATTGTTTTGGCTTCTATGTGTGTGCACATTACTACTGTTTGCACACCGAAGTGCGTGTTTGTGTTCGATTGCTTCCAGCGACACAGACAATGATTGTGTTTCCCTTCCCTTGTGTGTCTGCGTACATGAAGGTGCCTTCTTCCAAGATCTTTGACCAAGTCAGGAACAACGGCTGCTGAGACACCAGAAAACGTGAGATGGATGGAGGAGATGGCAGGAGAGCCGGAGGAGAACGAAGTAGCCGACTGTCTGCATTGCAAGAGCAGCTGGTCTGGTCTCTACTGGGCTCAGGGTTATCGAAGGAGTTGCTAATCCAGGCCATGGGAGATCTGGAGAGAGAGCGGGCTTCAGCCGGTGTGGAGAGGGCAGACCGGGCAGATGGAGAGAGCTCGGAGGACGGAGAGATGGACACTCCACCTCCCATTTTCCGTGAGCTGGAGATGCTGCCACCGGAGGAGGCCGCGAGACAGAGAGCTCAAGTTGAACATCTGTTGCAGTAAGTGTTCTGGTGTGCTCTGATACACTTTAAGCAAGTTAAAGTGTACTAACTTCATAATCTAATACGATCTTAGTGCCTAAGATGTTTTACTTAATAAGCAATTGTGCGAGAAAACATTAATAGAATACCTTCTTGCATTAATATTTTAGAACATCTCAATTAAATCCGCTTGTGTAGAGACTGCTGTTGTTTTTCCTTTCAAACTTCCTATCTTCCTCCACAAATACCTGAATAAACCAATTGCTTGTTCTTTTCTCTACTATTCTTGCTCGCCCTCTTCCTCTCCTTTCTACTGCTCTGTTTCCAAACTGATGGGGTGAATATAAAGGAGGTTCCACCTTTTTTAGTTACTAATTACCCACCCTATTCATTATTCTCAGGCCATTTCTATCTTTTTAATAAATGAGCTACATTGACTGGTTAAAATTAACAGAGTGACACAGTGTCCATCTATCTCTCTCTCTATGTGTGTGTGTGTGTGTGTATGTGTGTGTACACTTGGCTATAGTGATATTGTAAAGATAGCACATTGTGAGGTAGCTTTGTTTCCAAATGTCTGACACTTTGGACAATTCATTGATAACTGTGACTTGTGATGAAGCACATGATGCAGTTTATCTAAATATCAGGGGGCTGTGTTATTTGTGAGTGATTTGTATAGGAAAATGTATTGCTTTTGAGAATGTTTGTGTGTTTGTGAGTCTGTGTGTGTTTGTCTTGCATTCACAAGGGTTATTTGCGATCTCTTTTACTGGACTTTGCCCCCTTGTCTCTTGTCTTATCTTTCAGTGTAAACATTGCACCCTCTCTATTTGCCTTCCTCTTCCACTAACCCTTGTCTCATAGTATCTTTTAAAATAATATCTTGATATATACTGTTTTTGTAAATGTTTTCAGTTCTTGACATTTTACTTTTTCTAATGACATGGTAGGGTAATTCTCAGGAAATGAGTGTCCCAGGATGCTAAACTTTACAGGATACATATTTCTGAGCTATATTATTTGATAGATTTTCCTGTTTGTGTTATGGCTGTATTTTTTTATTATTATTAAAACATTGTTTGTGAAAATCAGACAATGTGCATGTCCTCATTCATTACCATTGTGATTGAATGGGTTACATAAAATAAAAAAATCAACTCCACATAAATTTTTCTTTTATCAGCCTTACTAAAAGAATATAGCATTTTAGCTGTTGACATACACTTGGTAATGATAAATAACGTCTGGTATTTTGCATGGCTTTAACCACCATATTTAGGATTGGGGGTAATAGCTTTCGAATCTGTCATTGAAAAACCCATATTTGTTGACCACTAATCTGAATATTTTGGGTGGACACATTTCCCCTATAGTGGTCCTTTACAGTGTATGGTGGTTGAGCAGTTAAGAATAATTTAGTAACATTGTACTAAAAGGGATAGTTACCCAAAAAAGAACATTCTTTCATCATTTACTTGACTTTGTATGGCTTTCTTTCTTCTGCTGAACACAAACAAAGATATTTAGAAGAATATCACTGCCATTATATGTTGGTCCATATAATGCAAGTGAATACAACTTAAAACTTAAAAACTGAGGTCATAAGAGCCATTAGTTACAGAATCGCCCTGAAAATTACCATGTTATCATTATCACCAACACTTCCCTTAACACTGCCATTTTAATATTCAAATATCCGCTTGTCTTGGGATAAAATGAAAGAGTTAGAGTTCTAGCCACCATTCACTTGCATTATATGGACAAACAGAGCTGAGATATTCTACTATCAATATTTGTTTATGTTCAGCAGAAGAAAAAAGTCACACATCTGAGATGGCATTAGGGTGAAAAAAAAAATATTTACATTTTGGGATTAACTATCCCTTTAAGGCATTTGTTGCAACCAGCTGACAATAGTTTAGAGTAAGATTTCTTGGATGTTCAGTAATCTTTTCAAATCAAATAAATTTATACATAAAAAAAATTTTTATTATTAAAATTCTGACTCTTTCTGGCACAGTTTCTGGAGAATGACCCAGTAATAAGCATCCTGCTGTTCTTGTAGAAAATTCATAAGAACTTGTTTAGAAACAGTAAAGAAAATTTTACACCGATTATAATATATTGATTTATTTATTTGTGTCAGAGAAGATTCTTGGCATGTAGCTAAAATGGTGAAGAGCTACATGCAGCAGCACAATCTACCACAGAGAGAGGTGGTAGAGTCCACCGGTCTCAACCAATCACATCTCTCCCAACACCTCAACAAGGGCACGCCCATGAAGAATCAAAAACGTGCCACATTGTATAGCTGGTACGTCAAGAAACAGGCAGAGATTAGCCAGCGTGAGTGTTACCCTTTCTTACTTTTGTTATGTGAGGTTCTGTTATAGTAAGCCTGGGCTAATAAAATATAGGCTTAAAGATAAGATGTCACACCAAATCAAATTAAATCCCAATCCGAATTAACACTGTAATGGTTCTCTCACACTAACCAAAGCAGAATTCACCAATGCCAGTCGAGGCGTTATGTCAGGAGAGGAATCTGGGGAGGATGGCCGAAAGGGACGGAGGAATCGATTCAAATGGGGTCCTGCCTCCCAGCAAATCCTCTTCCAGGCTTATGAACGACAGAAGAACCCTAGTAAAGATGAGAGGGAGGGATTGGTGGAGGAGTGTAACAGGTAAGTGAAGATAAATAATTAAAAAGTGAACTGGGCATCATGACTCAAATTGACTATGTTGGTAAAGTTGCAACCTGTGCAATACCTAGTGTGTATGTATGCTTGTTTTAGAGCAGAGTGTCTACAAAGGGGAGTGTCTCCTTCTCAGCTAGCTGGTCTGGGATCTAATCTGGTGACTGAGGTACGTGTATATAACTGGTTCGCCAATAGGCGCAAGGAGGAGGCATTTCGCCACAAACTGGCACTGGATGTCCCTTACAGCAGCCAATCAGCACCCTCCACAGGCCAGACTCTACCATCCAGTCCTTCACCAGGTAGCCATACCGTTCAAACTAATGCCTATCAATCCATATATTATCTTTGACATGCTGTTATCAATTCAAAGTACATGAAATTAGTAGTGCATTAGTAGTCCAGTAGAGCAAGAAATGAAACTTCAGAGCCCAGCTGCAAGAAAACCCTTAAGAAAACCAGTTGTTTCAGTTGTAAGTGTATTTTCACTAAGGGTTTTCTTAACTTAAAGGGATAGTTCACCCAAAAATTTTAATTCTCTCATTATTTTCTCACCCTCGTGTCATTTTAATTTTTGGTTGAACTAACCATTTAAGGGGTATCTTGCAACTGGCTGCATTTTCAAACTTTTACTTCAGTTCTTACCTTGTGCTTAATCATGAATTTGAACACTTTTACCCACCTTTCTCTTTGTTTCACACTCTAAAGGTCTAAAATACAGTCATTCAGTTGTGTGTGAGAATTTGGGCACAATAAGAAGCTCAAGTGGTGAAGATAGGGGTGGCGGCAGTCATCTGGGAGCCAGTCCTGGCCAGCTAGAACCCAGCCATACACTCTTGGACACACATCACCACAGACCAGTGAGATAAACAAACAGGACACACTTCATCACAAATCAATGACATCTACTGTATGCATTTGGTAGATGGTTTTATCCAAGTGACTTATATTGCATTTCATTGGAATCAAATCCATGTCCTTGGTGTTGCTATTCACCAGATGCTCTAGAACAGGGATGCTCATTACATTACATTTATGCATTTGGCAAATGCTTTTATCTAAAGCGACTTACAGTGCACTTATTACAGGGAAATCTCTTAAGTGCCTTGCTCAAGGACTCAATGGTCGTGGCTGCAGGGATAAAACCGGCAATCTTCTGCATACCAGTTCTGTGCTTTAGCCCACTATGCTACCACCACTGCTGCTCAATCCTGCACATGGAGATATAACTTTCTTCCAGTTTAGTTCTAACCCTGTGGTGACATTCTTGCTTATAATTTTGTAAAGAACACATAAACATTGATGAGCTGGTACAGGGGTGTTAAATTATGGTTGAAGCTAAACTTTGTAGGAAGGCAGATCTCCAGGATCAGGATTGAGCTGTCCTGATATACAGGAAAACATTACACATGCTGTAGCGGTTATTGTATTTAAGGCACATGCAGTAAAAACTTGATTTTGCAATCAATGTTCATGCATGAAACAAGCCTCAAGTTCTGTTTCCTCATCTAGACATCAGGAGGTGGTTCCTTACCTCCTGTTAGTACTCTCACTTCTTTGCATGGAATGTCAGGATCCTCGGCTCCCCCTCCAGGATTGATTATGGCCTCGCTACCAAGTGTAATGAGTCTTGGGGACTCCTCACTTCTCATAGGTATTATACATACATGATGAAGCATAATGATCTGGATTCACAGCTTAAGATCAATCACTTATAAGTAATGGCTAATATATGTATTTTACTACAGGTTTGACATCCTCTCAACCACAGACTGTGATCAACAATGTAGGGGGCGGGTTTACCACCCTCCAACCAATCTCATTCCAGCAGCAGCTTCATTCCACATCCCAGCAGCCAATGACAAATCAGCTTCATAATCACATTGGCTCTAGCTCATTCATGGCAACAATGGCCCAGTTTCCATGCCACAGTAAGTACTTCTGGTAGTGGACATTATTTGCTTAATGATTTTCACAAAAAATACAGACACTAGTGGAATGTTCTGGGTTCAAGCTTGTATTTTTGTTAAGGAACAGACGAACTCAAAAATCAAAATTCAACCCCCTATGACTTTCTTTCTTATGAGGCTCACAAAATATGTTTCAATGAATATTGCGGTTTTCTCAATGCAGTGGCTTATAACAAAAGTAATCCATTCAGCTCATGCATCATATGCCAAGTCTTCTGATGTCATTCATTGAGAAACAACCTGAAATTGAAGTCATTTTTCTGTTAAAATGTTGATGTCCGTGTTCGCCTGAGAATTTGTGTTGTTTAGCATTAACAACAGTAATTCTCTTGTTAACATTCAAGCCATTGTTAATGAGCTTCTCTCGCAGAACTCATGCTCAGACGCAACAGATATATTAATGGAATAATTACATACATTTTGGGATGTTTCTCACCAAAATCTATCAAATACCTTCAGAAGACTTGGCATATTATGCATGACACACAAGCTGAATGGACTAATTTTATGATAGCGAACAAAAAAATTAAATGTTTTCCATTTTGCTTTTTGAGCAGAAACCTGCGTTCCAAATGGTAACCATTTAGAACTAAATAAAAGAACAGTTAATAACATACTTTTTAAAATGACAATACTCTGTGTTAAGGGTGGGTGATTTTCCAGTTGCAGTGTTGCCAGGTCTCGCAAGAGAAATAATGGACCTGGTCTGAAAAACAAGCTGGGACTGACTTCAGCCAAAATAAGTGAAAATTAACACATAAAATAAAATCCAATGTGGGTGAAATATTTGCATAGTAATGATAACAAGCATAGTATACATACAGTAGCCTATATAAAATAACATATTTTTCTCAATATTAAATATATCCCCCAGTTAGGGCCAGTCTATTGCATACTGCAACTCAAAAACAAACACAAAGACACATTTAATGAACCAAATAGCCTTCAGTGGTGTTTGATATAATGGCAAGTGATTTTGTAGTACCAAATTATCAATTTAGTATGATTACTCAAGGATAAGGTTTTGAGTGATGACTGCTAGAAAAGGGGCCTGTCTAGATTTGATCAAAAATGACTTTTTTTCCAATAGTGATGGTGCTGTTTTTACATCAGTAATGTCCTGACTATACTTTGTGATCAGTATAGTTAAAGTACCAATCAGTGAGTTAAAGTACCAATTGCCTTCCAAAACTGCAAAATCTGTACATTATTCCAAACATTTGGCCGCCAGTGTAAGTAGTAATTATATATTTGTCAAAAAGGTTTTCAGCATGTCATGGAATGGTACATCCTTAACGTGCAATTAGGGAAATAAATGAGTGATGCGGCTGTTTCCTTCCAAATAAAAGCAAGTTTTTGTTCTATTAAAAAAGAGAAGCCTAATTGTGTGGTGCAATTCTGAAAATTTACTGCGATAAACCCTTTGGACTTTGCTTTCATTAATAATTTATCAGTAATTTACCAGTTATTACCAGCTTTTACACTACCTTGAATTCTTAAGAAGATGATCCGCAATATTCAAAAACATATCTTTTGTGTTCTGCATAAGAAATAGTAATTCAGGTTTGGAATGACATCAGGGTGAGTAAATGATTGTGAGTAAATGTTTGGGGGAAATATTCATTTACTGCCATTGCATTAGGGGCTTGTAAAAAAATTTACTATATAAGCAATCATCCTTTTAGCGCTGGGACAAGCGTTCTGTTCTGTTCAAGCGTTTAAGTGTTAACATAATTCAGGAACTTTCTCTTTGAAAAAAGCACTTTATGTATAGATTTGACACATTTATTATTAAACTAGATTATTAAACTATTCTATAACACTAGTCTCATGTTAACATGTATAATGTTAAGTTGTTTGCAAAAAGTGAAATTTTCTGGCTATACTTCAGAAACATATATGCATATTTCGAAGTTTATCCTGGTGCAATGCCTCGCCCCACAGACTTCTGCCTCAAATTACTGTAAACACAAGTTGTAATTGTTTTTATATCTTTTTATCTATATCTTAGTTTTAAGCTCAGAACAGTCATTTAATTGTTGTTTCTGATTATATGTTTGCATTATATAACTGAAATAGTGGACTGTGTTTTTATATTCTTTTTCAGCATACAGCAAGGCAGACCTGACCTGTTACCCCTCTAGTCTCCTGTCTCAGGCTATGGTCATCGCAGACAGCAACAGCATTGGGACACTGACCAACCTAACAGCTGTTCGACAGGCATGAACCAAACACACTGACCTACTGTAGGAACTATTCACAGTGAGAGAAAAAAAAGGAATGACGTTTTATACTTTATCCAAAGGCAGCATTCAATAACATTTGAATAACTGCTCCATTAAGCAATTCAAAGCCAAACTATGCAAGAGGAATTGTAGGCTACTTCATGTAATAACTAGGGCTGTTGATTTAAAGGGATAGTTCACCCCAAAAATGACAATTCTCTCATCATTTACTTATCCTCATGCAATCCCAGATGTGTATAACTTTATTTCTTCTGCAGAACACAAATTAAGATTTTTAAAAGAATATTTCATCTCTGTTGGTCCATAAAATGCAAGTGAGTGGGTGCAAGCATTTTGATGCTTTAAAAAGCATGTAAATGCAGCATAAAAATATTCAACAAGACTCCAGTGGTTAAATACATATCTTCAGAAGTGATATGATAGGTGTGGGTGAGAAAGAGATCAATATTTATGTCAATTGTAGCTAGAAATTCTTCTCACTGCTCAGTAGGTGGCATATGCATTAATATGAATGAAAAAAACACAAGAAGAAGAATGTGAAAGTTAAAGTGGAGATTGACTGGGCAGGGAGGAAACTTCTATAGTAAAAAGGGACTTAAATATTGATTAGTTTCTCACCCACACCTACCAAATCTCTTAAGAAGACATGGATTAAACCACTGAAGTTAAATAGATTACTTTTATGCTGTCTTTATGTGATATCTGGAGCTTCAAAATGTTAGCACACATTCACTTGCATTGTGTGGAGTAAAAGAGCTGAGTAATTCTTCTAAAAAATCTTCATTAGTGTTCAGAAGAACATATGGGATGGCATAAGGGTAAAAGAGTAAATGATAAGCACATTTAAATTTTTGGGTGAACTATTCCTTTAACACGTTAATTAGTGATGAATTAAATAAAAAAAATAAAGTGTTAAAAATTAACGCAATTAGTCATGCTTTCTGATCCGTACATGAATTCCATAATTAAAGTACAGTATGTATCATCGGAGCAGTTCAGCTTGAAATACATGTAACTTCATGTTTTCAAAGCCGCATTAGCAGGGGGCAGTCAGTGCTCCTCAACAAACCTTCTTGTGTACTTGACAGCTGGATAAAGTCAAACAGGATGCATGGATCTCAGGCCGTGATTTTTTTCCGCAATATATATTGCAAATCGCAATAAACACATTTACCGTTAATAAAGCATAAACACTGGTTTGACCAGAGAAGAACCTTTGTGATATGTCAGTGTGTCTGTCCGGATTCATTACACTGACGCACATACCACAACAAAATGGGTGCTTCTCAATCGGAAGTCTGCAGCCTTGTTAGGCTGGATATCTCGGCAGCCACATTATCAAGCACCATCGAAGGCCTTCTCATTTGTGAGGACACTTGGAAGACAGCCTTGTTTCACCGCCTTAGTTTGCCATATTTTGAAGGAAACATCGGGTGTATCCTTCATGGCCTTCAGTCACCCACAATCCTTTGCACGTGTCCCAATTTATTTTTTTAAAAAGTGCAGAAAACGAGTCGTGTGATCGGAGAGGTGGAAACCTTTATGGCACAGCATAATCTTTTCAAGTTTTATTCACATTGCAGCAATGACAATATGTAGAAAAATACAAAATCGACAATACAACAAATTGGAAGATACAAAGCACACAAAAAAAGAAATTATATGAATCTGAAAAGCTTTACAAGTTTTATAGTTTTTACAAGTCTAGGGTTCTGGGATTTGTTCATATTTGAAAGGGTTTAAGTATAAATTCTGAGATCAGTGTTTAACGGCATTATATAAAGGCTTTTTTGAGTGACTCTAGCTTTGAGAATCAAACATTTTGCTAAAATATTTAAGGGATTAATGACATTTCTCATTTTCTGAAGTATATGGGTTTTCCAAACAAAGTAAAATATCACATTGATCTAAGCAAGGAGCTCTAAAATACTAAGCATTTGGTTTGCCATGCGCACTTACAAGACTGTCTCATTCTTGCGCTGAATACTAGAATAGGAGCCTAGCCTACAGCCTCTGAAGGACTGGTCTAGGAAGTACACAGCCTTCCATTTGAGAAGCACCCTAAGACTGCATCTGAAAACTAGAAAATGCTGTCTTTGGAGGCTGTATACAGAGACAAAGTTTCATAGAGATCAGTTTCCCTACAAGTTACATTCATTAAAAACGCTGTGGGTTTAGCCATTAACTGATTAGGTAGCAAGTCAGCTGTCTACTTTTTTAGATGCAGTCATTTACCCTGTCAATGATCAGTAACGGCGAAAGGACCTCTTAACACTATTTGTTGTACAAAATAAGCCCAGATGGGACTTGTGACAGAAAAGTACATTAAAGCCCCTGTTATATGCAATGTAATTACCACAGAAGCTCATAAAGTCTTTACTATTACAAAAACGTCTGCAGCACTTTTCACGTTTTGATGCCCTGATGTGAATCATGAAAGCAGCTTTACAATTTTAGAGCATTTCTATCTTTATACTGTGAAAGGCTTTTTTGGGGGGAAATGTTAATAAAGCATCATGTTGTTACATATTGCTTTGTTTTCTTTCCTAGAAGCAAATACATGCATTTTGACAGGAAAAATTTTTATATAGTCAAATTTCACTAATTTTTAAATATGCGATTAATCGAAATTAACTATGAAAAATTATGCGATTAATCATGATTAAACATTAACTTGACAGCACTACTATTAACTTGACTAAGTGTCCTAAAAATGCAGCAATTATGATGCTGAAAACCACTGTGATGATCCAAAAGCATGTACCTAGACTGAAAATAGTGCAGATGGTCCTGTGAGAACATGGCAGATTGACGAAATCAGTTGCAAATCGGATTGCTGTCGATGATTTGCTGTAGGCTGTATGTTCAATGACAAAAAACAAACAAACAATATACTATACAAACAAAATTATATTGACATTTGTTGTCTAATCAGTGCTTTACTCACCTGCCATAATAATGCAATGCATTTCAATCTGGATTATAATATTGTTTTAAATGTATTCTTTTAGTTATGTATTATTTATATACAATTATTTCTATTTGGGGGCCATATTTATATCCGTTTGACAGTCCTAGTAATACCATACAAACAATATGTGAATCTGACTCATTCAAATGACCTATCCTTTCCCTCTCTATCAGATTCTCACCTCAGATCCTGAGGGTCACACAGACACTCCCATTGATGAGGAGTCTTTACAACTGCAATCAACTTCACCAGAGCCAGGTACCGACCTTCTCAGAGCCTGCGCTTATAATATAGTCAAATTCAGTTACATTTCAGGTATTACTGAAATAAAATCAACACTTGAGTCCATCCATCTATAATTCTTTTGAAACACATTTTCAGTGTCTCCAGGCAGCTTGGAGCTCTACACACAGACCCAGACGAGCGAGACCCATCCTTCTCACCTGCTCTCTTCACCAGGGGACATAGACCCTTACATCCCTACACAGATGGTCTCCACTGCACAATAGCTCCAGAAGAGAATCCCACCTCCAAACATTGAGATTTCTTCAGCAGAAAGGAACACTACTAATCCATTTGAGAAAATGAGAAATGATTTTTGTTTTACGCATTGGGGAGAGAAACTGATGACATTTCAAATAAAATTTAAAACTGCCATGTCGCTAGTTGCTGCCTACCTATTCTCAAAGATTTTAGATGTTTGTGAAAACATATGTGAATTACACTCCTGACAAGGATAATTTAGTCTTGTTTAATCCAGAATAATATACTAGATTCTTGTGTGAACAAGATTTAGCGGTCAGAATTTCACTGTAATCAATGTAGAGGACTGGGCATATAAATGTAACTGAATGTGCTACATGTTTTTGTCTTGTCAGTTCGGTAGACGGATTAATGAATGAAAAAGTCACAGTATACTTTTAGTAAAACAAAATAAACTTTAATGACGATTTTTTTGGGGGGCATGAAAACTTGGTCATTCTTGGTGAGAAAAAGGTTTTCTTTGCATTCAATGCAGTCAACTGTTACTGTATAATCGTAAAATAATACATCTAGAACAAGTCATTTCAACTTCTGTTTAAATGCACGATATAAAGTCTCAATCAACATTTGTCCATTCCTCCCTCCTCCAACTTTATCCTTTTCTTTTTCTTCTTTTTTTTCTTTGCCAAATTCTCTACCACAGTTGGTTTCTCATCTGTTCTTTTTCCATTAGATTGTTTCTCCGCTACATTCTCTTCACTTTGCTCTTTCAGCATTTTTCTTTTCTTCTTCTTTGGGACTGTGTCTATATTCTTTTCAGTTTCATCTTCTGTCTGTGGCTGTTCTTTTGTCACACTTTTCTCCTCCATTTTCTCTGTAAGGGGTTGGGCTGAAGGACCGAGGAGGTCTGATAGAGACACAGCAGCTTCTCGAAGCCTCATCTCCATCTCACTGTCGCTGTCACTGCAGAAAGAATGCTAAACAAGATTAATTCACAACACAATACAGCATAATATAAAGAATCACATGAAGTCCGTCAAGAGCATGTCAGGGTCATAGGAGATTTTTTACATTGTGACATTAACATGACAATTAAACACATAACCCCTCATTTCTCAGTACTGAAATAATACTATGGTACAGTTGAATTGCCTGACTTACAGTAAAGAAAATCATTGAGAATAAATAAATTAATAGGGCTGTGAATCGGTTAAAAAAAAAACTTAAAACGGCACGTTTCTGGGATTAAATGTGATAAATCACAGTAGACTAAAACAAAAATTTAAATATAGTCATAAATAAATGTACTTCATACTTTGTCTCGAAGATCTTGCAAGAAATTAGTTTGATTTTAATGATTTAAATGTTAAAATGGTCTGTTTTTCTGCGGACAGAGTTAGACACATTTTTACAGGTATAAATCTTTGATTCAAGTATATGTTTACATGCTATAAAATCCATAGACATGCTGTAATTAAAGGTTAGGCCAAATCTTCTTCCATTTCCAGGTGGACTTTTTTTTAATAATAGAATCACATGGGCAGATTCGATTTATATCAAACTGTATTGGCAAGATAAACTTAAGTGTACATTACCAATGCATTATAAGACACATTACAAACATATATAATCAAATTGAATGCTGCAGCTTAAAATCGCAAAACTATTATTTTCTCTGGCTGCCGTTCAGTCTCTATCACACACACTGGGTCGCGCTCAAGTGGTTTCGCTTTTGACACCGGTTCCGATGAGTGAGTGTTTTCAAGCTATTTGGAGAGATTGGGCAGCTTTCCTGTATCTCTCCCACACCTGGCTCACCACTTGCGGCTGAAGTCTCCATTCTCCATACAGTAAATCCGCTCCTGTGTTTATTATACCCGGGACATATGCTGCGCGTAATGAATAAGCATGCACCGCTTCACAATCAGTTTCTGTACTAGGATGTTCAGTCGAGTCGAGTAGTTACCTCTTGGTAATGTATATATGCTAACTTTAGCAACAGGAAGTAGAGAAAAACATTAGCAAAGTTTCAGAAAGTGGAAAGAAAAAAACAAAAACAGATATTGCATTTATATCAATTTTTAACATGTTAAAACAGTCAACTATTAATTGTAGAAATTTATGAGTTTCCCAGCCTTAAAAATTATTTATTTTTTATCAAAAGTCCCAACAAGAAACAGCACAATAGTAATGGAAAATTAGCAATCTCTTAATGTGAAACGTAATTTCTTTTTCTTTCTATTGATCATGTGGTGAAATATGACCCGGACATGTTTCCGTGGGATTCACCCTTAAAAAGTGTCTATGTACTATCACAAGCAAGAGTCAAACTCACCTAGAGCTGGGAATTGGTCTTCTTTTAGGGGGTGGAGGTGGTGACTGCTCCATCCATTTTCCAGGAACAGATGTTGTGAAAAGAAGGAAACCTTCAGCAAATTACAAGAAACAAGTCTCAGTTCAAAACGGTTGTTGGTATGTTTTTATTATTGTAAAACTGTCTTTTAAAACTTAAATGGCAGTTCCAGATGTGCATTAATGAAGAGAGAAGAAGTCCTTAGCTGAATCTTATTAGTTAGAACATGCAAAATCAACTACTATGAAATATGTAGCAGCAATCGGTATATTATAGGAAGTTGGTCACCTTCTTCATCGTGTTCTTCCTCTCTGATTTCAGACAGACCAGGTTTCTGATCAGGCTCTGAAAACACCTCTGAAATGCACCTAATGTTGTGTGCGTCAAGGAGAGAGTTTGCACTTACAAACAAGAAAATATGTAAAATTGCAAAGAACTGGGATTTTGTCTCACCCGTCCAACAAGGCTCCTAACTTTTTTGCCACATGTGATCTGAACTCCGGGGTTGTCCCGAGCTCATTACCATCATGTTCATGTTTTGAAACGTCTGCTCTGTGTAACAACGTTAACAAATCTATTCACAAAACAAAAAATTCTGAAATCTCAAAGTGAAGCATGTTCAAATTGAACTCACCTATGACTTTGTTTGCTGTTGCTGGCTCCATCTAGGTGGGGTAAAAACAACAAATAAATAAGTTCATGCAACACGTCAACACTAAATTGGCTAGTGACACTATTAACAAGGTAGACAGAAAGGGTACATGGATCTCCTTAAGGATAGTGTGGTACCTTTACTATTGATCTTGACATCCACTGATCCAAAGCTCCACACCGCCTCTTTCAGTTTGTCCGAGTTTTCATCTTCACTGCTGCTTTCTGACATTGTTCAGTTATATTTGTCCGTCACAAGTACCTTATGTTTTTAATAAACAGACAAGAGCAACCCCGGTAGTTTGAAGCATTCACACAAAAAGTTACGACTAGTGATACATGTTACGAATTAATTTGGCTAAGATTGGTTAGCAGAATATTTGCGCCCCCTCAGAAACAACAGCTAATAACGTTGAACGTACAGTGGATTCACATATTTAGAAAATGTAGCGTGGCTGTTAAAATATACACATTTGAGCGCAGTCTTCAGCATGTTCCACATGTTTAAAAAAAAAACAGCGCTGTTCCGTTGACCATTCAGCGCTTTACTGCCCCCTGTTGAACCGGAGCTGAATCACTCCACTGCAGGAACTTCACAAAGTCTTTTCTGTTCATACTGCTTTATTCACTCCCTATATGTATGTATGGCCCTAGTTTGCGTTGTTTTAATTTGTTTTATAAAGATAAATAAATCTGGTCAGATCTTAGTTTGTTTAACATCACTAACCGTTTTCTTAACATCACTAACCGTTTTCTAACCGTGATTCTTTGTTCATTCTTTTTTCAATTAATTTATTTACATTTAGATACATAACTGATTACATTGTAAGAGAACCAATGCTAGCTCAGTGGTGAAATACTATTTTTAAAAATGCAAGTACAGTAAATTTAAAATGTGATATATGGCAGTGATAATACAGATAGAATTTGCCAGAGTTTTAGGTTTAAAAGTGTATTTTTTTTAATTGATTTATAAGCTAAACCATAATTAAAGCAAGGGGAAAATTTAAATGAGAGTGGATAAATCTACTGTAACAAATAATTGAACTGTAATGAAAACAGAAACTATGCATATTTAAATATCTCTTATCTGCATTTCTCATAAGCAATAACTGTATAAATCCTTGTAAACATCCACGTTAAATGTAAATGCCTTTTGCTCTGCCGAATGTGTGATTGACAACTGGAGCATGAACAGACAGCATTTCTGTGCGTGGTGCCCTACATAGGCTGTGAACTCTGCATTTAGGGAGCGGTGGTACTGCATACAGAACTGATCTACATTTTTTCGACACTGAAAACTGTAACTACACTGAACTAACAAATAAAAGCTTAAACCCTTTACAATAAAGATCAGTATTATCAAGATTATCTTTAAAATACAGTGTCCTGAAAAAGGGACGTTTCTTTATTTGCTGAGTTTATATTAACTACATATTAACTACTTAACACTCAAGACAACAAAAAATACATAACTTTTCAATCAGTGCATCTATTGAAATTACGCTGTTCTTTCACTCATTAAAATCTTCAACAAGGGAAGACAATATCAGACCTGTTAGTATAAAAAGAGAAACACTACATACAGAGTTGTGAAACAGCAAACCAAATAGTAAGACACTGTATATGACCGAGCAGTAATAAAATCAGGCGAAATTGAAACTTTGTGTTAATGCTTCCAGACTGACAAACCAAACAAATGCTGGTACTGTGAGTGAAAAACAAAACAAAAACACAATAAGATTGCAGTACTTTAAAAGAATGTGTTTAAATGGCTAAAATCCATCTAATTATGCTGTTAATTAATCTTTTTTTTTTTTACTTAAAAGGCATGTACAAAGCAGGACTTACATCTTTTATTAAATGATTTGATCAATAAAAACCAAATTCATTTGAAGAACTGTCCAAGTAACTTGACACCTTGTCACACTCTAAATTTGGAGGAAAAAGCTTTGAATAAAACAGATAATTTATCAAATGTTTTATTTGTCTCTCTGAACAAAATTCCCCCTGCCACTTGGGACAGAATTCCTATTTTACACAGTATAATACATTGAAAGGAAAAAGACAATAAATGTATTCCAGTTTACACAATACACAACAAATAACATTTTAAAGCATTTGGAATAAAGCAAATGTTATTAATAAAACCACCCAATCAATGTTCATATTCCATTGCCATAATATCAGTCACCAATTTTAAAACACCAATGATGCTTCATTACCTCTTTTAGTAACTCTGGGTTAAAACATCATTTAAATCTACTAAAAAGGGGGAACTTAAGAAGAAATATGGAAGTTGCAGAAATATGGAGCCAAAGCCATAAAACTGAAAAATTAATCATGCCTCTTAGGCTTATCTAATTTATGGACTAAAAGCTGTTTAGCAATTTACTCCTTTGAGGTTCAAGCAAGTCAAAAAAGGCATTAACATAGATAGGTCCATATAACCCACTGCTTTAACAATTGAGTAAGGCATTAAGACAGATATGCAACCACAAATACTTAATAAACTGTTATTACATCCACTTTTTCTTAAGGACACTTAAGAATGTAAGCAAGTCACCTTCCAGTTGAGAATTGACAGTCTGTAAACAGATTGAGAGTTATGAACTTACATGTTTGTAAATGGAGTAAACCCATTTAAAATAGAAAACAAAATGTGGATGATTTGATCGTGACCAATTCAAACATAATATTTAAGATGAGGCCAAGGGTTCAAACAATTATGGTTCGCAATTGCTTTATATATTTTTTTTGTCTCATCCAGTAGCTATACCCAACAGCAAGATGTTCCTGACATGTTCACCTATCACTTTGCAAATCACAGCCACCATTTAACATTGGGTTGAATTAGATCAAAGGTAAACATCAAAGCTCTGAGAGAAGCTAAGTAGCTTGAAAGATGCAGAAGGACACATCCTGCTCTGAGTGAAAAATGTTTTCTGTGTGCACAGTAGTCACACAGCTGAGTGTGACATGAAATGCCCTCATACATGACAAAGACACATGTCCTATTAACCCAATAGTACGAGCGCATAAATGTTCAAATCCACACCGTTTCAAAAGTATAATCAAAAGACGTAAACATTTAGTGTGATAAAATCAGTTACTAACCTTATCTGTATTAATTGCCATGACGACATGATGCAGGTAGACCCTGCAAGCGATTTTATTTAACTAAAAGAATGTTAACACTAATAATGTTTACGTATTGTGGCTATAATTCTGTGTGTATTTAAATGTTTATAGACTTGCCCCATTCACTGCCACTGTAAGCGACTTACTGTAACAGCATCTTTTGCTGATATTTTTTTTTTTTAAAAACAAATAAGGGATGAGTCAAAATTATTTTTCGAGGTGCTACAAATTGTATTGAACCCAGAACATTCCTTTAATAACCATCACAAAAAGTGAGACAGTATTTATTCAAAGATATAAATGGCAGGATTGCTTAATTTTAGCATATTTTGGAGTGAAACAGTAAGTTTTTTTGTGCATTTTATAAAGACCTCACTCAAATATTCAAGATTCAGGTTGGTTACATCTCTTTAGAGATTATTAAATCTTACAAAATCAAGACAAAAGGTAGGTAGGTAGGTGTAGAAATTAAAATACAAAACTTTACAAGTGTAGTTAAAATCTCCTATTTTGTTGTCAACCTAAAACTGGAAGGCAATTACACAAGAAGAGAACGGCTTCACTTTTTGCCAAACCCACAAGTAGATTATGCAGTCTGTGGAATGCAGGAACTTCATGGAGGGATGGTCATTTCCAGTTGGGTGGGTTGATGGTGCCATATCGTAATGCTGGTGACAACACCGTGTGTTGGTAGTGAGGGGTGGGCCTGCATTCGTATTCCACACAAACACTATCCAAGCAAAACTTCACAGTCACTCCAACAAACAATTCTCAGATTCCTTGCTGGCACTACTGGCCTCCATTGTAAGCATAGTCTGCCTTGTTGTGCATGATGAGTTTGTTGTCCACAAAGTAAAAGCTGTCTGATCTGGTCTCGTATGGGTGCTCAATCATTAATCGAACTGCAGGAAACAGAGAAATACCACAGTACACAGAGTTACAAATCTGTTTAAAAGTTCTTGGGTTTTTTATGACACAAACATGTAATGCTGGCTCCTCTATCCGAGCACCAGAGGTCTGAAGTCTGATGGGATAGATGGGATGTCTGACAAAGTCAGGTCAATAAGTGACTTGTAACAGAGCAATTGGTTACCATTTTGTGCCAGATTTTCTTTTTCAGTTAAAAACTGAATAACTTCAGTATAGGCTGGATAACTTTGGTAACTTTAACCCTTAAATACATGGGTGTTTCGCCAAACGTTATTACATGCTCAGGTCTTCAGAGACCCGGCACATACATCGATCACATATGGATCTACAAAATATCCAAAAGGTGTCAAATTTTCAAAACATTCACAAGACTTTAAGAAAATAATAGAATAGAATACATTCTGATTTATTTTGAAGTCGTATTTGTTCATATATCAAAGAGATGATAGAGCAAATCTAGAATAGGATTCATTATTTCCAACTGAAATTTTATGAGATGCAACAGACTGTCAAACACATATTGAGCAACACATAATTAGGGCTAGGTATTGATACAGCTTTTTCCAATTCGATTTCCCTTTACTACTCCAGCCACCATGAAAACTTGGCAGTACAACTCTGCAGATGTTGTTGAACTTTGTATGACAAATTGCTTGCTATTTTCCTCATTTGAAAAGTCACTTTGGATAAAAGAATCTGCTAAATGACTAAATGTAAATATCTATTCATACTGGTATATTTCCATTATAAAGTCCCTTTTGCTTATATATGAAAGAAATGATCTCCCAGCTAATGCTGTTAATTATACAAGGGACCTTCTATCTAGGTACATTATGAAAATATAAATTGTAGTTTTTCATCATTTTTGTCATATTTGTAATCAATCAATCAACCAACCAACCAACCAACCAACCAACCAACCAACCAACCAACCAATCAATATATATATATATTTATATATATATATATACACGATGATATAACACGATGCATCAGAAAATCTATATTTTTACCCACCCCTCCACATAATCTACACATATGTATTTTCTCAGGCAATTTTGAGTCTAAATAGAGGCACAACTAACAACAAGAGTGGTTCAGGGAGCATGATGAATCATTTTCACACATGAAGTGGCCACCACAGAGTCCTGACCTTAACCCCATGGAAAGTCTTTGGGATGTGCAGGAGAAGACTTTACGGAGTGGTTCGATTCTCCCGTCATCAATACAAGATCTCGGCCAAAAATTATAGCAACTCTCGACAGAAATAAATGTTGTGATGTTGCATAAGGTTGTCGCAACAATGCCACGACGAATGTGTGGCGTAATCAAAGCTAAAGGCTGTCCAATGACTTATACAGTATGCAACTTTTTTTTTTTGGCCAAACAGCAGACCAAAGTCGAGTGGGCATACTCCAAAAAAAATAGATGAGGTACAGGGAGTTGAATGAGATCCTGGGTCAGCAAAGACCCGAGGTATGCATTAAAGGGTTAAAAGGCATTCATGTATAAAAATCATACATTGAAGATCAGCAATTTAAGTTGTTTGATTTTTAAATTTCAGAATGTTTACTGGAATAACTGATAATGCTGTTAAAAACTTAAAGCACTGCTATCATATTCTGTGTTCTTTTGTTTTTATTTGTTCTATTGCTTGTAAATTGTTTCTTTGTTTTTACTTTATTTCTGACTGTTTACTTTACTGTTGATTTAAGAATCATCAAATTGCTTTCATACGCAAGCAAAATACTGAAATATACACAAATGAATCAGAATGGAATCAAAACTGGAATCAAATTGTGTTGATATATCTGTATCCATACCCAGTCCTAGTAATTATTTTATGTTACAATCTCACATATTCTAGCTTACTATGGTCAACTACAACTTATACGTTGATTTCTACTACAACTGCAACAATGGCACTGTGGTGCTATCAGAACATTCCCTTTTTTTTTTTTGAGCAACCGATCTAGCCTGACACAGCAACACATTTGGCCAATTTGGGGTTGGACTGTACATTTTGTACAACAAATAAAAGATGGGGGAATATTTCTGGAATCTGTTTGAAAAGAGTGATTATTTTTGAAATTCCACTTGGTGATGCAGAAACAACACACTGGGTTAGCAAAGTATATAGTTTGTCAAAATTGAGAACACTTACTGAGGTCATCTGGGATCTGAGGGAACTCGTAGATATGCTCACACGTGTTCCGACTGTTCGGGATACAGAAGCCAAAGTCAAAGTCAAAGCTCTTCAAGAGGCGGTCTTGAAAATAGTGTCTCTCAATCATTCTGAAGTTGTTTACAGGCCGATCGCCAACTGTAAACTCCACACTGAGAGAATGAGAAAGGATAAGAGATAAGTGAGATAATCCTCTACACACCATTGCATAAACTGATTAAACTTTGCAATACAAGCCCATTGAGTTCAGTTTGTCTATAACTAAACACAAGAGATTCCTGATGCTGTAATTGTTATAAATTGTCTGTTTAATTGACTATCAACTATACTTTCAGAACAAAGTCTGCTCATGTTTACAGCCGTAGTGATAGAATGACTGAACCAAATCATGACGATGACTTATTAATGACTTCTGTGAAATTTGGCTAATAACATTGCTCAAGTATTTGCAGCAGATGACAACACAGCTCCTTTGTTTAGAAGCATGAGATTTATTCCGTCATGATAGAATTTTTTACACTCTGAGGTTTGTTTACAAAGCAGATGAATCCATAAGACAATCCTTATTAGAGAGGTTCTGGGACTTACGTGGCTCCTACTGTGCGTAACATAAGGAATGCCGGCGTGAATTGGTAACGAACAAAACGCCCAGCACTTATGTCAACATTTTCCTCATCGTCCTCATCAATATCTAAAAAATAACATTGTTAGGAAGAGTAAATGAGCAAACAATTCTATTTCGACACACTCAAAAACATTTGCCTACTTAGATTTAAGATACACCTTCAAATTAAGTTTAAGAGTGAAGCTCAAAAATAAAATTATACTCAAAGAACTATTACATTTTTGGTTGAATTGGGTGAAATGTTTGTTCCGTCTCTTGAATTTCACCTGGGTGATTGTCATGAAACCAGTCAATAAAATGTCCTGGTCATATTTATTAATAATACAAATATTTACTTAACAAAAAGGAATTGAATTAAAGCCTGTAAAAGGGCTAGTTCACCAAAAAAAAAATTTTTTCTGATAATTTACCCTAATGCCATCCCAGATGTTTAGGACTTTTCTTTCTTCTGCTGAACACGAATTAAAATTTGTAGAAGAATATCTAAGCTCTGTTGGTCCATCAATCGCAAGTGAATGGTGGCCAGAAATTTGAAGCTCAAAAAAAGCACACACAGGCAGCATAAAAGCAATCCATACTCCAGTGGATCCATATATTCAGAAGTGATATGATAGGTGTGGTTGAGAAACAGAGCAATATTTAAGTCCTTTTGGTTTTTTACAATAAATCTCCACATTATTCATCTTTTGTTTATCGGCTATCACATTACACCATGCAACAAAATATTTTTTATTGTTTTGGTTGCTGGGAATTAAGTTTTATTTCCTAATTGCTCATGCCTCAAAAGTATAGAAAATGGCTATTATTCCCCACAAATTTTGCTTTTATGACCAGGACAGTGATATTTTGCAATGTACCTATTTTCCAGAACATTCGAGATAGATTCATTGCTGAGTAAACTTGGAGTAACTTCTGAAACTCTCCAGTAATATAAATAGTAGTATAAACACAGGAGCCTTAAGCCCACCAGTTCAGTTTAGTTCCAGCTGCCTAAGTGTATACATATCAAGACCTTGCTGGACGTCTTGAAGTATGATGAGTACGGATGGTAGGTCATAGGAGACTTAAAAATCGTGGCATTTCTAATGGGTCTCCAAGGCAGTTTTACCAAGTTTCCCTGCTATCTTTGGCTTTGGGACAACAGGAACACCAATGTGCACTATCACAGGTGGGACTGGCCACAGCTGACCAAGTTCTCTGTGGGGAGGAGCAACGTCAAGTGATAGCCACTGGTGGACCCCCGGAAGGTGCTGATGCCACCACTGCTCATAAATTGGGCCTTATGAAACAATTTGTAGGAGCTCTAGATAAGGAGTCGGCAGCCTTCAAATACCTTCAAGACTTCCTCTCTAAGCTGTCTGAGGCAAAGGTCAAAGCCGAGGTAAAGAAGATCCTGGAGTGCAATGAATTCCCCAAGAAGCTCACTAGTAAGGAGAAAGCAGCTTGGAACAGCTTTGTCACAGTGGTTCAGGACTTCCTGGGCAATCAAAAGGCTGAAAACTATGTGGAGCTTGTTGAGACTGATAAATTCAAGGAGAACATGGGAGCGTACCCGGAGGAGCAAGGTGAGCGCTTCCATCAGGATATACTGGACTTTGAATGCCGCTACCAAGGACAGTATAACGAGAACCTGATGGGACACTACATTTGGGGGCTGATTCGTGAAAGTGATTTACAATATAATCGTAAATCTCAAAAAACGACTTGCTTCTAAATCTTTTACAGTAATTTTTTTGTTACTTTCGTATAAATACATGTTAATTTGGATTCATAAGTAAATTTCAAAATATCACTGTCCTGGTCACAAAAGCAAAGTTTGTGAGGAATAATAGACATTTTCTATACTTTTGAGGCACAACCAATTAGGAAAGAACATTTGAGCATATTGCCAACTACTGAGCATGGAGGAGAATTAATTGTAAAAAAAAAAGGACTTAAAAATGTATCTGTTTCTCGCCCACACTTATATCACTTCTAAAGATGTGGACTAAACAACTGGAGTTTATGGATTACTTTTATGCTGCCTTTGTGCATTTTTGACCTTCAAAGTTCTGGCCACCATTCACTTGCGATTGATGGACCCATAGAGCTGAAATATTCTTCTAAAAATCGTTGTTTGTATTCAGCAGAAGAAAGAAAGTCATACACATCTGGGATGGCAGGAGGGTGAGTAAATGATGAGAGAATTATAATTTTTGGGTGAACAATCGCTTTAAGGCAGTAGCAAGGGAGTACTACTATGATATATAAATTCTATACAATGTAAATAATATAAGCTATAATTTTCTAGCTTAATATGCCATTTTATAGCTAATGCACCATAAAAGTAATCCATACGACTCCAGTGGTAAACTATATATCATCAGAAGTTATATGATAGGTGTGGATGAAAAACAGATCTATATTTAAGTCCTTTTTTATTATAAATCTCCACTTTCACATACGGTACTTCTTTTGTTTTTGACGATTTGCATAATTCATGCACATAGAAGGACACTTTAAAGCAAAACATTTCTTAAATATGTATCGGTTTCTCACTCACACCTATCATATCTCTTCTGAAGATATAGTTTTAACCAATGAAGTCTTGTTGATTACGATTATGTTGATTTATGTGATTTTTGGACCTTCAAAGTTCTGGCCACCATTCACTTGCATTGTATGGACCTACAGAGCTGAGATATTCTTCTAAAAATATTTGTTTGTGTTCTGCATTAGAACGAATGTCATACACATCGGGTATATCATGATGGTGAGTAAATGATGAGAGAATTTTAATTTTTGGGTGAGCTATCCCTTTAATTTGAACACAAACCAATGAAGCATACCACAGTGTGGAGGTTTGGCAATCTCAAAAAGTATTGTGCTAGTCTCCAGGTCTCTGATCTTGAAACGTGTGAAGTCAATGTCGTAGATGTTGTCCTCTGGTTTACACAAATAGTCTGTGGATGAAAAATAAATCATGTATTTTCAAAGATTACATAGTATGGGGAGAAAATAGACTAATAATCTCTGAATTTACACACATACTGTGTATTTAGAAAGCTTTCAGACTTCTGAGACATGACAGGCTAAATCAAACTGAACTAATGAAAACCACAATTCTTGATTTGCTACCTTTAATATAGACATTAAGGCAAAGTTCTCTCTGAAAACTCATTATTAAAAATGCCTGACATGGATTGGCCCTGTTACTATATTAAGTAAACACAAGTATTTAAAGGATGCTGTAACTGAAATGAAATATTGAATTCAGATTATCTGAAGATAAATTAGGTGTCAGTGCGGTCTCCGAGCTCTTACCGCGAGTGACCGCCCGGAGTCCCAAAACTTCATCCGGAGTGATGTCTCTTGCCAGCGCCCGCAGCTCTTCCTCCGTTACAGGCCGTCGGTCCACTTGATTTCGTCGCGATTTCAGTCTTTTCAGAACACCACCTCCGGTTTTCCGTTCTCGGGAAACAGCAGCTGTAGAATCGGAGCCGTTAACGGCGGCGGTCGCCGTTTCGTTGCGAGAGTTCTGGCTGCTCATTTCTCCAAAATTTCACTTGTTGTCGTAACGGTAAAGCGCGAACTGAGAGACCGAGTCTCGCTGCATGCAAGATGGCGTAGCGCGTCACTATGGACAACATACGCTGAAAGCTCTGGCCTTTGATTGGCTGTACGAGTTAGAATGTTGCTATGGTTACCGTTATTGATTTTTTTTCCGGGTTAAGTTTTTTATTATTATATTTTTATTCATTTATATAATCAATTGTTTCGAAATGTGCCGTCAAATGATACATTTTGACTTATCTTTTTTTGACGTAATTTACCTATTACTCAATCGAATTAATCGCACATATCAATATTTGCTGAAAAATGTGGACAAAAAAAAAGATAAAATAATAATTTAAATACTTTAAATAATAAAAAGGGTGCCCACCAGGGGCGTACCTATTTCAATCTTAAAGAATTAAACTTTCAGACGATTCCACTTTGTTGCATAGACCAATACTATTGTTTACAAAAAAATCCAGCGCATGCGCAGTAAGTGGTGGCAAAAAGCCGATAGACTGTTGTGTTAGATTTGACAGATTAGACAATTAAACGAAAGTATGACACAAAGGCATCATAAATACACAACAATTCCTAGCTATACAATTATTATATTGATATGACTAATATCAAACCTGTAATAATGTTCGCTTTATATGTTTGCTGCAAATCAGTGAGTTGAAATGATCTCCTCAGTCCAGTCATGTCTGTTGATGACAAAGCCACAGACATCTACGAGAACCATTTTCAACAAGGCTTGTCTACTGATAGTGGTTTTTTTATCATTAAAGTTAGCTATTATTCATTCAGATTATTGTAATTTTCTATTATAAAGGCATTTATAACACTATAAAAATAACTGAAACAGCTTAACTGTTCAAACAACTAGAAAACAAATTTTTTTCTACTCTCCATTTAACACAAATAATAATGAATCAATACTTTAGAATTTTCTATAGTTTAAAGTTATAGCAAACACCACAAAAACCTATTATTACAAAAAAGTCACATTTAGCTTAGTTGTTATTTAGTGGAGTGAAATATCTCCAGATTAGGTTTCTACTGTATGTCATTCTATACAAAATGACAATATTAGCCTAAAAATAATTTGATTTTATTACGTCCTGAATCCTGCTGTTATTGAAATGTCATTAGTCATGTTTACTCTTAATCCAACTAGCCACTTTCTCTCCTTGTTAAATGAGATTACTGAACAAAACGAACAACCTCCCTCCTCTCCTTCAGTCGGTCAACAGACGCTGATCCTCACTCATTTAGTAATCGACTGGGGAAATGGGGCATATTCGTTCACTTTAATCAGTCTTTACAGGTGGAAAAAAACACCAGCAGTCTCATGCTTTAAACTTTTAAAATCACACATTTTTACAGGGGCTGAGATTAATTTAAGGGGCCTGAAGGCCTCCTAAATAGGTTCTAGCAACAAATATGGTTCCCGCCCTTTTTGAACAATTAATTTCCATTACATTTCCAGTCGCTTGTAATTATTGAATAAGATAATTTTGATTCAGATCTATCTGCTAACGATTTGTTTTGACCAATTTGTAAACCAATTTGACTGATTCACAAAAAAACAAAACAAAAAAACATGAAAAATATCAAGCTGATTAAATATTTTAGAGCAGAGCCAAATCTGAAAATGTACACCAATGAACAAAAACATTATAACCACTCATAGGTGACGTGAATAATGTTGATCATCTCCTTACAAGGCCTCATGTCAATGTCTGGGTAGATTAGATGGTAAGCGAACAATCAGTTCTCGTTGTCAACGTGTTGAATGCAGGATAAATGGGGAGGAGTACAGACCTGAGCAACTTTGTGACCTTGTCAGGGCCAAATTGTTATGGCCAGATGACTGGTTTAGAGCTTCTTTGAAACAGCAAGACATTTGGGGTGTTCCCGGTCAGCAGTGGTGAGTAATTACCGACAGTGGTCTGATGAGGGACAAACCACAAACCAGCAGCAGGATGTTGGGCACCCATGTCTCATCGATGCACAAGGGCAACAAAGGCTATTTCGTCTGGCCCAAATCAACAGAAGGTCTACTGCTGCACAAGTCACAGAAAAGGTAGTTAACAGTTTTGTGAGGAATGTGTCAAAACACAAAGTGCATCACACCCTGCTGCATATGGGGCTGCATGGAAGAAGGCTGCCTAGTCTGATGAGTCCTGTTTTCTTTTACTTCATGTTGATTGCTGTGTACATGTGTGCTGTTTACCTGGGGAAGTGATGGAACCAGGATGCACGTGGGAAGACGACAAGCCAGTGGAGGGAGTGTGATGCTCTGGTCAATGTTCTACTGGTAAACCCTGGGTCTGGCCATTAATTTGACATGTGCCACCTACCTAAACATTGTTACAGACCAGGTACACCCCCTTCATGGCAATGGTATTCCCTGATGGCAGTGGCCTCATTCAGCAGGATAATGCGCGCTGCCACACTGTACACATTGTTTGGGAATGGTTTGAAGAACATGAAGAAAAGTTCAAAGTGTTGCCCTGTCCTCCAAATTCTCCAGTTATAAATCTGATTGAGCGTCTGTGGGATGTGATAGACCATCAAGTCCAATCCACTACTGCTTCACCTCACAACTTACCTGACTTCAAGGACTTGCTGGTAATGTCTTATTGCCAGATACCACAGGACACATTCAGGGGTCTTGCAGAGTCCATATCTCTGCGGGTCAGTGCTGTTTTGGCAGCTCATGGAGGACCAACAGGGTATTAGGCAGGTGGTCATAGTGTTTTGGCTCATCTGTGCATTTTCACTATAGAAATTTCCATGATTTTCCCATGACATTTTGAGGCCTGGAAAACACTATTTAAAAAAAACAGAATGACTATTTGCACCCAGGTGTAGATAAAACCTGCCACACAGTGCAACTATTTGCACCCCAATTGTCTATTGGAAACAATTTGGTTGACAGTGTGACTTCAGTGGTGTGGGTCAAGGATCTCTAAAATACATGTGGGGCATAATACCAGTGTGAAAGTGCCGGGTTCGATTTCGCATTTGTCACACTCTTTTTCCCATCGTTTTTCCTGTCTCCTCTCAATTTTTTCTATAATACTATTCATAACAAATTTATATTTTTTCCTATAGTAATATTTTAGTAACCCTGTTTGTTGATGGAAACCATTGATTTGATGCAATTAACAATTTATTACTACTACAGTAATAACAATATGGTGTTTATATAGTAACCAGGTTTAATTTTGTGGTGTGTAAAACTATGATTTTACTACAAAATTCCATGGTCATAGTTACTGGAGTAAATTAATTGTAATCAATTTATGGTAATTGTTAATTTTCTTAGTGGAAGTTTAAGGTTAGAGGTTGATGTAGTGTGTCTGTGGGACACAAAATAAACACAAAAACATGCTGCAGTGATGCTCATACACTGTTTGATAGTATTTAATTAGCGGTGCAAATAGTATCTGCCACTATTTACACCAGGGTGCAAATATCTGTTATTTCTAGGTTTTCCATGACCATCAGAACCCTAAGTAAATATAATAATTCTGATCATTCAAATACATTACATTATTGTGGCAGACGAGTAACAATACAATACAATACAAAAAGTGGCTTTAAAATTAAATAATTGTACATTGACTGTTAAGTGTGACAGTGATTGTAAAGGCAAATGTTCTATAAAAAAAACAAAAAGTTAGGCCAGTTAGATAAAATAGCACATTTATTAAAAAGAAACCGCATCAATTTGCAGTTCTCAGTTCAGAAGCCTCTCTAGGACAATGGGGGTAACCATTCTGCTATCATTTCACCAGTTCCCGTGTTCTGCTAAGTTCACAGGGAGGAGAGTTAAAGGGGGACTGGTAGTTCAACAGAGACATGTCTAACATTATCCAAGGAACTACATCCTGCGACAACTCAGCAGTTTGTGTGGCATGAAGCAATACACATGAGCTCTTCATGGAGGGCACAATGAAGGACGTCCATGTGGTCTTTGGCTACTGTCCAAGGAGATGTATATTTTGATCAGGTGACAAAACAAAGAAAAACTGAACCACAATGCAACACATTAACCGAGATCAAATCTGAGAGCACATAATGTTAAAGCACATGAGGATGTATTCAAATTTAAGGCAACAGGGAAAAGTACATAATGAAAAACAGAAAACAAAAAACTTAAAACAAACCAAAAATGCTTTAAAAACAAACAAACATCCAACAGTGCAATAATTCCCACTAGTAAATCTAAAGATCCTGAGGAAAAAGCAAATGCTTTTGACAACAAAGTGTCCATTTTTTTAATATTCAACCCATATACTTTGCTTATATTATACTACATAAAAAGAAATCAAACCGTAAATTAACTACTCTCAAAATGATTCAAGCGCTTTCTGACAATCAGTCAAAGTGTCTGTGATATCTGCAAACCAAATCACTGTCATTATAAAGACCATTTCCACAACCAGAACAAATTTCAAGGCTACTCCTTCAAACTTTAACAAGCCATTTAAAAATCCAGACACCCCAATAGTAAGAGCAATAACAAACAACAAAAGAAAAATAACTGTATGGCACAACAAATGTGAACAAAGTACCTTATATACACATTCTCCGTGCAAAAGTTCATAAAGAGGAAAAACAAAAATCATGACTTTGGCGACAATAAGCAAACAACTCTCTCCAACACTCTAATAAATGAAAAAGGTGCTTCATTGTTATCATGAAAGGCAAAACGCTGCCCTCCCATAGTGAGAGGGTGAAAACCAACATAAGTATTTTATTTTATGAAATAATGGAAAAGAGAGGGTCAAGCACTCACACACGGGACACAGACAAACAGTACAGTGGCATGATTGTGTCATTATTGAAAGAGTCAGATGGTTTCAGCATTGTGAGAGGTGGTCTCTTGGTAGCACACAAATTACATTTTAAGGCAAGCTTATGACCAAAACAAAATGCACAAAATTGCAGTTTAGAAATACATGGGTGAAAAATGACATACAGCCATGATCGTATAGACAAAAAGACATAACATATACTAGTCACAAAACATGCTGAGATAATGCATTTTTCAAAGAAATTAAATTGATGAGGTGGAATGCAAATGTTCCCAGATTTGGTTAAAGTTCACTTTCGGCCACCACTCAACAGTCGCAATTATCATTAAATCACAAAGGAGTGCGAGCTAAAAAGACAGCAGTAAAATTAAGCCACTTTGAATACAAAATTCATGCTTCTGTTGAACTATGCATCATTGGACGCAATCAACCACTGGCGACATTTCTCAATCATAGCATTATCAGGAAACACTTTTCATTCTTCCACTACAGCTGATGGTATTGTGTAAATGCACAAATCAAAAAGTTTATTTGGTGGTGTGGTTAAAAAAAAGGGCCTGGAGGAAAACTCAGTGATGGTGCCAAAAAGAAAACATGGTAGTGACAAAAGTCCATGCAATGTTAATTTAGACAATAATGCACATTGACCAATCAAATGAAATGCTTTCCAAGACACATCATGTACCTATATGAGTGGAGAAATATGGGCATTTAAAACTTAAAATAGCACTTCTGCCCAATACAGTCTTAATGTCTGGGACCCAAATGCCAGTTTATGAAAGACCCTCTTTATGTTTATAATTAAAGGGGAACAACTATGCCCAACTTCAGCAGAAAATTGCATGTATTATTTAATGCAGAAGATATGTAGTAATTTTAAGACCAAATTGTCCTTGTGAATGGGAAAAATAATAATTTACAGCTGGAGATTAAAATGTATTGATATGCAAATATGTAATTGAAGAATGGGAAATAAGGTAATTAACAGTTTTTGATGCTTCTTTAAATCATGAAGACAATGAAAGAAGCTGGAGAAATAAAGCTTTGAGTGTTTAACATATCTCCAGATTACCTGCCACTGAGGGTTGTCTCAATAAGGGCTTCAGAAGTTTCTTATACTATTTCTGCCTCCCACTGGAAGCCAATGAACAGCAGATCAATGCTATAGGTGACCAGAAAATACTCCTAGCCAATAATTTTCTATGAATTATGATAGGTGATCTAGGAGTGCCCAAAATCTTCCTATTATCTCTTGCAAGCCCGACGAACCAGGTTTGCAAAGTGGTTTGTCCTGCCTCACATGAGTGTAGGTGTGCATTTATTCAATACCTCTTGGATCTCCTCAAACTAAAACTGATATTATATGTGTACAAACACACACACACACACACACACACACACAAAAATGATCACAACCTCGTATTTTCTGGGTCACCTTTTTCAATGAGGAGCAACCTCTCAAAACTCCACATTTCTGCATGCTGAGTTCGTCAATCATCTTTTGTTTTCTCTCTATCTGTTACAACTTCAATCTGTATAACTGCCTGTCCCCGCGGTTGTGCGTCCCTCCCCCCACCCCCTTCACAGCCTGATGTCAATCGCTTTTCCTCTCCCCCTCTCGTTCACTTGGTTTCCTTTCATAGACGGCAGAGGCAGAAGAGGGTGGGGATGAAGACCCCGAATGCCACTAGTATAGGGAACATCAGGCTGCTGTTATCAGTAGCGTATGGGTTGGGGGTGCGTGGACCAGACCGAACAGGATTCTTGGAAGCGGTGGAGGCACTCTTCTTTTCACCTTCTCCAGCCTCAACCTCATCTTCTTCCTCCTCCTCCTCCTCTCTCTTCTCCAGCCCAGGATGTGGCTGTAGTTTAGGCACATCTGATAAAGTTAGGGAATAAGCCAGAGGTTGTTAGAGGCATCATAGACGAAAACTAAATCATCTTAACAACATAATTGAAAAAACTGAAATACATTTTCATGACTCCATAACTAAAACCATATAAACAAATACATTTTAGTTTTTGATCCTCTGTATATTATAAAATTATAACCTTTACAACCAGCCTTATTAAACATGACAATGCATTAGCAGCATTAATGATATTTAAAAATAATTTATGGACCTTAGTTTTTTTATTATAGTGATTAAAAACGAGTCCCTGGAGGGCCGAAGCCCTGCAGAGTTTAGTTCCAGCCCTGCTCCAAAAATGCCTCATTGTAATCTTCAAACACTCCTGTAGACCTTAATTAACTGCTTCAGGTGTGTTATATTAGGGTTTGAGCTAAAATCTGTTGGACTGTGGCCCTCCAGGAACTGAGTTTGACACCCCTGCAGGGATAGATGTACTCATTTGTTCAATGGGTTTAATATCTTCATGTTGATCATCCAGCTGACGAAACATTAAAAATACATCATGCCAAAAGAAATCCAGCTCCAGAAAACAGGGGTGTTGATAATTAGACATGATCTAGAACAGTGCTTCTCAAACTTTTTAGGCCAAGAACCACCTTCGATCAAATAAGAACGTTCAAGTACCACCTAGTCACCACCAATGTTCACTCAAATATTTTGTTTAGCCTTCAGCAGATATAACATTTTAGCATAGTCTTAAGGATTGTGAGCGACATACACAATGCCATATTTGTTTCATATCAATATTCATGCGAATTAAGCGATTTTGCGAATGAAGCACCGCCTGGCACGAATTTGCGTCTATTCGCATCGACTTTGTATGTAATCGTGCTGTGCGAAACACTCACTTTGCATTGTATGTGAACGCACCATAAGGTCTATAGAGAGTGAAATCACAAAAAGAGATTTCTAGCCAATGAAACATTTTAGAGCGGAGATGAACTAGAAAAGTATTCCCTTGATGTTTTAAGATTGTAATAATGTCCATGACTTGTCCATGCATGGAAATCAGAATTTTAAAATTGGGTAAAGTAAATAATATTAAGTCAAATTCCCTGAAGTTTTGTCATTGTCCCATGATTGTGAGAACTTTGAATATTAGTAGATTGGTACTTGACAGAAGAGGACAGAACTGATGAAACAGAAATAAAGACACCGACATGGTGTATACAGACAAATCCAAGGGGTCCCTCTCACCTTCTAGCTTGCCCTTCATCACATACAGTGCACAAACCTTGGGGTTGTCATAGTAACCCTGTGAACACAAGTGATCAAGACATATATGAATGCATGCAAACACATGGATCCAGTGCAGAAAATATGCAAATAAATTCTAGCATATTCTGGATGGCAGTTGACTTGCAGGGTTTCTAACAGTGAATACAAGTTTTGAGGTGTGCACATGGTCAGACCTGTGGCTTTCAGCTCTTTAGAGTTCTTCTTTGAACTTCAAAAATGTATAATTATTTACTACTTCTCTATACTATCGCAAAAGCTTTCTGAACTCTATTTGGCAGTATTTTGCTATCAAGGAACATAACTTAAACTAACAGCAAACTATCCAACTCAATCAAACAAGAACTTTACCTCTAGTAAAATGAAATGATTTGCCAACATTGAGTTGCATTTCACCAGGTGCAAAAGTGTAAAAAAAGAACAAAAACATTTTATGATTTGTGCATTAACTGACAGATGAGTTAATGCATATTGCTTCCCCATATCCATTATTGTCATCCTGGCTCAATGTACAAAGTTCCTCTGAGATTAATTGCTGGCAGAAACCCCATTAGCCAAACACGTTTGCTGTTCACATAAGAAAAAAGGCAGCAGCTTTGGAATAATCAATAAAATAGCAGTACTAAAATAAGAACTGTTTTAAGCGACCACAATTCGTTTAGACAGAATTTGAAGAAATACTTTGTTTTTATAGATTTTAGAGCACTGAAACAGAAACTAATGTCTATTTCCATTATGTGAATTTGATTGAAAAATAGGGCTGGTGAATCTATAAAAAACTTGATACAAGAAAAATGCACTTTAACATCAAATACATACGTTGTTTCAAAGGTATACTGGAAGCATAGGGTGACATACCTTTACAAACTCTACCATGAGTTTCCCATTAAAGGTGGAAACTTCTCCATGCACACTCAGTTTTCCTCTTTTTATTGAAAATGGCACTATTTCATCATGAGCTGTGCTGTGACCCACACGGTCAAAGATATCCAGATCTTTCACCACAACATGGCCATTCAAACGCACATCAAATACCTGAGAAGAATGAACAAATTGTTTTAAAAGCCAAGAAAGAATAGAGAAAGAGTAGGAGAGGAAATCAAACACTAGGAGGGAATGTCATGTGAAATAATGAAGTTTAATTCATCATTATCATGTTCAAATATCGACTAACAAAAACTACACAAGGACGGTCCTGTTTACACCTGGTGTTAATATTAGACTCTGCTAAAATGTTGTGCACTCTTCAAGGGATATTTCACTCAAAAATCTTTCTTTCTTCTGCAGAACAAAAAGTAAGATAATTAGAAGAATATCTCAGCTCTGTAGGTCCATACAATGCAAGTGAATGGTGACCAAAATCTTGAAGTTTCAAAAGGCATATAAAGGCAGCATAAAAAATTATCCATAAATCTCCAGTGATTAAATCTGTCTTTAAAGCAATTTGATAGGTGTGGGTGAGAAACAGATCAATATTTGAGTCCTTTTTTACTATTAATTCTCCTGTCTGCCCAGTAGGTGGAGATATGCACAAATAATATGAATTTCCAAAACCAAAAGAATGTGAAATTAAAAGTGGCAAGTGATAGTAAAAAAAGGACTTAAATATTGATCTGTTTCTCATTCACACCTATCATATCACTTCTGAAGACATGGATTAAACCACTGGAGTCTGATGGATTATTTTTATGCTGCCTTTATTTGGTTTTTGGAGCTTCAAAGTTCCACCATTCATTTCCATCGAGAGGACCTACAGAGTCGAGATATTCTTCAAAACCTTTGTGTTCAGCAGAAGAAAGTCATACACATCTGGGATGGTATGAGGGTGAGTAAATTATGAGAATATTGTCATTTTTGGGTGAACTATCCCTTTAACATGATCTGAGTGACAGCATGTTGATGCAAGGAAAAGTAAAAAAATGCCTGTAATTTATGTATGCGTGCATGCATGCATGGGATTTTCAGTTAAGACTTTATATTTCTTTTAAAGCCATTTGTAACTGGCAAACTGTAAAACCATTGTTTTAGTGCAATGGATGATTTACAGGTAATCCCTTTATGTTGTCTGGTACGCATAAGGACCTTTAACAGAAAATAGACCATGTTTACTGCCTTCCACTTGTGATTGGATCACCTGAAACAGATCTAAATACCAGATGTAAATATGGTGTGATTTTACGAGGGTTGCAAGCAGTGTAGCAGAAATGCTTACCTTTTGTTGAGACTGAGCGAAGTAAACCTCAGCATATTTCATGACCAGTATGTAGTCTCCCTCTTCCCTGATGGGTACTTCATATCCAAATGTATCCTCGTTGTAGCGTTCCGTCTGGTAGAGAATGTGATCCTCTGGACTGGAGCGCAGTATAGGCAGCCGAACACCATAGTCTGATGCTGGAGATGAGAAAACAGTGCCAACATGGCCAAAAGGTGAATGTGGTAGCAGGTGTACATGCCGGTTTGTGCTTCATATCATAACATGCTGATGAAACGTTAAACTAAAGGACGTTTTTTTGGCCTAATTTTAGTTCCCAAATCTATTTATAGCTAACAAAGAGCAGAGCGGAAAATAAAGAATTTGAAACAGTGGTAGTTTTCTGGCAACACTGACATAATAATTTGACATCTGACAGAAACCCATGGTGCACAATGTTTTTACAGAGCTTTCAAATATATTTCATAAGCCCTGACATGTGCATCCATGCTGTATTCCTCATCTGACTCAGGAAACGACAGACATCACATTTCGAGTGACGGTAACTTCCTGATATGTTCAACAGCCCTAATAACCAGCTACTAATGGACCAAAAACCAATTCCTCCCTTCATAAGTACTATTTAGTATGACTGATTTATGCTTCACACAATAATAAAACTGCAATAAGTGCCAACAAACTAACAATAATACCATCCATTCTTAGAATGCTTTATTTGTACAGTGCTTTTCACAAAATGTATTGTTCCAAAGCAGCTTTACAAAGAATAGTGCCAATGTTTCAGCTCTGTAGGTCCTCACGATGCAAGTGAATGGGTACCAAAACTTTGAAGCTTAAAAAAGTACACAAAGGCATCATAAAAGTAATCCATACAACCCAGTGGTCTAATCCATATCTTCAAAAGTGATATAATCGGTGTGGGTGAGAAACAGACACATTTTGGAGTCTTTTTTTTACTATAAATTCTCCTCCCTGTCCAGTAGGTGGCAATATGCACAACGAAAGTGAATATCCAAAAACAAAAGGATGTGAAATTAAGTAGAGATTGACAGTAAAAAAAAGAAAAAAAAGGACTTAAATATTGATCGAAAGTCATGCAAAATTACTGCATATCTGGGATGGCATTAGGGTGAGCAAATAATCAGATAATTTAATTTTTTTTATAATTTTTTGGTGAACTATCCCTTTTAAGAAAGGCTGCATATAAATAAATGCTAAATACTTACAAAACCAGACAGTGCTGGTATGATTTTCTCCCCCCATCTTTATACATAACATAGACAGCTTATTTATTCACTAACAGCTAACTAGCCTGGACTGGAGAACCAGTTGACTGGTTTTAGGGGGCTTTGAGGCACTTTTTTGCTGGTCAGGCTGGGAGACCATCTTGAATCAGGTTTTATGAGCTGGGAATAGCCACAGCGTCATATTTAAGCACTCACCTTTTCCCAGTTTTCCTTCCAGTGGATCTTTTTTATAATGAATGCCGTGCACGTCTGTGTGCGCGTCCCCGCCGGCATTTACAGCCCAGATGACTCGCTCAGACAAACTCGGGGCCCCGCTCTCAGCCCGACACTCTTCCACCAGCAGCCACACCGCCGCGAGGAAGAGCTGGGCAACACAGCGCACGGTCACCCTCCTCATAGTCTAATACAGTCAGAGGGGGAAAGAGAAAATAAAGCAAAAACTCAAGGTGGAAGAGGCAGTATGTGCGGAAGTCAAACCAGAATGCCAGTGTGTCAAATGCAAGACATGACACTCAAGCAATATCAGCCAATATCGGTCAGGCTTACTGTGCTGTCTCCGAAATACTCCCTGTAGTGGACGGCCGGCTCCGTTCAGATGCTTGACGTTGAGGTTGAACCGTCCAAATCGACGCACATTTACCCGCCTGATAGTGGTAGTTTAGCTTTGGGTGGTTAGCTAACTGACTTCCCCCTTTTCTCTGTCATCAGTGTGGCAGCTGTTGTCTGCAGGTATATTCCCTTACATCTGCACCCCTGTGTGCGGCTCAAGCAATATCCCCTTTAATTTTAAATTTAATAGATGATAGTTCGCAATGCTAATTCTGCGCGTGTATTGATCAATGGAGACGCTTCGATATTTTTAGCGCATGAAATCACAGTAGTTTCTGACCACAGAGGGCCGCGGCAGTAATGTGTGGGTATGTGTGCCGTCAGCACAGCAGGTTGAAGGGATTGAACCAGCGAGGAGTGTCACACTAACATGATGGTTAGCTTCCGGTGGGGGCGGGACTTTAAAATGATTAGCCAATCACATGAAAGCAAAGAACAGGTTCTTCTTGTTGATTTGCTTGTTAAAGGAATCGATTCGTTCAAGGAATCAAATATGACCAATCACAAAAGGTGGAAGTGTCCAGAACCAGCGAATCAAGTGTATCAACTTTCATTTACTTCCTCACATAAATTTGCTGGATTCAGTCCATTGGTTTGTTGTGCATACGTGCAACGATACGTTATAATATAATATAATATAATATAATATAATATAATATAATATAATATAATATAATATAATATAATATTTTATATTGTACTATATTGTATTTTATAATATTATACTATATTATATTTTATTTCATTTTTTATTTATATTATATTATATTCAGTGTTGTGTAAATTAATATAAAAAAGTAATTCATAACTAACTACTAATTACGTCTTATGCATTGTAATTAGATTACTGTACCAATTACGCTGTCTGAAAATGTATTGCTTATTACTAATTATTTTCTAAAACCCTTATCAACCTCGACCAGATGAAAAAAACAAGGATAGACATGAAACTGTTTTTTTAATTTTTTCAAATAAATAATATAAAATCAAATAAATGATTCGTGAACTGGCTAAAGAATTTAAGGGGGCTGCATTTAATTAGAAAACATACATTTGAACATACATTTAGACGTTAAATTGCGATTTTTAAATTCACTGTTGTTTTATATAGACTTTTTCTATAGTCTTTACAGTATTTAACACAATTGCATCAGAAATAACTGTAATTAAATTACAGAAAAATTAAGAGCAATCCCTTACTTTACTTTTTTAACCAATAAGTAATTTAATTACAGTAATTAATTACTTAGTAATGCATTACACCCAACACTAATTGTTATATTATATTATTATCAGGAAGGGAATGTGGCATTAAACCTGTGCCAAGTCAAATATGCTGATCATGGATTGTCTGCTGTGGCGAATATATTACATAATTTTTATTTTATTTTATATTATACTATATTACATTGTATTATATTAGACGTTATTATATGTTATTTATATGTTTTTATTATTACTTCAATTAATTGTATTATTTAATAAATATATATCTTGCACTCCTCACAGCTGTAGTGATTATATATATATATATATATATATATATATATATATATATACACACACACACATACTTTATATAGATATATGTAGCCTGTTTTTAGCACAGGGTGGCAGCATTTTTAGGCCTGTCGTACTGCATCCAGAACATCCCGTCCGAAGGAAAAAGCCCGTTGCCATGACAACACGAACAGTCCGTTCCAGCCGCTGGGAAAGTGATACGCGTTGCTGAATGATTTGGAGAACAGCTGAGCAGACACAAGCAAAATTGTTGCTCCTTGTGTATATAAATAGAAATAATTTAAGCGGAGGTGTAAGCAAACCTTTTGTAAAGTATGCCTAATAAACTGCAACTTAAAAAACGGACAAAGCCTGAAGTAATGAAGCATACACAATTCTACTGATGAAAAATATACTATTGCTAGACACCATATTTTATTTGCTTCATTTGTTACAATGTATTAAAACCACCATATTACATATAAACACTCTTTTTTTGGCATGCAAGAAGTCTGATCAGATTACAATTTAAGACAATATTCTACAAAATGTATAACAATTGTCACACAAACAGGCATAAAGACACTCAATTGAAATAAATAAATCTTCACTCTCTGTTTCTCAAGCATGTAGTTATTTTGTCAGTTTGTATCATATCTGGACACTTTGCTATGAAGCAAACAGGGCATGCCTATGCAGATTAGAATTGTGACTGCTCTTGAAATTAGTTGCCTGACAAATATGTCATGACAACTATAAATAGTGAATCTGATCAAAGCCTTAGTTATCATTTCTAAACTTAGGATCTCCCCAGTTATGTGTTAAAATATCTTAAAATCCATAGAGGTCAAACATTTACTTGGCAACAGTAGTTTCTAAACTATAAAAAATTTTCTTTCAGAATATTTGTTCTTTTTTCATCTTTTACTGTGAGTGAACCTTAAAGGAATGTTCCGGGTTAAATACAAGTTAAGCTCGTCCCTTCTTTTCTTTAAAAAAAGCAAAGTTTAAGTTTGAGTTACAGTGAGGCACTTACAATGGAGGTAAATGTGGTCAATCCGTTAATGACAAAATACTTATAGTTTCAAAAGTATTGCCACAAGACATAAACAATAAGTGTGTTAACATTATTTTAGTGTAAAATCACTTACTAACATTTTCTGTGTAAAGTTAGCCAATATAACAACTTTATTACCATGAAGATGTAATATTAACAAACCCTAAACCCTATTTAAACAACGTTACAGCTCAAATAATACATGAGTTTATCAGAAGAATTCATGTAATTGCTTGTATAAAATTATAAGGATCACGTTTCTGCCTTTAAACCCTTCAAAAATTGGCTCCATTCACTTCCATTATAAGTGCCTCACTGTGACCTAAATATTTGCTTTTTTTTAAGAAAAGGAGGAAGATAAAAAAATATTTATTGTGGTAATCAACATTATGCAACAAATACTGTCGACTAATACAAGATAAACTTGTATTAAACCCAAAATATTCCTTTAACTACGCTGCTCAGTGGTATATGTTTGTTTTAAAGGCAAACACTGTGATGTTAGAAACAAAAACAGTCAAATAATACATATATAGTCAAAACTGGAATTTTTGTCTCACAGTGGAGTAGTTGACCATAACTCATGTTGTGTATAACATATTATCACAAAGTCAATGCATTTAACATGCCAACTGTACACACACACAAACACACACACACAAAGAAAAAATAAAGAGTGGGGCTTTAAAAACACTCAGACATCATATTCTTCACCTAGTTTATCACACAGAGACACACAGGGACAACACATAATGTAATATTGCCATCATTAAACATTGGTACCCTCATTCAAATATGCATGTAAAAAACATATATTGTTTGGTCTTGCATGGTTGAAAGTGCAGAGACACTTGGCTACAGTATATGTGTATTCTTATGTGTACGTGCATGAGTGGTCGTCAGTTTAAAAAGTCCTAAAGAGTCCAGTAGTCAGTTTTTAAACTGTAAAACACTGGCTCAGCAAGGCTTTTCTTGCAGTAGTCTAATACTCTGTCTGCTTTGACCAGCAGGAAGCAGTACAGCATCTCACTTTCTTGTATTGGAGACACCATATAAAAACCATCTTTCAACGGGAGACCATACGCACAAACTCTAAAAAGGACAGAGATAAAAAATACAGACTTGAACTTTAAACTTGAACATCATATCACATAAATGGTGGCTATACATCCATAGTTTATATACATACTAGGGCTGTCAATCGATTAAAAGTTTTAATCGAATTAATTACATGGTGTCCCGATTAGTTAATCGCGATTAATCACATTTAAACACATATACAAATATATGCTGAGAAAGCCCCACATATAACAATAATTCAATACATAATGATTATACATATTTATATCAATATATAATTATACATAGTTATCTTTAAATATTAAAAAATTATATATATATATAAATAATATTCAGATGATTAAAATGCATTAAAGCGGCTTTAGAATACAATGTATTGTTTACTACCATATTATTGATCATAAGTCAATCATTGGCACACAGTTCACAGCAATCTATTTCACAAGTGAATTTGTCAATCAGTTTAAGATTTATTATGAGGGCTTGTTTAAGGACCTGTCAGTGTACACCTGCGTCAGACATGCTTGTGTAGCGTCTCAGCTGTGTTGCATCATAAACATAAATGTTATGTTATGTATATAGTTAAATATAGTTTAATAATTAGAACACATCTTGAGATCCCTTAGTTCGAATTTGCGCTCCAAGTGTTTTGAATGCAAGAATGTAACGCATATCTGTGTTGTTGCTGCTGAAGGGTTGTTTTCTTCACTGTATAAACTGCACGTTGCTCACTCAGCTGAAGTTCACTTACTGCCCTCTGGAGTAAACAGGTGGTACTACAAGCTTGCATTTCTCAAGAATCTTCGTTATCACAGTCCGGGGGCATTGCGATTAATTGCGTTAAATCAACAGCCCTAATACATACATATTCATACATGGTGTTATTGTGATTCTTACCTTCAAAGTCTACTCGGCCGTCTCCATTCAGGTCAATGTCTCTCAGTATGTCCTCCAAGTCTCGATGACCAACCTAACAAATACAATAATGTGTTAAAGACAGATGATTTAAGAATATCCACACAGGTGCACCAAAAACACTCACCTGTTGTCCCAGCAGCTTCCTCATAGCTTCTTTCAACTCTCCTGTGCTTATTTCCCCATCTCCATTTGTATCAAACTGACAGAGACACAAAGAAAACAGATATGTTTATCTCTGTATACCATGGGGTCAGTGTTGGTTAAATTACTCAAAATAAGTAATCCAATACAATGATTAATTACTTCTCTAAAATGTAGTGAGATTATTTTACTGATTACATCATCTAAAAACGAATCACGTTATTAATTATTTTACTTATAAGTTACTTATTAAATTACTTTTCCTAGAAACGTTTCTGGTTTTCCGCTCATTCAAAATGTCTATATTTCCTCCTCATTCATTGTCGCATACACTTCAGCTGTCACAGAAGCACTAACAAGACGTACAGTACATATTAATTCATATTTTAAATGAATAATACAAATTAATTTAGCGGCGGTAATGTACTAAAAATTTATTATTTTAATTGAAAGTCCGTAATTCTAATCTGTTACAAGAATTTAAAATGTAATGTGTTAAGCTACTTATTTACTAAAAAGTCATTTGATTACAGTAACTAATTACTTTGTAATTGGATACATCTGACACGGCTTGTGGTCCAAAAGAAAAAATGCTTCTATTTTGAATTTTTATAATACATTTTTCATACAATAATAATAATAATATATTAGAATAATAAAATTATTATGAATTATTATAATTATTATTAATTAATATTGTCATGGTCCTGTGACTCTGTCAGGCATCATCGTCCCATGACTGTCTTGCGTTTCGTGTGCTGTCTTTGTGTGAGAGCACGGATCTGGTTGTGATTTCCCGCTGTGCACTCTTTGGTCTGTCTTGTTTCATGTCTGGAGCATGACGTCTGAATCCTGACCCTTCTGTCTGGTTCGGTTTTGGAGTCGGGATCCGTACACTCATATTCCATGTCTTGTATCATCTTGGTAGCATGCACTTGCATCAATAATATATATCTGTCTCACACGACAGCAGATGCGCATTGCACTAGCTTTGCGTGCCTGTGTCGCAAGCTGTCTTCATGTTGTGCTGAGGTTCGGTCACTTCTGTCTAAGGTGTCGGGTGTGTGTGTCTTATTTTTGTCACCTGTTGAGTGCATCGTGGCGTTGGCCTTGCGATGTATGCATGTAATGCATGGCATCGCTGTGTTTGGTGTTGCTACGCATTCTCTTGTCTTGTTTGTTGGTTGGCATGAGCGTATATTGCCTTATTGTCTTGGCGATGTGCACTCATGCTATTCGTGTGTTTTGTTATCTTGTGAGAGCAAGTGGCTTTTTTTTGTTTCTGTATCGCTGCGTGTCTCTCTGTCTTACATCAAACTTCACCTCCTTGTTTGCCCATTAATAATTTATTAGTCATACCTGCCCTGTCTTGTTAATCTGTTGATTTCTCTCTCTATTTTAGTCAAACTCCTCATGTTTGCTGTCCAGTGTGAGATCATCTTGTGTGCTTATGTTTCCAGTCTGTTTGTCGGTGTGTTGGTTCGTGGTTTTGTTATTCCCTGTTCCCGTTTCCAGTCCGGTCGTTTGAGTTATTCCCCGTTACCCTCTGCCCCAGCCTGGATACCTTTTCCCCTACGGGGTAGTTTATGTTTGTTTTTCCCCCTTTGTGGGAGTTCCGGTTTGATTTTTGCCCTTTTGTTTGTATTAATAAATTCCTTAATTTTTAACTCTGCATTTGGGTCCTAAGCCTCTGCCTTTCTCTGCAATCCTTGACAAATATAATGTATAATTTAGTATGCAGATATAATACAGTATTTTTTATAATGAATTATATTATCAGCCTGCCAATTTGAGAGAAAGTTGAATTATTGAACAATTAACATAAATGTTAGATTTTGTTAGTATTTGATAGGACACCTTTTGTTAATGACACCATGCACTCAAGTGTTGTTTGAAATTGTAGAGTTTGTGTGAAACCTGATGATCCATGTTTTCCCAGCGTGATCTGAGTATGTTCCAAGAACAACGTGTGTGCTTCAATGGCAACAAAGGAAATGTGTGCTTTGTACAAAGTAGTTAACATGGTCATTGATTTCCAGGTTTAAATTAGATTTTCAATTCAAGATTTTCAATGTGGTCTCACACTTTAGGTCCCCACTGCATTTATGTGCTTGCATGGAAATTATTGTATTCTTTCTCCCTCTCAACTAACCTCTTTAAAGGCATTTCTGAGCTCTTTTATGCCAATCATGTCTGCTGTCTCAGCAAGCAGTTTAGGTCCCATCAACCCTACAAAGTCCTCAAAATCCACATGGCCACCTACTGATAGTAAAATAGAGATTGTAAGTAATATTTCATAAAGAAAAGACATGGCTTGTTATATACGAATTGTGCACACACAGAAACTTACAATTCATGTTGATTTGTTGGCTCAGTTCGATTAGTTCCATCTCAGTGGGCATGTAGCCCATGGTTCTCATGCAGTTCCCCAGGTCCTTACAACCGATAAATCCATCTTTATCTTTATCAAACTCCTTAAAAGCGTCTCGCAACTCTTCAGTCATCAAGACAAACAAAACACATGACCTGCATTTTAATGCATAGTAGTAAAAAACAGGAAAAATTGCACTATGAGTTTTAAGAAAACTCGAGTCCCATGTTTAACATAAGTCTATGGGATTTTTCCAGCCCTTTCATCATCTGAAAATTGCAAGTGTGATCGCTTAGAAAAGAAATAGCACAATTCTAGTAAAATTCATGTCAGTTACAAAAAAGAATGGAATTTTACAAATTGCTATTATAGAAAACAATGGTAGTAATTTAGTTTATGCAGGTTTAAAAGAGTTAAAATAGCTCAATTCATTTCTTCAAGCTACGCACATTGAGTCATCTCATAATAAGGGGTGCTACTGAAATAGCACAGAGCAGAAAACTTACCATCGATCTCCTCTGGTCTCAACTCTCGATTCTGTTACAACAAAAGGCAATAGAGAAAGAAAACATCAAAACGTCAGAAAATGTCAAACATTAAAGGAATAACGACCCCCCCAAATGCAAAACATCAGTCCCTCACAATAAAATGATCATCCAGGCAATCAAGTTCTTCAGGAGATGGTTCCATTACCAGAAAACCTTGATTAATCAGTGTGCCCATTGTTGTTCAAAGACATTCAGGCTGTGAACTTGTTTTTATAGTGGCAAGAAAGAGCAACAGTGTGTTAAAAAGAGGTCACGTGGTCATGTGACAATGGCATTTCTCCAGCGTCACAGCCGAACAGAACAAATCCCAGCAACATGCTTGAGACGTAGAAAAACCAACCCCCCTCCCACCTCCTCACCTAACAGTGACAACCTTTAAAGGCGATAGAGGAAAGAGAGGGAGAAAGATGGAGAACAGAAGCTGTAGCATTAACCATGGGGGAAGAAAAGAGAGTAAACACACAGTCATTCTTGACGTAAGACCAGGACATTTAACACACAGGCATCAACATGCGACCTACATTTTTTTCACAAAAACAAAGGAGCTGAGATTTATGCGATGTAAATACATACACCTACGCTTTTATGTGTACAAGAAAAGCTAAATTGCTTATGCAAGAAACATCAAACATTCCAGGACAAAGTCACACGTACACTGAATGTGAAATATTAAGATTGGTTTTCAAAGCGATATCTCTCTCTAGGCAATATAAAAATCTGTCACATTATATACTCATTCTGTGAGTTCTCATTCTTGCAGAATGAGCTAGTTTCACTCAAATCTTTTAATGTGTTAATGTGTTCCTCTAACACCTCTTCAACTCTGCGAACCCACCGGCAGGTCCAAAAGGGGGCGCTATGGCTTAAAAATACACTTAAAATGTTAAAGGAAGATAACCATAATTTATGTTCCATAAAATTACAACTTCCATGTCACAAATAAGCGAATAGCACTATTTCAATAAATATATACATACATACATATATATTTATTTATTCATTTATTAAGTTACAATTTATATTTTTTACTTCTCTGTGAGCTTGCTTCATATGTTATATCTTAGATGTCCAGAACACAATATGCGGTCCAACAGGAAAAGAATGCTAAAGAAATCATCGGAAATCTACGTTATATACTATTGATGATAAAAATGTTATACATCAAAGGGGAGGATCTCAGATTTTGAATGACACCTAGATTGAGCTTCTATCCCACTCAGAATCTGAGATATTCAAGGTAACAATGGGGGTGTTGCATGAACTGAAAATTAGACTGAATGTCTATGGACGAACACATCTGTGAGGGCTTAAATATGTTAGAGCACCACATACATTCAGATCTGCTTTTTGTGATGGAAAGTGATAGAGGAAAACTAATTCTAGTACTTTCTACTATCTCTATTTTTTTATTTCTTTACTGAGATGTAACAAATTATGCAATATTGTAAAAGTATTATAACAATATTATAAATTAAAAATAGTTAGATCTATTTTATATAATAGTAATTATTATAATAATAAAGGAAAAACAACAACTAGCAAAACTTTTTCACACTGAGAAAAAAATTTAATACAAAAAATAAAAGGCACAGGTCAATTCAGATAGCTACACATTGAGAAGAGTTGGAAATAGTCATGCAAAAAAGAGTTGCAAATCATGATATAAAAAGGGTAATTTAGGAATAACAGTAAATTATGAAATGGCTGATGGTTTAGTAGTAATAAATTGTGGGTGAAAATAAATTGAGAATCAAGCTATTTTATTCCTTTCTAACTCATTCAATAAATTACTAAAATCCGAGTTTGAAATAAAGGATATAAAGAAGGATATAAAGGGTTTCCAAATATTCTCCAAAAAGGACAGTTTTCCTTTCAGAATATATATAAAATCTTTTCCATCGACAAACAAAAGGACATATTATTTATCCACTGTACGATAGATGGCCTTTCCACTTTCTTCTGATACATAGCTATTAGACGCTTTGCTTGAAGTATACACATGTCAATGAGTTTATGAGTGCTGCTACCGTAAACAATATTCTCAGGAAAAATTACCAAGATGAAAATTTCTGATTTCATTGGGAGATTAACAGATACCATCAAAAAATTAGTAAAAGTCCCTCTTTCGAAAACTCCTGCACCTTTGGACAATTCCACATGCAGTGCAAAAGTGTGCCTTTATCAGCTGAGCTTTTGGTGCATGTGTCTGGAGTGTTCTGACAAATTTTGTTTAACCTAACTGGAGTAAAATACATTCTCATAATGCATTTGTACTAATTTGAGATTACTGTTAATAGTTTGTGATTGAGCTTTCATACACACTTTTTCCCATGTATCTAAGGAAATGTTCATTTTTAAATCTTCTCTCCAGGAAATCAATTTGGATTCTGAAGATTCTTTAGAGTATGACTCTAACAATTTAGAAAACATTGTTACTAAGCTTTAGATATGGGTGACTTTGATAATAAAATGTCATTAGGAGTCTTAATGGGTTTTGTAAGCTTTGTACCTTGGTAAATAGAAACATAGCTCCTAAATTGAATGAATTTAAAGAAATGTTTTTTTGGGAATATCAAACTGTGCTACAATCTCCGCAAAGGACATTAAGTAATTTCCTTTATAAAAATCTTTATTATACCCTCTAATACCCTCTATTATACCATAGCTCAAATCCTGAGTCTGATCTGGCTGATTTGAAACTCTCATTTCCCCATATTGAGGTAAAACATGATAAAGTATTTGATTGATCGAAATAATTATGCACATCACACTAGACTTCCTGCGATGGACTGGCGACCTGTCCAGGGTGTCCCCCGCCTTTCGCCCAATGTTAGCTGGGATAGGCTCCAGCCCCCCGCGACCCTGTACACAGGATAAGCGGTTGACGATGGATGGATGGATGGATGGACACTAGACTTCAATTGTATTTATGAGAACAGGGTTAAGAGATACAATATCTTTGCTATCTAGTTGAATAAATAAGAATTCTTGCAGGAAGATGAGTGAACAGAACCAGAATTACATGCTTATAAAGTTAGGACCAAAAAATGAATATTAATACTAATTAATAGTGTAAACAAATAAAATATTTTACATGTATTATTGGAGTCTTTTTTTATTATTACTTTAATTCAAATGAGAATGATTTTTGGCTATTTTGGCACCACAGTACAGATGGTGAGCTTATAAATTTGAGTGTGAAAATGTTAAGAGGTATCCATTACTCATTTTAATTTTAATTTTAAAACTCCTTTATTGTCTGCTGATTCTACATGCATCACTAACCAAGTTTTTTGTGGGCAATATTTACCTGTTTACAGCATCACAATGTGCATGAATGGTGTGTGTGTGTGTGTGTTTCATTTTTCCCATTTTATAAAGTATCTCTTTATTTGAGCTTGCTCATTGACTTTATTCATTTGGCAGATGCTTAACATTTAGTTTAATACAAATTAAACACTTAATACATTTGAGCCGTATGTTTGTTCCCTAGGAATCAAACTCAGGACCTTGGGGTTGCAAGCTCCATGCTAATAGAGATGTGCTATGAAAATAGAAAATTATTTAAAAGGTCATCTGTGTCAAAACATTTACAGATGTACACTAACACTTTTACAGAAACTCTTTTACAAGCTTTTGCCAATGTTGTATAAAGATGACAGACAATCTGTATTGTGTAAAGTGCATAATGTGTTTATATCTATACAGTTCATGGGATTCCAGGCTGCTAGAAAGACATAAAGGCAGGATAAAGGTAATCCATATAACTAATGTGGTTTAATCCATATCTTCTGAAGCGATACGATCGTTTTTTAAGTTTTTTTTTTGTATTTCTTTTTTTGACAACATGATTTAAAGCTCTATTACACTTCCTTGCATGGGCGGTGCGCTGTACACACTTCCAAAGACATGGATTAAACCACTCGAGTCATATGACATAATGCCTTTATGTCCTTTATGGAGCTTGGAAGTTTTGGACCCATTTGACCAGCATTATATGGATATTTGACATCATATCTCCATCAAAATATTTCGTTCTGCAGGCGTGTGGGCCTGATTTAAGATAATACAAACACATGGACTCAGGAAATATTACTTGTTAGTGGTCCAAACACAGAAGGTGGTGGAACGCCCTTATCTTTGTTTAGATTTTCGTATAATTAAAAATGTCCTTCCCTAAAAGTGTCTGTGCATCTGAAACCATAAGTGCAGAGACACGAATCTTAGTGAAATTATTCCAAAGCTCAAACACTCAAAACTAAGCTGTTGGGGGGGCCTTCACTTAGAACGGGTAATTGTGCTGAAAAGCTAGACTTAGCACCACGAATAGAACAGAACGCAGGAGTCTTGAGACCTGTTTTTAAAAGTTAGTTATAAAAGTAATTTTTAACTTGACACAACGTCTATAAAATGCGACAACAGTTTAGAAGCTGAAGTCATCGAAGCTGAATGGTCAAAGCTGCACGTCTAGGTTACATAGGAAAACAATGGAAAAACAGCGTTAACAAATGCAAAAACTTGTTCGAAGTAAACGGCCCCTAATAAGAACATTTACATTTATGCTTGTACGCTTGTACTGAACCATACTGCCAGTCAAAATTCCCTGAGTGATTCCATAGGCTAATGGTCACATTGTTTTCAATTTAAAGAATCCACTTATTCATTTTTTTCCTACTTATTCATTATTGACTGACATATTTGATAGAGGACAGGAAGCTGGATAGGAACACGGCCTGAGTTGGACTCAAACCTGAGTCTCCCATATTAGCCACACTGTTTAGGATGTCAAAGCAGCTACACTAACCACAACGCCACAGCTCATTTTCAGATTTCAAATTTTCAGGCATGGCCAGTATTGACTAATTGACTTAAATCTTCTGAATGGAAAGTACAATCTTAATGAAACTTGGTACATAATAAAAAGATGACCATTTGAGAACATATCAAATTTCACATATCTAATTTTGCCAATAGGGGGAATTATAATTGAAATATCATTAGAAATGTTCAAGTGTATGACCAAGAAAGTTAAATGTCACCAGCTGTAACCTGTTCTACCAAAAATTGGAAATTGTGATCATTTTCTTCCTTTTTTTACAATGTACTTTAAGACAGAATATTGCCGACCGTGGCTATGTTTTTAGTTTTGCCCATTCAAGCACAACCATATGTGTTGTGAATGTCACAAGGTGGTGAGTGTGTGTATGTGTGAATTTGCGCGTGTGTGTGAGAGAGTGAGACAGATTGAGAAAGAAAGCATTCCCATTAATAAAAATAAGCCATCCAGCCAACATTTTCCATTCATTCGTCATAACAGTTTACTGAACACATTGTGTAGACTGGCTCTTCAGATCTATACACTCTCACAGCAACTGTAAACAGAGACGAAGGGAAAGAGAGCTTGAGATACTGTAGATACACAGAGAGAGAGAGAGAGAGAGAGAGAGAGAGAGAGAGAGCATAACAGACACAGAGAAAAATACATAAACTGTATTAACAGAATTAGAGAAAAATATAATTCAGCTACTGTGCCTGCCTGACTGCGTAATACACAAGGTACCTAAAATACTGCACATTTTCAAAGGGAAATTATTGTGATTTGGTAATAAACAGGTAAAACAATATGGTTTATTCAAAAACACAGCCCAAAAAGAAAGACAAATTTCTTAGACTTTGCATTGTGAAAGCAATATCATTGCACAGAAAATCAACATGCCGCTAATGAATGATCGACAACATACAGCATAATTACTGACAAGAACCATCCCACATCATACATTTTTCCCTGTGGTGCAACTTCACTTCATGGGTTCTGGTCCTGTGGAAACCAGGAAGTAATCATGTTCACATAAAAAATAAATTAAATTAAAAATGTACTCCACTGACGGCAAGGTTTAGGGTTTGGGTTAGTGAGTATAGTTAAAATAAAAATACAAACAATACAACAAGTTTCTGGCAGCACCCAGTGGACATTTCACCTCAACAACTCTTCCAGCTTCATCCACTAGGGGCAGTGGTTAGAATTTCGGTAAGCACAGAACGATTTCAGTAGCAGAACTTTCGAACTTCTGTCACCGAATTCACAGTGTTATCAGTCTGTGCAAAATAATAAAGTGATTATCAAAATCTAGACACTTCTCAGATGTTTGACTGAAAGTATCATTTTGTAATGTGAAAGTATCTATACATATATAAGCAACAAGGTATAAGAGGTACCTTATAACCATTTTGGAAAATATTTTGTAAATACAGGTGAAACTCGAAAAATTAGAATATCGTGCAATAGTTCATTAATTTCAGTAATTCAACTTAAAAGGTGAAACTAATATATTATATAGACTCATTACAAGCAAAGTAAGATATTTCAAGCCTTTATTTGATATAATTTTGATGATTATGGCTTACAGCTTATGAAAACCCCAAATTCAGAATCTCAGAAAATTAGAATATTACATGAAATCAATAAAAAAAAGGATTTTAAATACAGAAATGTCGGCCCTCTGAAAAGTATAATCATGCATATGTACTCAGTACTTGGTTTGGGCCCCTTTTGCATTAATTACTGCCTCAATGCGGCGTGACATGGATGCTATCAGCCTGTGGCACTGCTGAGGTGTTATGGAAGACCAAGATGCTTCAATAGCGGCCTTCAGCTCTTCTGCATTGTTTGGTCTCATGTCTCTCATCTTTCTCTTGGCAATGCCCCATAGATTCTCTATGGGGTTCAGGTCAAGCGAGTTTGCTGGCCAATCAAGCACAGTGATACCATGGTCATTGAACCAGGTTTTGGTACTTTTGGCAGTGTGGGCAGGTGCCAAGTCCTGCTGGAAAATGAAGTCAGCATCTCCATAAAGCTTGTCTGCTGAAGGAAGCATGAAGTGCTCTAAAATGTCCCGGTAGGCGGCTGCGTTGACTCTGGACTTAATAAAGCACAGTGGACCAACACCAGCCGATGACATGGCTCCCCAAACCAACACAGACTGTGGAAACTTCACACTGGACTTCAAGCATCTTGGATTATGTGCCTCTCCATTCTTCCTCCAGACTCTGGGACCTTGGTTTCCAAATGAGATGCAAAATTTGCTCTCATCAGAAAAGAGGACTTTGGACCACTGAGCAACAGACCAGTTCTTTTTTCTTTAGCCCAGGTAAGACGTTTGACATTTGAAGCCCATGTGCAGGACCCGTCTGTGTGTGGTGGCTCTTGATGCAGTAACTCCAGCCTCAGTCCACTCCTTGTGAAGCTCCCCCACACATTTGAATGGCCTTTTCCTGACAATCCTCTCCAGGCTACGGTCATCCCTGCTGCTTGTGCACCTTTTTCTTCCACACTTTTCCCTTCCACATAACTTTCTATTAATGTGCTTTGATACAGCACTTTGAGAACATACAACTTCTTTTGCAATTACCTTTTGAGGCTTTCCCTCCTTGTGGAGGGTGTCAATGATGGTTTTCTGCACTACTGTCAGGTCAGCAGTCTTCCCCATGATTGTGAATTCAACTGAACCAGACTGAGAGACCATTTAAAGGCTCAGGAACCCTTTGAAGGTGTTTAGCTGATTAGAGTGTGACACTTTGAGCCTACAATACTGAACCTTTTCACAATATTCTAATTTTCTGAGATTCTGAATTTGGGGTTTTCATAAGCTGTAAGCCATAATCATCAAAATTATATCAAATAAAGGCTTGAAATATCTTACTTTGCTTGTAATGAGTCTATATAATATATTAGTTTCACCTTTTAAGTTGAATTACTGAAATTAATGAACTTTTGCACGATATTCTAATTTTTCGAGTTTCACCTGTATACAGTAGTCAAAGCTAAAATTGTTGCTAGGCATGAAGCCTTTTCATCTATTATTCCAGAAAGTTATGAGAACCAAGACGCACATAAACATAACTAGGGCACTTAGCAAAATGTAAATTAATTCATATTCTTTGCTTTTAGTGCTGCTTGAGGTTTCCAGACATCCGAAGTCATTGTGGCTTGTTAGTTTGCATTTAGAGGCATTCATAGTATTCAAAAATGTATCCTGAAACCTCCAATTCATTCAAAGACTGTATGCCCAGATAGTACACATAACGCACTGGACTTTCTCTGATTAATAAATACAGCTACATCTAGGTCAGTCGGCAAAATTGGGTAACAAACATAGCAAGGAAAAACTGGGGACAAGATGTGCTCAGGTCTCACATTTTGGAGAAACCCAATCAAAATAGTATAAAATATCCCATATTTTTCCCCTCAGTAAACAGGGTAAACATATTAGTTCTTGAGCGTTTAGATATCCTAAATGTTATGTAGGCCTTTTTCTTGAAATTACTGTACATAGGGAATTGGGGCAGTCTGGGGTCTCCTGTTGCCGTATAGGGGCAGAGGATAAATTAATTATAATATAATTTAACAATAGAAAGATAAAGCTCTGCAAATGGAGAGGAGTGTATAAATTAGAAATAAGATCTGCCAAAACTCAAACCTCTCTCTCTCTCAGTGTGCCTGTGTGTGTGTTTGTTTAAGAGATTGGGAGGAGAGTGGGTCTCATTCAGACATGCATATTACCATTCTCACGGCTGCAGGCCCGGTCTCTAATCCAAACAATCATTTATACAGACAGCTAAAGATACCACACACACACACACACACACACACACACACACACACACATGTAGTGTTTCCATGTTTTATGGGGACTTTCCATAGACATAATGGTTTTTATACTGTACAAACTTTATATTCTATCCCCTAAACCTAACCCTACCCCTAAACCTAACCCTCACAGAAAACTTTCTGCATTTTTACATTTTCAAAAACATAATTTAGTATGATTTATAAGCTGTTTTCCTCATGGGGACTGACAAAATGTCCCCACAAGGTCAAAAATGTCGGGTTTTACTATCCTTATGGGGACATTTGGTCCCCACAAAGTGATAAATACACGCTCACACACACACACACACACACACACACACACACACACACACACACACACACACACACACACATAGTGTTTCCATGTTTTATGGGGACTTTCCATAGACATAATGGTTTTTATACTGTACAAACTTTATATTCTATCCCCTAAACCTAACCCTACCCCTAAACCTAACCCTCACAGAAACCCTGATTGACCCTGTACATTAGAGGTTTTTTGTAAGAGTTCAAAAACATAATTATTTCAGGTTGTGGATATGTTACTATCAGCAGGCTCCTATTGCCTTTATTTTGAAATATTATAGCCGTAGATGTTTACAAGCTTAAATGGTGTCAAAACTTAAAAAGTGGATACAAAGGCTAATTAATGATCCTGCATTTTTATATTTTCAATAAAACTTTGTTTAGTATGATGAATTATGGGGACACTAGAAATGTCCTCATAAACCACATTTATAGCATAATACCCTTGTAATTACAGTTTGTAACCTAAAAAACACGCACACACACACACACACACACACACACACACACACACACACACACACACACACACACACACACATGTTGTGTTTCCATGTTTTATGGGGACTTTCCATAGACATAATGGTTTTTATACTGTACAAACTTTATATTCTATCCGCTAATCCTAACCCTACCCCTAAACCTAACCCTCACAGAAAACTTTCTGCATTTTTACATTTTCAAAAAACATAATTTAGTATGATTTATAAGCTGTTTTCCTCATGGGGACCGACAAAATGTCCCCACAAGGTCAAAAATTTCGGGTTTTACTATCCTTATGGGGACATTTGGTCCCCACAAAGTGATAAATACACGCTCACACACACACACACACACACACACACACACACACACACACACACATCTGTGTATCTGTCACACTCCATCCATCTTTATTTTACCCTGTCTTTTTCCCCACGATGATTCATCTTGAGAAAAATAGATGCCCTTTACTGCCTCTCTTCCTCTGATACTTTAATTTTATCTTTCCCTCCATCCCTTATTCAAGCTCTCTTTTGAACTTCAGAGCTCAACACACTTTTAACTGTCAACTCTCATCCTGTCAACACACACAAGCTCCACACGCACGCAAGCACACGCAATGCAACAGGATCACGCAATTTTTTTTCAAGTTCTCAATCGTACACCTTTTTACACCTGTGCACAAACAACTCAAATATTTCACTCAAATATATTTATGTAAATTGCTTTACTGTTGGGTGCAGTCAAATCTACAGACTTAAAAAAAACATCTGTTACAGAGGTAATGTCAGCTTATATCACAAGAGGCAACACGATGATGAAACATTCAAAGAAAATACATAGGAACATTTACTTTTATTTTCCATTCCTTTCTGTATTGCACATAAAAAAATTATGTGATTTGTCACTGAACTTGCCTATGCATAAATCCTGCTGTGTTTGGTTATACATCCTTCTAAATCCTGAACATCATTAAATCAGTTTGTTTACCGTTTCTAATGATTATTATCTGCTCAAGTATCTGCCAATTAATGTGTGCCGGATAAGGAATGCAAATGTTGCCCTCATTGAATGGGAGGAAAATAAAAATAAAAAAAAGGAAAAACAGACATAATGCTCTTTTCCAGTTTTAGGCTAAAATTATTTTGTGTAAAATGACAGTTCTACATTAGATTGCCTTTGTTCTCTTATGTGTGTTTATACTGACAAAGAAACAGACTTTAGCAGATCTAAAGATTCTTTCTCATTTTTCATAAACAATAACCCTACTTCGTATGTTTTTATTTTTTAAGAATAATGTTAATCAAAACCTATTTGTTAGATGAGGATGTAAGTTCATAGTTGTTCTTCAGCCAGATCTTAATAAGGAATTTATGGCCAGAACTTGAAAATAATTCAAACTTTTCAAATTTGATAATAAAATGTAATACTAACAAGAAGAGTACCTGCACTTTTTTTCCGTCCACTTCAAGCACTGAGGAAAAACTATATTTATGCTCAGGTAAAGTTATGAATGCAAGCTAGTTGAACTTTGGAGGACATGTAGACATCACTCTTATTTCTGAGTTTTTTGGAATTAATTGAACTAATTTGGCCTTAAAGATATAGTTCACCCAAGAATGAAAATTCTCTCATCATTTACTCACTCACCCTCATGCCATCCCAGATGTGTGTGACTTTTTTACCTACTGAAACAAACAAATATAGAGAAGAATATCTCAACTCTGTAGGTCCATACAATGCAAGAGTATGGGTACCAAACTTTTGAAGCTTCAAAATGCACATAAAGGCAGCATAAAATTAATCCATACAGATTGAAGAATGTAAAAGTGAAAATAGAGATTTATAGCAAAAAAAGGACTTAAATATTGAACTTTTTCTGTTTCTCACCCACACTGATCATATTGCTTCTGAAGACATGGATTTAACCACTGGATTTGTATGGATTACTTTTAATAACATTTTCAAAGTTCTGGTCACCATTCACTTGCATTGTATAGACCAACAGAGCTGAGCTATTCTTCTAAAAAATCTTTGTGTTCAGCAGAAGAAAGAAAGTCATACACATCTGTATATCAGTAAATAATGAGAGAATTTTAGTTTTTAAGAGAACTAAAAGAGACACCTTTAAAAAGAGCCCTGAAGCTGGTTGCCTTTTTGAAAGTTTTTACCATAATTGAAATTAGTTCAATTAAATCCAACAAACTCAGAAATAATACTGATGTTTTTTTGCAGTGTAATTTCTCACAAGTAGGACTGCTGTTGTACTGAATATCAGCATCAGGACACTCAGGTAATTAAAGACTAAAATTCAGTTCAATAGCATGATTGCAATAGTGATGTTGCTTTTATACTAAAGTTCTTTTAACAAGAAGTTTATATCAAGTAACTTACATTTCAGTCACAATATGGACCATTAGTTAGTCTACATTTATTTCCGCAAACAAAAATAGTTCCAAACAAAGCCAAAGCAAGATCAACCGTTGCAAGTTTGACAAGGAGGAAGCAGTGAGATACAAACAGTCCCATTGCTATGATACTAAATATCAGCCCTCATAATATCCAACTTGTCCAATGAAATTAATGGACTGGAAGAAGCTTTTGTGTGTTGTGTTTAAAATGGTCTTCTGTTCAGTGAGGTACAGTAGCATTAAGAGTTATACAGAACAGCAAAATCAATCAGAAAGAAAACTGAAACCTGATCTCACCTTGAAAACTTCTTAATTTTCAGTCTACAGTATTTATCATACAAAGTGATCATATGTCTTCAGAGACATGACAAACTGCTATTTTATAGAAATCAGCAATCGCAATATAATTGAAAATATTTTAGTTTTGTTAGCATAAGGAAATATGGATTTGGAATGACATGAGGGTGAGTAAATAATGTCTTTAACTAGCATCTTTACAATGCCATGTTATGCATGTGCAAGTGCTGTGTGATTATATCTGAAAAAGTGGGATTTGATCATTACATTTATATATTTCCTACAATATTGACACTATAATAAATAAATAAAAAATCTATTTACAATCATCTTTTCACTTACTCTCTCTCTCTATCTCGCCTTCGCACCCTCACTCTTTCACTATATGGTTCTTGGTCTCCGAGCAGACCATAGCAAGGTCACAGTGACCTCAAAAAACATCAGCAAGAGAAAAACGAGGAGGGGCATTTTGACAATAGATACAAAAACAGATTGGAGGAATGAAACACACACACATATGGAAAAGAAAAAGAGTGACACTAAGAATAGATCTAAAGGGAATGGGAGACCATATCCGGTTTAACGTTAAAGAGATGTATGAAGGGAAAGAGTGGCATTGTCATCCAGGGACATTTTTGTCATTCTCATTTCAACACTCGAAGGCATGCATCTAGAATTCAGATAGATGGATGTAGAATGTGTCACCCCTGTGATCCGAAGCCTATTATACTGCATTTCTGGTAAATTGTGTGTTTACACACACATGCACACAAACAGTGAGAGACTCCAGCATGACTGATTCATAGAGTGTCTGAGGCTGGCAGCCTAAACAACATACTTGCAAACAGAAGGGTTTTTTTTACAGTAAATGTGAGGTGCCAATGAATGCCAATTAAATTCTCCAACAGTTTAGACATGCATGAGACAGTATAGGCAATAATGATGAAAAGTCCACATGCCCAAAAATATAGAAAACCCCATAATAATTGTGGTGGGTCTTCTTTCTGTTGGAAGACTGGGAAACGTACTGTGTCCAAATGTACATTACATTGAACATTAAACAATATAAACAAAGACAGATGGATGGTTAAAGTAAGAACAGCTCTGACCTTGAAGGTGTATCTCATAATAAGCCTGATTTGCTCATGTTTTCTTACTTGCTGGTTCGTTGTTTACCCTTTAATCTAACAAGTGCATTTTGTTCTATTTGTGATATTCACTGTTACGCTGAGCATAGCTCTGACCTTGAAGCCATATCAATTAAAGGGTCTGATCTGGTCTGTGTTTTCCTTGACCTTCCAGTTCATTTCCACTTTTAACTCAACCTGATGGATTCTGACTGAGTGTGAAATGTCCATTTAAAAGCTTCACTGATACCCATACTGTAATTGTCAGGTACAGCTTAAAATAAATGTGTTTGTGCATGTGTGTGGTTTCATAACCACAGCACAGCGTCAAAGCCATTGTTGCAATGCCATCAGATCTCGCATCAGCTTTTGTCATTACACCGTTGATTATTCACAGAATCTGTTTGATTTGGATTTCCTTAAAAAGATTTGCATTTAACAAACAGACATTTTACAGGTTCTATTCATCATCTGTTCAACATCTCAGTGTCTAAAGCTTCACTAACAAAGGATCACCCGCTTTCTAAGAGCTCTTCCTTCTGGCCAAGACCTCCTTTATTATTAATGTAATTGATTTTCAAAGTTCTGTGATACGTATAACGAAGGCAGGCTTCCATAACAATCTAGACAGCCAATCCAAAGAGGGACACATTTAATTAATGACAGCTAACAGTTGTTTACTGTCAGAAAGCATTCAATCAAGAATGAAGAGAAAAAAATCATTAATATCAATGATCGTCATTTAGATAATATTGCTTGTGTCATGCCCCTTAATTAAGCACCTATGTCACAATTACTGTAAATGTACATAAACAGATGCATGAGACACCGCTAGGCTATTGTTGTTTATTGGTATCATATAGGCCAATATATTGTTTATGGCATCCCAGCAAACACAGATGTACGTTATGTCCCCAAATGTTTTCTGTTTGGTTATTTGTTTTTCGGGGACCAACTCCTAACATTTTAGGGCAGTTCTTTTGGAGGGTTAATTTATATATACATATATAACCATAACCTGTGTCACAACCTAATACAAATTCACAAAGAACATCCACTTTAAATATATTTTTGCCTGTTTTAAAGATTTACACATTTCAGTTTCATAACATAATTCCATCAAAATAAATGTTGTAATGTATAACAAAATTAAGTTAATACAATATTTAATATTATATATAAAGTATTTATTTTTGTTTTATTTTATTAAAGATTAAATTCAGTTTGATGGAATTTTGTTATGAATTTGAATAAATGAATATGAATAAAATCGTCTAGGTTACGAATGTAACCTCCGTTCCCCGATGGAGGGAACGAGACGTTGTGTCGGAGAAGCGACACTAGGGGTCTCTCTTGAGCACAGAATATACCTCTGATCTATGAAAAAAGGCCAATGAGAAGTTGGCAGCTAGTATTTTCATACCCCGCCCCCGGACATACGGGTACAAAGGCGAGGCAAATACTAGAGTTCATTCAGGATTTTTCTGAGGAGCCGGAAATGGTTCGGCCACTACAGCGGCTCGGCTCAGCGACGTGGCCGGGAAGGACACAACGTCTCGTTCCCTCCATCGGGGAACGGAGGTTACATTCGTAACCTAGATGTTCCCCTTCTGTCGCTCTCTCCACGTTGTGTCAGAGAAGCGACATTAGGTGTCCAACTTAAATTACGCCATGCGCTGAGCCCTGTACGTGGTCTGACACCGGAGCGGGCAGGTGTTTTTACGTGCCAGACTGACCAGCTGTATCAGACTGCACATACCCTTCCCCAATGCCCCACAAAAGTTGTCGGAATCCTTTTGGTTACCCTGACAGGGGAACAAGGTGATGCTTGCCAACCTGGGAATGGGCCAAGCCTGGCTGGGCCTCTTTTCTCTCTATGTTTCTCGCATAAAGCAATAGACAGCCGGGGCCCTTACACACACTGAGGGAAGGCGGTCTTACCCAATTTCCTATTCTTTCAGGAGGAAAAGACCCTGCGGAGACCACCCCTACCCAGCTGGGGAGATAAGGTGGTGAATACATCACATGTGTTTTTAGGTGACACGTGGAAGTGGCACGGTGGTAGATCCAGCCTCAGCGAGGGGGGAGTTGCTACACACGGCAACCGAAGGGCAGCCGAAACTTACCCAAGGAAAACGCGAGTCCGCTCGTAAGGGGACCATATCGCGGAAAATACACACAGGGGGAGTTCGCGTAGGAGTCCTCACCCTGTGGAGCACCTATTCCAGTACAGGGTAGATTTGAGTACCCACAGTGGATTGGGTCGGCAAGTTCCTCCGCCGAACTGCGGACCAACGAGGGCTAGGGAGGAATCGACCAGGGATTCGAGTTGAGTGGAATCTCCTGGGAAAAAAGACGCACAGTTTTACCTCAAGTGAGGGGAAGGGCGTATATGCAAGCGATTCACCCATCAGCCCATCAGCATGTTACCGAGTTCTACTGGCTCAGACCTGAGAAAACACGAGATGAAACTGACTCAACCCTGAGATTATAGAATCTCGTAAAGGTGTTGGGTGTCGCCCAACCCGCTGCTCTACAATTGTCTGCCAGGGAGGTACCCCTGGGCAGTGCCCACGAGGACACAACACTCCTTGTCGAGTGAGCTCGGACCCGCAAGCGGGGGGGCATGGCCTGAGTGTGATAAGCCAATGAAATGGCATCTACTACCCAGTGGGAAAGCCTCTGTTTGGAGACAGCGTTTCCTTTCCGCTGTCCCCCAAAGCATACAAAGAGCTGCTCAGAACATCTAAAGCTCTGCGTGCGGTCCAAATAGGTACGCAAAGCACGTACTGGACACAGCAACGACGGGGCTGGGTCTGCCTCCTCCCGGGGCAGCGCTTGCAGGTTCACTACCTGGTCTCTAAAGGGAGTGGTAGGAACCTTGGGCACGTAGCCCGGTCACGGTCTTAGGATCACAGAGTGTCTGCCGGACCGAACTCCAGGCACGTGTCGCTGACAGAGAACGCTTGCAGGTCCCCGACCCTCTTGATGGAGGCGAGCACGATCAGCAGGACAGTTTTAAGAGAGAGGGCCCTGAGTCCATCTGATTCTAGCGGCTCGAAGGGAGGTCTCTGGAGGCCCGTGAGGACTACCGAGAGGTCCCAGGAGGGGAACAGGCTTGGCTGGGAGGGATTTAACCTCCGGGCGTCTCTTAGGAACCTGATGATTAAGTCGTGCTTACCAAGGGACTTGCCGTCTACTGCGTCTTCAAGGTGGACGGGGACAGCCTCCCTTCCAACCTCTCTTGCAGGAATAGGAGCACTGACCTAACTGCGCTCCTCTGTTAAAAAAACACCAATTTGCGAACAAGCGCCACTTCAGGGCATAGAGCTGCCTGGTGGAAGGGGCTCTGGCTTGGTTGATCGTGTCTACGACAGTAGGTGGTAGGCCAGCTAGATCTTCCGCATCCCGTCCAGGGACCAGACGTGGAGTTTCCAGTGGTCTGGATGCAGATGCCAGAGCGTGCCCTGCCCCTGAAGGTCCTTCCTCAGGGGAATTCGCCAGGGAGGGGCTGTTGCGAGGAGTACAAGGTCCGAGAACCAGGCCCGGTGGGCCAGTATGGAGCCACTAGTGTGACTTGCTCCTCGTCCTCCCTGACCTTGCACAGCACCTGTGCAATAAGGCTCACTGGGGGAATGCGTACTTGCGCAGCCCCGCGGGCCAGCTGTGTGCCAGCGCGTCTGCCCCGAGGGGAGCCTCTGTTCGGCCATACCAGAGCGGGCAGTGGGAGGTCTCTCGGGAGGCAAGCAGGTCTACCTGGGCCTTGCCGAATCGTTCCCAATTCAGCTGGACCGACTGGGGGTGAAGCCTCCACTCTCCACTAGGCAAGCGTTGTCGTGACAGCGCGTCCGCTACCACATTGAGTTTACCGGGGATGTGAGTGGCAGGCAGCGACCTGAGTTGCTGCTGGCTCCAAAGGAGGAGACGACGGGCGAGTCGTGACATGTGGCGGGAGCGTACGCCGCCTTGGCGATTTATGTACGCTACCGCAGTGGTGCTGTCTGACCTGATTAGGACATGTTTGTCTCGAATTAATGGGAGAAACTGTCGCAGGGCAAAGAAAACAGTCAACAACTCTAGGCAATTGATATGCCAGCGCAGCGGGCCCCTCTCCAAAGGCCCGCAGCTCCGTGCCCGTTGCAAATGGCGCCCCAACCCGATTTGGAGGTGTCAGTAGTGACCAGAACGCGTCGGGACACCTGCTGCAGGAAAGCAGATGTCTGTCCAGGGTTTGAGTGTTTGGCGGCATGCGGGGGTGATTATCACACGGTGCGTGCCGTTGCGCCATGCTCGTCTCAGGAACTCGAGTCTGAAGCCAGTGCTGAAGCGGTCTCATATTCATCGACCCCAGCGGCGTGACTGCGGCGGAGGATGCTATATGCCCCAGGAGCCTCTGGAAGAGTTTTAGAGGGACCGTTGTGCCTGGCTTAAACTTTGCGAGGCATTTCAGCACCGACCGTGCACGCTCGTTGGTGAGACGTGCAGACATTGAGACTGAGTCTAACTCCATGCCGAGAAAGGAGATGCTCTGAACCGGAGTGAGCTTGCTCTTTTCTCTGTTGACCTGAAGCCCCAAGCGGCTGAGGTATTTGAGCACCTGGTCTCTGTGAGCACATAGTAACTCTCGGGAGTTGGCCAGTATGAGGCAGTCGTCGAGGTAGTTGAGTATGCGGATGCCGGCTTCTCGGAGCGGGGCAAGGGCTGCCTCAGCGACTGGCAGCCCTCCTGTGTCAGACCACGTACACGGCTCAGCGCATGGCGTAATTTAAATTGGACCCCTAGTGTCGCTTCTCCGACAAAACGTGGAGAGAGTGACAGAAGGGGAACGTCTAGGTTACGAATGTAACCTCCGTTCCCCGATGGCCCCTGGCGGCATGTGTTTGCGGCAGGGCAGGATGTGTGAGTAGCCTCCGTCTGTTTCTTCACGACTGAGGACTGCTGGGTGGAGTCGTCAGGTGGTGTCGCCTAATGGACGGAGCTGGGAGACAGGAGAGTTTGAGAAAGCGTGCTTTGTCTACCTCCTCAACTGCGACCAGGTCCAGTCCATGCGTTTCCGGACCACGAGGGTGGCCCTCGCCTGTTCGAGTGCAGTTCCTGCAGCACGTCAAGAACAGGACTACCCAAGTGCAAATTTTGGAGTGCCTTGGCCCAGTGGACTTGCAGGAGGGGGCCATGGCATGCAGGGGGTACCGCCAAGGGTAGTGAGAGCGGAGGAGCGAGGAAGCTTGGCTTGCTCAGCTCGTCATGCACGTCCGGGAAGAAAGGAACCGGGGGGGGGGCTGCGTGGCTGTGAGCGGCGCACATGCCCGTGGAACAAATGAAATAGTCATGAGGGGGAGGGGGACGGGATTTCTCCCGTCCAACCTCGTGCTCGCGGGACCCGGGGAAGCATATCGGACCTCTGTGCATCAGGCTCAGTCTGGCCGTGCAGACCCGGAGGTGGCGGCGCAGACGAGTCATCAACATCAGACACCGCTGTAACGCTCTCCGATGGGGGGGGGGGCGGCTGAAGTGGCTTTCTCTCATGACAAAAGAAAGCCCGTGATCGCAATGCTGCCACAGTTATGTTCTCGCACTGAGAACATAACCTATTGGAGAGAAATCGCTCATCCCGAGCTCGGACGGAAGCCAGCAAGCGTACCGGGGAGGCGGGAGGTTCGCGGGGATTTACCCGGCGAACACAGCCTGTCTTTGCCCCCAAATCACCTTCATCGCCCGCGGCGCCTGCCCCAATCCCATGGATCATCGCTGAAATCGAAAAATTTCTGAATGAACTCTAGTATTTGCCTCGCCTTTGTACCCGTATGTCTGGGGGCGGGGTATGCAAATACTAGCTGCCAACTTCTCATTGGCCTTTTTTAGCCATATATACATACAGGGTTGGGGAGTAAAGGAATACATGTAACTACAAAATATAAGTAACTGCATTGCACTACAGTTACGATTTAAATCATTGGTAATTAGAATACAGTTACATTAAAAAAGTATTTTGATAACTAAAAAGATTGCTTTGCATTTTAAAGTCATTTGTTCCATTTAATATTTAGTCCTCTCAGATGGAAAGCATTTATACATATAAATGATGCGATCCAAATTGCATTTGAACAGCAGTGAAACATTTTATTAAGATGTGTTACATTCATACGAGCAGACAGATAAGTACGTTTGAAGTAAGTTTGGAAGCAGAAGAAACAGAAATAAACCTTGTGTAAATTGTCAGCTTTACGCTAAGCTAAAATGCTATTTCTATCCATTTTACATGCACATGTTACCAGACACGATCATATTTCTTTATCAAGAAAATTCAAAAATGAAAATTCTCTCATCATTTACTCATTACCTCATGTCTTCCCAGATGTGCATGACTTTCTTTCTTCTGCAGAACACAAACAAAGATTTTTGAAGAATATTTCAGCTCTCTAGGTCCATACAATATAAGTGAATTGTGGTCAGAACTTTGAATCTCAAGAAAGCAAATAAAGGCAGCATAAACAAAATCAGTACGACTCCAGTGGTTTAATCCATGTCTTCAGAAGCGATATGATAGATGTGGGTGAGAAACAGGTCAATATTTAAGTCCTTTTTTTACTAAATCTCCACTTTCACTCTCACATTCTGAAAGTGAAACTGGAGATTTATAGTAAAACATTTTAAAATATTTGTCTGTTTCTCACCCAAAGCAATTGTATCACATCAGAAGACATATATTAAACCACTGGAGTAGTATGAATAACTTTTATGTTGCCTTTATGTGATTTTTGGAGCTTCAAAGTTCTGGTCACCATTTACTTGCATTGTGTGGACCTACAGAGCTTAAATATTCTTCTAAAAATCTTTGTTTGTGTTCTGCAGAAGAAAGAAAGTCATGCACATCTGGAATTGGCATGTAGGTGAGAAAATTATGATAATTTTTGGGTGACTATCTCTTTAAAGATCTGTACTGCAAACGTTCTGGGAACTAAACACATTTCCAGAACCATGTAGGAACCAAAAAATGGCTTTGAAGGCCCTACCCACTTGTGGCATCTGAAACACAAATTTAAGGAGCCAGAAAAGATGTTGCACTGTGTAAATATAGTTTAGAGATAATTTGAATCAAGCCCACTTGCAACCAATGAACAAGTGACCTCGCAAACCTGAAACGTAATTGATGTGCGTAGGACACAATCTGCACACTATCTTAGGCTATCTTAGCTTGAGTATTACAAAATGTATTTATGGTAACGTTTCAGTCACACGACCTTCGTCAGGCATTTACCTAATCAAGCCCACATGTAAAGTTGTATAAACCGCATGTAGGCAACTCAGGCCTTACCTGTCCAAACACTGAGCTGAGGTATGGGCGCAGGTTGAAATCTGCTTCAGAGGATGCTGCGCTGGAGCGCCCTGATCTCCGGGAGGAGCGGCTGGAGGATGCGGGCACCGGTGAGGACGAGGCGGTGGAGGGTGGACACGCCTCTCTACTCGCTGACGAACCCGGTCGATTACGGTCCAATTGGGATGACTCCAAAAAGAGAGCCGTTTCGTCCCTGCACTCGGAGAAAGATTGAGTTCTGTTGGGCATGCGAGCGGCGTGAGAGTGTTTGGGTCGGGGCTCCTGGGGCAGGTCGTCCCGGGTGGACCGATGGCGGTGGTGGTGATGATGGTGATGATGATGATGGTGGTGGTGTCGTCTGACTGTCTTGCGCTCCCTTCCACCTGGAAGCTCAGACAGGTCCTCCTGACTGTGAGCCGTAGAAAGAGCGTGTCTGTGGGAGTGTTGTGGGTGGCTCTTCTCCGCGCTATTCCGGTTAGCCACCAGTGATGGGCGACACAGGGGTCTCCGTGAGCTCGCATCGCAATCCGCCGTCCAGAACGACTCTTCTAAAGCGGTCTCTGCCCCAGATGACGCCTCTGCTGCCGCTGAACGCGGATGATGAGTCCGACTGGCTCCTCTGTGGTCGGGATGTGGAGCTGCTCTCCTACTCGGTGCGGAGGATCTCAGCAAGGAGGTCGTCGAATCGCTTTTAGGGAGCGTGAAACTCATTTTCAGCCTTGTAAAATGCACTTGAAGGTAAAGGCTTACCTCTGAGGTGTCACATTATTACCGTTCGAATGAAATAAGTCGATCCAGAGTGGCGAGAGTCCATCGAATCCTTCTCGATGGCATGTTGGGCTCAAGAAAATGATGCAGTAGAGATGTTCTCCTCTTGAAGTTGGTGCCACTTGATTGCTCTGGAAGGCGGTGTAGCGCTATTCTGGTAGGACGCGTAGGTAAGGGAGAAAGACGAGGATATAAACCAAAAAAGATAGATAGAGAGTGAGGAGAGAGAGGACACGCAGAACGTATGGTGTGCATCATCAGATGCCGCGTGTGACCTTCAGCCGTGATACACCATGTGATGAGACACAACATCTACATGCAAAATCAAAGCAATGTCTTGATTCAAAACGTGAATGGAAAAGCTACATGTCTCAGAGTTTGATCAAGTTCAGAAACTTTGTGTTAAAATTCTGTAGAAGAATATCTTCAAACAAAACGTCATTTAGGCCTATGTTGACTATCCTCTATGAACATTTCTATCAAGAATGTTACCAAATGTATAGGATGGGAGGAAGGGTCATTCGTAAATTTCAAGCTGCTGGCATGCAGCTCTGGGTACATGAGAAATTACACTATGTGTGGAATAATTCAAAAGTATGGAAGCCCAATTCTGCCACATAAAAAATTGTGCTTTGGTAAATCAAATGAGACATAGTCATAATAATGAGATACTAAATCATAACAAGATGCTAAGTCATAATTTTCAGATTATAATTAGGCTATGAGATACTAATTCATAAATAGGAGATTCTTTTTTATCTCGTAATTTGGATTTTTTTATTAAAAAAATTGACTCTTTAATCTAATGGGGTTTTTCCACTGCACGGTACATCTCGACTCAACTCGACTCTGTTCGCTTTTTGGGGGTTTTCCACTGTGGACAGTACCTGGTACCTGATAATTTTTTAATACCAACTCGGTCGCAAAATCCTGCAGATCACTGATTGGTCAAGGAGAATTGTCACTACCAGCGTCACTGGATTTACGACATACGACATCGACCCACTAGTTTTAAAGTTAGCTACAGTATCGTTTGTTCACACGGCTTTCGAATTGTGAAAAAAGAAATGGCTGTGCGCAAAACCACGCCGTGGTTAGCGATGAGCGAAACGAAAAAGTCTCTCAGGAAGTGTCTCAGCTGTTGGCCGCCCACGGCTACCACCGGACCTACCAACGGTGTAGGGAAAAGGTAAAAAAAACTTAAAAGTGACTACAGAACCATCAAGGAAAAGTGGAAGTGGTTCAACCAAATGGACGCTATCTGAACCGGCGAGCAATGGGAGGGAGAGTGCTCTGGACGCGTTAACTCTATCCTCTGCTTGAAAACTTCACTTTATTTAGTTGATCAGCTACTGGAAGCTTGCTTCTAAAACAATCAGGCCAATTTAACTGTTGCACCTGTGTAAAATCACCATGCAACAACTGCTTTATGCAGCACAATGAGCTAGTAGCTAACAGCTAGCGGTCGTGTTATTGTTTTGGTCAGTTTGTGTCGTGTTTAAAATGATGTTACAGCAGTAGAGGTGCCGCAACTATGATGATCAGCCTATAATTCCACCCATGTTGAGGCACACTAAACTGCAGTGGAAATGCAAGCTCAGAAAAGTAAAGTTAGTAGAGTTGAGATGAGTCGAACTGTAATGTTGTTACGATTCCCTGTTGTCTGCCCCGTGTTTCACATGTCATGCACTACATTTCCCATAGTTCCCTGCCCTCATCACTGCCATCATTGTGTCATTGTTCGCACCTGTTTCTCGTTTGTATCCTCATGCGTCTGTGTATTTAAACCCTGCCTGTTCCTCCATTACCTTGTCGTTCGTTGTTTCAACTGTTGTGATGTCGCTGATGTTCCCGTGTTCCGAAGTTCGCTCCCATGCCTGTCTTCCCGTGTTCATTCCAGCCATGTATTCCCAGTTCCAGTGTTTCGTGTTTTAGTTTCGTTTTACCCATCGTGGTTATTTCCTTTGTTCCAGTCTTGCCTGTTTTCACTTTGTCTTCAATAACACCAACGTAGATCCAAACTCCTTGTCTGCCTCATCCTGCACTCATAACAAACGTTCAGTGGAAAAGTGCCATTATATTATGACTTCTGGCATCTCATAATCTTGATTTAGTATCAGAAACTTTACTTTTTCCCCTCATAAAAATGTCATAGTTATAACTTTTATATCAAAACAACGACTTTGTATCTCATAATTATAACTTTTTTCATTTCAACATCATGACTTTGTATCTCATAATTATGACTTTTTAATTATGACTTTTTAATCGTAAAATTATGACTAATAATTTTTCATAATTTAGATTTGACAAAGCAAAATTTTTATGTGGCAGCAATGGGCTTCCATAGTGAAAATAATTTCAATTATTTAAAATTTGACTTTTAGGCCCTCAGCAGTGTGTAACCTAATCAATAGTCTTTATTCTTTTTACCATGCCTATTAAAATTTTAATTGGTGAAATTAAACAATATACTGTACAGTCCAAAAGGATGCAGAGGCGAAAAAACTAAACAAACTTAATGTCTGAAACATAGGTTATTTAAAATGATATCTTCGTTGACCCCAATACAGCCCCCCACCCATTCATTTACCCTCAGTTCCACAATCTTGAATGTGTTCTCTGCCCCCCTGGGGTGATAAAGTTTTCAGAACGCATCATGCTGAGGAGTCTTCTTCTCTCTCCCACAGATTTTCACTTGATTAAACACTGCATCCTCCTGTGTAGGACATCCCATCCTCAGGCCACTTCATGGTCCATTTATTCCTTATGAACTATAATTGAGATAACCTACATAATACATGACAGACTCAGACGTCCACCTCTGCCTTGCTGATATTCCTAGCCCTGTTTCGGAAAGCCTTCATCCTCACAAATGTCTGAAAACACACAATATATTACAATATATTAATACAAAGCATTTTTAAAGTAAACATATCATGCAGGTAACAATGCAGGTTATAGTGCAAGCTATAGTGTCATGCCTCATGTTAGTTACTGAAGACTCAGAAATTAATCTCTTATCATTGTGCATGTGTAAGTTCAAAGAATGGTGCAAAAGAGAACCTGGACATCTCCTTACTATCCTTTATTGTAATCCTATTTTAACAGTATATGTTTTGGAAATATCCTCAGCATGTCATTGTTTCCATCTCTGAGGTAATCTGCAATGGTCGTTTGTTGGAAATACAGTACTGAATGGACTTGAGACACAGAGTTTTTCCACACTACAACAACAAATTAGAATGTCAAATCTACATATTGAAAGGAGTTGATGATGAAATAAAATTTTTATTAAATATTGACATGTAACAAAATGTAATCATTACTTTTGATAAAATAGTCTTTCATGTCAACAGTAACATGTACACTCACTGAGCACTACATTAGGAATAATATGGTCTTAACCAGCCTGAACCATTCTGACCATTCTCCTGATCAACTTTAAATCAACTGATTTTTTTTACATTCAGAGTACACTGGAGAGAATTTTGTGTGTGAAAACCCCAGGAGATCAGCAGTTACAGAAATGCTCAAACCAGCCCGTCTGGCACCAACAATCATGCCACGGGATCACATTTTCCCCCCATTCTGATGGTTGATGTGAACATTAACTAAAGTTCCTGACCCGATTTTTTGCATTGCACTGCTGCCATAGATTTGGCTGATTAGATAATCACATGAATAAGTAGGTGTACATGTGTTCCTAATGAAGTGTTCAGTGCGTGTAATTCGGTAACATTTTACATTAACGTTCAAGGTATAAAGGGTTCATTAACGACTAATAAGTCATTAACAAATGCATTATAAAACATTGATATGCAGTTGGGTTGTTGACAAATATGTCAAATTAAAAAAAATAAAAATAAATACATGTATTTATGCAGTGTAAAGTCTGATATTTAAGAAAATGTGAGGGGTCACTAACTTTATCAATTCTTTCTCTTTCTTTATGAACATTTTCACTGAACTGCAATGTAAATGGTGTGACATAAGAAAAAAAGTTAAGTAATATACAAAGAGCTCGAGAGAAATTTATTTTCATTGTTAGACCCTTATTTTCATACTGTGTTTTTTATTTATTATGAAATTATAAATAATACCTTTCCCCCCATTACCTGTTGAACTTGGACTTTTTCATTAAATCAAGTCAAAATTTGCTGTCATCCTTTCAAAAATGTTCAAAATTACACCAGTTTAAGATGTGTGATGCTTATATCTACCCTAATGTAATGTTCAACAGATTGTTTTAAACATATTTTGAGATTAAAAATACATTTTTGGTCTTTTTATGTGTGTCACACTAAAGGACAGAAATGGTATTTGTTGGATTAAAGAGAAAGTAAGAGGTATTTCCCCCCATTCTGATGGTTGATGTGAACATTAACTGAAGCTCCTGACCCGTATCTGCATGATTTTATGCATTGCACTGCTGCCATACGTTTGGCTGATTAGATAATCACATGAATAAGTAGGTGTACATGCATGTGTTCCTAATGAAGAATTCAAGTATTTTTATTTAACTGAATTTATGTCAAAGAAGAAAGTTTAATTTCATACAAACAATATCAAACTGTTTTTTTAAACAAAAACAATCATTTTCGTCAACAATAAACAATATGAACCATGTTTTTAATAACAAAACAATATTTTTTCATAAACAAAATGAATTTGACTCCATTACAGCACAAATCATTTTAAGACTTAAACACCAAAAAGTCTTTTGTTTAATTCATGTATGTATTTAATTTCATTTGAAAACACAATTTCAAGAATTGTTTCTATTCAGATTCTTGACACAGCAGATCCCTGTTATTTTCTCTCTATACTTCTGTGTTCTCTCTCTCAATCATTTTTCTCCCTCAATTCTTTCTGTCCAAAAATGAAAGAATCCAAAGAATGAAGGACCACATTTTATACTTCAGTAGTTTGCATGTAAATGTAATCTTCAATAGAGTAAATCATGGCCTGCTGTCCGACATTGGAGGACTCGGAGCTCGAGACTCGACTTGAGTCCTGATTACACCAATCCACCTATTGACAAATCTATTGAAAAAACTATTGACAATGAAGTTTGTATAATAACAGGTTGATGTAAAGCAAATCAATGTTTAATCATGCATTTTTAAATGATGACAATACAATTTATTAATTTTTATCTTTTGTGACAGCGAAAATGCCATGTCATGTCAACATCCCAGTTATAACAACAAGCATAAATATGGTGACTTTCATGTAATACCTCACAAATAGTGAGCCATTTTACCTCAAATGTTATAAATGATTAATAACACTTGTTCAGCATTAATAACATATGAAAATTCACCTTAATTTAAAGAAAGTAAAATAATTAACTGAGGGATTTCCAACATTAGAAAAATATGTACATACATTTAATTAACAAAGTATGGTTTAATGGTCATCAGGCTTTATTATGATATATGCTGTGAATAAACACAGAGACTTGTAAAGTTAGTCTAGTCAGCCCTTTAAATCTCACTATAATAATAGATTTTTGCCTCATTGTGACATAAATAATAAATTAGGGCATTTTAGGGTTTTGATTAATATAAGTATGAATAACTGCAATTATTAAGCCTTTATTAAAATGTTGTTCATTTTAAAATACAAAATTAACAACTAAACTGAAATAAGAGCACTCGTTTTACCTGTCAATCTAGTGTGGAAGTTGCATTCATTAATACAGCAACAATATAGGTTTGTTACTTAGATGTCTGTTGTAAAATTTAGATATATTTACAAAGAGAGGTTTGGTATAAAATGTGACATATAAATTAAATTACAGTGAGGAAAATAAGTATTTGAACACCCTGCTATTTTGCAAGTTCTCCCACTTGGAAATCATGGAGGGGTCTGAAATTGTCATCGTAGGTGCATGTCCACTGTGAGAGACATAATCTAAAAAAAAATCCAGAAATCACAATGTATGATTTTTTAACTATTTATTTGTATGATACAGCTGCAAATAAGTATTTGAACACCTGTCTATCAGCTAGAATTCTGACCCTCAAAGACCTGTTAGTCTGCCTTTAAAATGTCCACCTCCACTCCATTTATTATCCTAAATTAGATGCACCTGTTTGAGGTTGTTAGCTGCATAAAGACACCTGTCCACCCCATACAATCAGTAAGAATCCAACTACTAACATGACCAAGACCAAAGAGCTGTCCAAAGACACTAGAGACAAAATTGTACACCTCCACAAGGCTGGAAAGGGCTACGGGAAATTGCCAAGCAGCTTTGTGAAAAAAGTTCCACTGTTGGAGCAATCATTAGAAAATGGAAGAAGCTAAACATGACTGTCAATCTCCCTCAGACTGGGGCTCCATGCAAGATCTCACCTCGTGGGGTCTCAATGATCCTAAGAAAGGTGAGAAATCAGCCCAGAACTACACGGGAGGAGCTGGTCAATGACCTGAAAAGAGCTGGGACCACCGTTTCCAAGGTTACTGTTGGTATTACACCAAGACGTCATGGTTTGAAATCATGCATGGCACGGAAGGTTCCCCTGCTTAAACCAGCACATGTCAAGGCCCGTCTTAAGTTTGCCAATGACCATTTGGATGATCCAGAGGAGTCATGGGAGAAAGTCATGTGGTCAGATGAGACCAAAATAGAACTTTTTGGTCATAATTCCACTAACCGTGTTTGGAGGAACAAGAATGATGAGTACCATCCCAAGAACACCATCCCTACTGTGAAGCATGGGGGTGGTAGCATCATGCTTTGGGGGTGTTTTTCTGCACATGGGACAGGGCGACTGCACTGTATTAAGGAGAGGATGACCGGGGCCATGTATTGCGAGATTTTGGGGAACAACCTCCTTCCCTCAGTTAGAGCATTGAAGATGGGTCGAGGCTGGGTCTTCCAACATGACAATGACCCGAAGCACACAGCCAGGATAACCAAGGAGTGGCTCTGTAAGAAGCATATCAAGGTTCTGGCGTGGCCTAGCCAGTCTCCAGACCTAAACCCAATAGAGAATCTTTGGAGGGAGCTCAAACTCCGTGTTTCTCAGCGACAGCCCAGAAACCTGACTGATCTAGAGAAGATCTGTGTGGAGGAGTGGGCCAAAATCCCTCCTGCAGTGTGTGCAAACCTGGTGAAAAACTACAGGAAACGTTTGACCTCTGTAATTGCAATATTAACATTGATTTTCTCAGGTGTTCAAATACTTATTTGCAGCTGTATCATACCAATAAATATTTAAAAAATCATACATTGTGATTTCTGGATTTTCTTTTTTAGATTATGTCTCTCACAGTGGACATGCACCTACGATGACAATTTCAGACCCCTCCATGATTTCTAAGTGGGAGAACTTGCAAAATAGCAGGGTGTTCAAATACTTATTTTCCTCACTGTATATGAATCGATAAATTTTTCTCTTTTAAATATTCTGATGGATGTGTTGTAAAAAACAACCCTCTTAATCACAAATGCAGTATATTTGATGATCCATGAGAAAGTGGAGTTAAATTAGGCAACATAATAATAGCTCAATATAGCAACATAGCGCTATATTGAGTGATATTTACACCAAATATTCAGAAGAGAATGTAACAAATTACAACGACTCTTGTTAAAGTACTTAAGTAAATTTTTCAAACGTTTCAATATTTATAAATTATAAATAAATAACTTAGTACTTTTACTTTTATTTGAGTTGATTAAAAATGAAGTATTCAACTTCACTACAGTTATTTTTCACCACAATTACAAAGTAAAAAAAAAAAAACTATTATAAACTATAAATTATATAAAACTATAATATTTCTCAGCAAGAAAAGACGCTGACTACCACCGCTGGAGTCACGAGTTTGAATCCAGGGCATGATGAGTGACTCCAGGCAGGTCTTCTAAGCAATCAAATTGGTCCAGTTGCTAGGGAGGGTAGAGTCACATGGGGTAACCTCCTCGTGGTTGCTATAATGTGGATCTCGCTCTTAGCGTTGCACATGGTGAGTTGTGCGTGGATGCCGCGGAGAATAGCATGAAGCCTCCACACGCGCTATGTCTTCGTGGTAACGCACTCAACATGCATGATAAGATGCGTGGACTGACTTCTCAGATGTGGAAGCAACTCAGATTCGTCCTCCTTCACCCGGATTGAGGCGAGTCACTACACCACCATGAGGACTTAGAGTGCATTGGGAATTGGGCATTCCAAATTGGGGAGAAAATTTTATAAAATCAAGAATAAATACAAATATATAAAATAATATCTGATATAGTTACAATTAAATACATTGAAATGTTCTTTTGACTTTTCATTGAACATAATTTGTTCAATTTTTCCCCACCGTCCGATTCCTCACACCATCGCTTGCACAGACGGGCTGTACTGTAATTTCCTGCCCTATCTCACCCGCTATAGGCCAAAAGTGTGCAAGGGATGGATATTATATAAAGAAGGTATGAGAAATCACAAACCATAATGTAACCAAATACTACAATTTACTTATTAATAATACCTCTATATGTTAAATAGTCATAATGTTAATTAAGACTTTATTATTACAACTGTAATACAATAATACATAAACAGAACAACCACTTTTTGTGTCTGAATCAATCATATCTCTCACTAAAAACCGTGTGTACATTTATTTTTTTTTTGCCATATTTTATTCAGTTGTCATGTAAGAGTTGATAATAATTTGCTTAATAATCTCATTCCATATCTGGATAATTGCTACAATATCATAGAGGATAAATGTCATCCTATATGATATTACATTATAATAGTTTTGTACAGTATGTTAACTTAATAGCCCAAATACTTGGACATACATGAATGAGAATAAACCTGAAAGAGGAATGTTTTTCAGTCACAATGCACGTGATGTAATTTAGAGTCGATTCAGAGAAATTTTTAATTTTGCAAATGACTATTTCTATAGTTGTATTCTTAAAATTTTCTGTTTGTCCAAGAATCCTCTTGCAGCAATGCAGGTCTTTGGCATTTAGAAGCTGCTAGTTTAGGACCTGTGAGGAGTCTGTTTCTCAAACTAGAGACTGTGATTTACTTGTCTTTTTATAGTGCATCTAGGCCATACACTTCCCTTTCTATCCTGGTTAGAGATTATTTATTCAGAACTGTAATGCATGGAATAGCCTTCATCTCTCTAAAACAATAGACTTTAGGAGAAAATAGAATTTCAGGAGAAATGTGTTTCTTTTTGCCTATTTTTAAAACAAAAATTTGACTAGCAAAGTGACAATTCCTCATTTACACAGACAAAGTGGTAGCATTCTGCTAAATAGGACCTAAACTATGCTAATGCAAGTCCACAAATGCCAACATAATTCTCAAGCCTGTTCAAGAGAATATCATGATCTATTGTATTGAAGGCATCACTAAGATCTAAATGCACTAGAAGAGAAATGCAGCCGCTTTCAGATGATAAGAGCAAGTCATTTGTAACTATGATAAGTGCAGTCTCTGTACTGTGATGAGGCCTAAATCCTGATTTAAATTGTGTATATATATAATATTTCTCCATAGAAATTAACAGGGAGGACACTACATTTTCTAGTATTTTTGACATAAACGGGTGATTTGAAATCGGTCTATAATTAGCCAGTTCTCCAGGATCAAGTTGTGGCTTCTTAATAAGTGGTTTGATAATTGCCATTTTAAAGTTTCTTGGGACATGTCATAAAGATAGCAAGGAGTTAATAATATTAAGAAGAGGCTTTGAGATTACAGGGAATACCTCTTTTAAGAGCTTTGTTGGTATTGGATCTAACATACATGTTGTGGCTTTTGATGTATCAATAAGTTTTGTTATCTGACCTATGAGAGCAAAAGATTGAAGTTGCTCATGAGGAAAATTATGAGATATTGTTTTCTGTGGTACTGTGACAGATGATTGCATAATTCAAATTTTATCTCTGATTATTAAAATGTTATCTTTAAAGAAATTCATGAAGTCATTACTATTGTGCTACAATGGAATATCTCTTTCAGTCGATACTTTATTCCTAACCAAATTAGCCACAGTACTGAATAAACACCTAGGAATCTTGTGGTTATTTTTTATGAGTTTGCAAAAATTTGTCTGCAGCTACAGACACTTTCTTTCCATGCACAGCGAATTACCTCTTATTTTGTATTCTTCCACTTGCGCTCCATTTTCCAAGCTGCTCTCTGGAGAGCATGAGTGCGATCAGTGTACCATTGTGCGGGGCTTTTTTCTTTAATTTTATTTAATCGAAGGGGGTCGACACTATAAAGAGTGCTAGAGAAGACTGCATTTATATTTTCAGGTATTACTTAAAGTTCTTCTAGATTTTTTGGTTTACTGAGTATATGAGATAAATCTGGAAGATTATTAGAGACGCTATATGTAGTGGTCGAAAGAATGGCTCTACCTGAACGATAGCATGGTGTAGATTGAGTAACATTTGCTGATCGCAGCATACAAGACGAGGGAATGATCTGAGATGTCATCGCTCTGCGGCAGAATTTCTATAGTATCAAAATCAACTCCAAGTTTTACCCTAATCAATTTATTTTCAAAAAATGATCTAAGTTGGCAGTTCGAGGAACAGACACAGTCTCTATGTGTTGTTGCTTATGTGATCTGTGTGACATCTCAATATATCTAGAAGATATTTGGATTAGCCAGTTTGTCTGCTTCCTGACCTGGGCCAGTTAGTCAAATACTATCACTATTAAGACTATGAGCCAAATTACTAGAGAGGAGAGCATCACCTTCCCTGGAGGGATGGAGTCTGTCTCTCTTTAACAGGTCAGGTCTACCCCAAAAACTCTTCCAATTGTCTATACATCCTATGCTATTCTCCAGACACCACTCCGACTTTCAGCCATTCAGTGACACTAACCTACTATAAACCTCAACACCATGATGAGCAGGGAGGGGCCAGAGCATATTACAGTGTCTGACATTGTTTTTGCAAATTCACACATCTCTTTAATATTATCGTTAGTGATCTCCGACTGGTGAAGCCAGACATCATTAGTGCCAACATGAATAAATATTTTAGAAAATCGAAATTTTGCATTAGCAAGCACTTGTAAATTTGATCTGATGTCATAATACCTTGACACAACCTCTGCCAATTCCTTCAAATAATTTTTTTAAGCTGCTCATACGATGCCAATGTCTCAAAATAGGTGCTGCATTGATATTCCCATAAATCCTCAACACCCAACCTCCACAGGGTAGGTGGCAGTCCTCCATCTATTTTCCTTGCGCTCTGCAGCCAGATCAGCATATTTTAGCTTCCTCTCATAGGCTTTCTCCAGACCCTCTACCCATGGAAGAGTAAGCTCAATCATTACTGTTTTCCTAGCGGAAGTCAACAACAACACTACATCCGGCCTCATGGATGTAATGGCAACCTCAGTAGGACATTTCAGCAGCTGGTCGACCATCATTTACCAATCACTTCCAGGTGCCAAGCTTGATCGGGCTTCCCACCATGCTGTGCCTTGTGAAGTACCTCCCTTTTTAACAAAATCAACACCCTGCATCTGGGGAGCATGGTTGCCTTTGTTTGCTTTTATGCACCTTTAGGATCTCTGCCAGCTTCCGCAAAACCTGCTCATCCTACCACCTGTACTGTCCTTGTGCCCCCCTCGCATATGGTCCAGCATCCTTGCTGCTGCTGGCTGACTGATTTTTCTTTTTCTACTATCTGCCTCACCTCACTCAGTTTAGCCGGATCTATTTCAAATTTCACTATTGGCTCTACTGGCCAGGAGACATATCCAGGGGAGCCAAGCGGGTTGTCTTTGTAGGGGTCACCAAGATGCTGTTCCATGTGGTCTTCTAGTTCCTCTTTTGTCATCACCAGTTTCCTGATACTCTTTTCTTCTTGCAAGTTTCTGGCAAACATAAAAGGGTTTCTTCATGCTTTCTTCTCCGCTGTCTGATTCTCTCATATGTCATCCCACATTACCTTCAAGCCCTCCTTCTGCTGCTCCACTGCCTTCCTCCAAGCCTTACAAATCTACCTCCACTCTTTCACAGTCTGAAGTATTCCCCTCTCCGACCCATCTCTTGGACCACTCTTCCTTACTACTGTTTCACCAAATCTACCTATGCATTCTTCATACACAATATCGCTAAACTTATTAAGCTTGGCCTCCACCCTTCTTCATCTAGTCTGCTTCACGCATCCTTATTATTATATCTCGGCCACTGGATTAGCCTCCTTCTCCCTGGTTTCTTCTCAATGTCATGTCTTCCCTGTCTTGTCTGTGGACTGAAGGTTGTCTCTTCTTGCGGCTCACCTTGCAGGCTTGACCTGTCCTGCTGTACAATTCTGTAGTGCTGTGGTGCTCAACCTGGCTCTGAATCCTTCTTGTCTGACCTGCTGCTGCAGTGCAATGTTGTGTCTGGCTGCTCCCGCAACACTTCATCCTTCCTTGATGAATCCACAAGCCTTTGTAAGTTGTTTCCCTCAGCCACCTGCAAATGCATCATCTAAGGATCCTTTGCTCATTATCCATGGCCATTCCAGTTATATCCATATTGTCTGTCCTAATCTTCCATTCTGCCGTTTTCCTTTAATTGTGCTCATAGTTGATAACAGTGTCCCATGCTTTCAGACCTGTGGGTAAGATAACTAGCCTGCCCACCCCATATGCAGACTTCCCTGCTGTCAACCAGTCTTTCCTGACCATCCTCCAGTCTTCCCTGGACTCCATCTGCCCTATTCACAGTAGTCACTGGTTTCCCAGGAAAAAATACTAAACAGATGCACAGTTAGCTGTAATAACCTGCCGGGCATTATTGCCTGCCTCTTCTCCACCAGTACCTTCAGCCCAGCTGCAGGGTCATCAGCTGGGAGCCACCTATCTTCAATATAAAGTTACTTGAGTATTTTTTTTGGAAAACTACTTATTTACTCTTACTTGAGTCATAATATTTCTCAGTACTTCTACTTGTACTCAAAGTGAATAATTCAAAGTAGCAGTACTTAAATTTAAGGGAAAAAATCAGTTCCCTGTCTGTCGCTCACTTCGACGTTGTGTCAAGGGGCACTGGCCAGGAGCACCTCCCTAGCAGACATATGCAGAGCAGCGGGTTGGGCAACACCCAATACCTTTGCTAGATTTTACAATCTCAGGGTTGAGTTGGTTTCGTCTCATGTTTTCTCAGGTCCGAGCAGGTAGAACTCGGTACACGCTGACAAACTGACCGGGTGGACCGCTTGCACCTAGCACCTTTTCCCTCCGCTGAGGTAAAACCGTGTGCTCTTATCCCAGGAGATCCCAAAAACTCGGCTCCCTGGATGACTCCTCCCGAGCCCTCTGGTCTGCGAATTCAGCGGAGGAATTCACCAACCAAATCCAATGCGGGTACTCAATCTACCCTGTACTGGAATAGGTGCTCCACAGGACGGGCTCCTACGTGGACTTATCCCCCTATGTGTATTTTCCACGGTACGGTCCCCTTGCGAGTGGACCTGCGTCTCCCTTGGGCAGTTCCCTCTGCCCCCTGGTCGCCCTGTCTGTAGCAACTCCTCCCTCCCAATGAGGCAGGATCTACCACTGCGCCACTGAGGTAAAGAACCAGAAGGCTTTGACGACTTTATGGGGTGTTGGGGACGGGTACGTGCAGTCTGACACAGCAGGTCCCTTTGGCACGTAAAATACCTGCCCGCTCCTTTGTCAGCAGTACACGTACACGGCTCAGTGCATGGCGTGATTTAAATTGGACCCCTTGTGTCGCTTCTTCAACACAACGTCGAAGTGAACGACAGACGGGGAACGTTTAGGTTATGGATGTAACCTTCGTTCCCTGATGGATGGAACGAGACGTTGTGTCCTCCCTGCCACATCGCTGAACCGAACCACTGTTGCGGCCGAACCTCATTGTCGGCTCCTCAGAAAACTCCTGAATGAAACAGACGCATTTCCCTGCCTTTATTCCAAGTATATGTCCGGGGGCTGGACATGCAAATGTCTGCCAATTTCTCATTGGCCTTTTCTCATAGATCAGAGATGCGAAAGGCTCTCAAGAGAGACACCTAGTGTCACTTCTTCGACACAACGTCTCGTTCCCTCCATCAGGGAACGGAGGTTTCATCCATAAACTAGACGTACTCTTTCTACCACTGCAAATATTAGAATCCTTCTTCTGCACTCAGTGAAGACACCATGAGTCAGAGAAAGAGAACAATGAGAGTAGCTGTTTATTATTCATCAAAGAAAATTTTGTTTGGGAGTATAGCTGAGAAAATACTTGATAATATTTATTATAGGGTAGTCTATATATTGATGAATTGTATGATTACAGTTTATTTAATGTATTGGTACCACTTTGTGTATACTTTAATGTTACACACAGACACAAACTAATATGAACAATACTTTTACAGTATTTTTAAATCTTGGTGTATGTTAATTTCTACATATACTAATAACATTTTAATATAAAAAATGTGTGATCTAACATCATTAAAATCTAACATGTTCTAACAGTAGTATAAAAACAAAAATGAATTGATATGCCTAATTTAGAACTTTTTACATGTGCATATGTTAACATACTGTATATAATTTTATTGTAATCTGTTACAAATCTGAAAATCATAATTCTGTTAACCCCAAATTTACAGTACATTGTGAATAAATGTAACAAAAACTAATTTTAATATTAAAATATCCTTTGGTGTAATTTGGTTTTCTTTCTTTTGCATTCAGTCATGCAGAATTGCTACTTTTAAAAGGTTTGTTAGGGGCTTTTTATTAAACGCACTACTGCTTTTCTGCTGTAGTGCACAGGGAATGTGCCCTGCAGTGTCCTTGTCTGCTTCAGAATGTTGCTCCACTATGTTGCCAACCTCTAACAACCATCATACATTTCTTTTCCAGACATTACTATTGGTAAAGGCTGCCCTTTTAGTGCTGATACAGGCCTTACTCCTACAATAAAAAATCTTAACCTTTAGAAGATGTGTAGTACCCTTACCTACATTAGACTTATTATTAACTGCTCGTACAGATTCCATGTCACCCTGTTCCACTAAAAAACGACTTTCTAGCTCCCTCTTGCGTCCATAAAATTTTATTGCAAAGAGAATTGGTGAACGTTTTGTACTGTTAGTGCACTCAAGTATACTGTATGGTGCAGTATGCAAAAGTTTTTCCATACATTTGAATGTACTCTGTGTAGTGTTTACTTGGGGAATGAGAGTAGCTATTTTGGGAGAGGTGTTTTATTGGTCGATCCTCAGTGTTTCTCTGCTAAATTGGAGTCAAGATTTTACATCATGATTAGAAGGCCATTCAAGGGATAGTTCCCTCAGGAAAAAAAAGAAAAAAAGAAATCATCATCATTACACTCTCCCTCATGCCATTCCAGATGTGTATGACTTTCTTTCTTAGGTCCAAACAATGCAAGTGAATGGTGACCAGACATTTGAAGCTCCAAAAAGCACATAAAGGCAGCATAAAAGTAATCCATACGACTCCAGTGGTTTAATCCATGTTTTCAGAAGAGATATGATAGGTGTGGGTGAGAAACAGATACATATTTAAGTGTTTTTTTCCCCTCTATATATCTCCACATACATTCTGACACATTTTAAAAGTGAAAGTAGATATTTATGGTAAAAAAAGGACTTAAAGTGATAGTTCAAACAAAAATGCATATTCTCTCATCATTTACTCACCCTCATGCCATCTCGGATGTGCATGACTTTCTCTCTTCTGCAGAACACAAATTAAGATATTTAGAAAATTTCAGTGAGTGAATGGTGACCAGACCTTTCAAGCTCCAAGAAGCAAATAAAGACAGCATAAACATAATTAATATGTCTCCAGTGGTTTAATCAATGTCATCTGAAGCGATCAAGTTTGTTTTGGGTGAGAACAGACCAAATACAACAATTTTCCGCTGTACATCTTGACATCAGTCTCCTTAGCGATCATTATTTCAAGCTAGATTACACTTCCTATAGTGCCACCTAGTGCTCTGCGCATGCGTCCGTTGCGCAAGTGTAGTCGAGCTTGAAATCGTGATTGTGCCTAGAGACTGCAATGGCAAGATGTACAGTGAAAAATTAGTTACATTTTGGTCTGTTCTCACCCAAAACCAACTGAATAGTTTAAGAAGACATTGATTAAACCACTGGAGTCTGATGGATAACTTTTATGCTGACTTTATCTCCTTTTTGGAGCTCAAAGTCCTGATCACCATTCACTTGCATTGTGAGGCCTTACAGAGCTGAGATATTCTTCTAAAAATCTTCATTTGTGTTCAGCAGAGGAAAGAAAGTCATACACATCTGGGATGTCATGAGGGTAAATAAATGATGAGAGAATTTTCATTTTTGGGTTAACTATCATTTTAAATATTGATCTGTTTCTCACCAATACCTATCAAATCGCATTGCATTGTATGGACCAACAGAGATTAAATATTCTTCTAAAAATCATAATTTCGTGTTTTGCAGAAGTAAATGATGATAGAATTTTAAGTTGTGGGAGAACTATCCATTTTAATATTCTCTGATTGTTAAGCTGTTGTTTGAAACTGAATAATTGATCTGCAACCTCTGCAAAATGCTAGCTAGAGAACAGATATGGACTGTTGCATTAGTTGTTCATCTGCAGTTTCATTCATCAACTATTTATCTCGCTCTCCCTTCTCTTTTAGCAAAATAGGTTAGTTATATAAATCTCCAGAGCTGTTGCGTGATTATGACTGCAATACTACCCTGCAGTCTGACACCCCCATATACAAATATTCTAATTATCCAACTTGTTACTTTAATATTTATTAATAAGTTTTCCTCATGGGGACAATTAGTCTTCACAATGTAGGCAAAACCTGACCAACACACACACACACACACATTCAAAACCTCATTTGCATCAATACAATATCTCATTGTTTATGTTATGCATGGAAATATTTAAATACAAAATTCATGACATCAAGAACAGAATCCAACTGCCACATATTAAATTAGTTCTTTATTAAATCTACAGAATTACTCGTCCATTGCAAAGTGAGTCCATGGCACACAATTGGAAACATGGAAGTAGGAACATCATAAAATTGATTTGCAACTCCAAAAGTCACACAATGATATAAAATGTCACTTCTCACTTCTCAAATGTCAACTGTCTCAAAACTGTCTGTCGTCTTACAAAAGGAATGCACCAATATCAATGTGACAACCACTAAAGCTCTGTTTACAAGCTGTACAACAAAGCACAAGAAGGTTTAACCTAGCACATATAAACAGCCATAACATTGTTTTCCAAAAAATAGCAAGCACTGTGTCCCACTGTTGTTGTACAGAAATACAAAGCGATTGATAGGTGTTTTGATTTTATTGGAATATTCAGGGTAGGAAAGAGTAAAGTGGAAAGCAGGCTGATTTGAAGTGCTGTTCTTTTTCGTCAACGGAATGATCCGACCCTGGCTTAGGAATGGCAAAATAACTTGCCACTAGTGCATTTAATGAAGGACATTTTACCCAATAGCTGGTAATGCTTACTTTCACGTAACATCTCTGCCATATATCCAGGTACCTTTGCTGTAAATGTCAAATCCTCTGTCAATGCCATATAAGTAATTTTACGACTGTTTATGTAAGACCAAACAATGTACTGTGCTTCCTATACAATCCTCCCTGCCTATAGCAACCAGTGTTGGAAAAAAGTGCATTTCCATGTGCATTTGACTATCAATGCTTTAGGTGAAAATATAATCATGGGATATAATGAGACCCTTCCAATTGCAGCTAACTAAACCTTTATTCAACCTAATAATTCAAGGGTTTGTCTCAAGCTAAAGTTATGTGAAGGTTTTTGCTAAAGTGGTCTGTAAACATTGATAATGTCCAACAGTGATTGTACATAAAATTCTCTACTGTTGCAGTGCCATGAGGGACAGTTGTATACTAGAAAAGTACATATACAAGAGGAAGTGTTACCAATGTGATTACTGTATGTCTTTCCCATTGCACTCACTGAACTTTGTCATTATCATAGTTCCCATGTTGTTTATTCAACAGAATGTTTTTTTCTCCTTCCCACTCTCAGCGTCCAGGGGTGAAGATGTAGTCCAGTGCCTGTCTCTCGGCTGCTGCCACATTTGGATGCCAGAGGTCCACCATGAATACAACTCTTGGACCATCTTCTGCAGGACCTAAGCACAGAAATGTAATTCATAAGGTCAATAGTAATCACCAACTAGATTACTTTTAGAACTAAATATGAGTGGTTCCACTGCGACACCACATTGCTAGGATGTTGCCAATGCTAAATAAGTCAGTAAGGAAACTTTCATGCAGAAATAATAATTCTCTCATAATTTAGACACCCTCATAATGTTTAAAACCTGTATAACTTTGTTTCTTCTGCAGAGTACAAAGACATTTTGGAGAATGTCTTTGGTTCTTTTATAACACAATGCAAGTCAATGGGGATACAATTTTTCAAGCTCCAAATAGCACATTAAGGTTTCATCCATTACTCAAGTAATCCATCCGATTTGAGTGGTATATGCAGAGTCATCAAAAGCCATACGATAGCTTTGGGAGAGAAACAAAGCAAAATGTAAGTCCTTATTCACTCTAAATGTTGACAACTGTCTTGATGGCAATGCAATGATGACACCACTTCTTGCAAGCAAACCCTTGCACTCATGCGGACCCATCAACCAGGGGTGCGTTCCATTCAGAAGTGATCATCCCTACGCCCTATTACCTCCTAAGACTTCACTTTCCACCATGAGGGCTTAGGAGGGCTCAAATATAACAGTCATTTGTAACTCACTTTTTAAGTCATTTTTATTTGAAATTCAGTTTGAAATGACCCTACAGCTTGGCTACCATAATTTGAAGTGATCCCATTTGGAACACAGTGCAGGCTTCAAGATGGTGATGCTTTGACGTAGTTGCCAGGTACTCAATTCTACATCAGTACATTCGAGACGTTGCATTAATATATCCTAGTGTTTACCATCAGCCTATTGGTGACCTCGGTACATATTAAAAGTAATCTGGAAAAACAAATTCAACCTGTAACTATCATTTTAACCTGCACAATCCTGGCAACATTGTGTATAGTTTGTGTACAGAGTTTTGTGCAAGTGTGAGAAAGTGTGTGAACAATGTGTGTAATGTGCCAAGGAGCCTGCAGATGCCAAGATTACTGTGCATTTAGCTTCAGAATATGTGGAATATAACACTTGAATCGGATTGATTACTTTTATGCTGCCTTTATGTCCAGAGCTTGAAAGTTTTGTTCCCTTTGACATGCTTTGTATGGAAAAACACCTCTAACATTATTCAAAATATCTTTCTTTGTGTACCGCAGAAGAGAGAAGCCATCCTAGTTTGAGACAGCATGAGGGTGAGTAAATGTATTAGAATAATCATTTTTAGGTGAACTATTCCATTAAGTGCAAATACTGATTATCATTTTCTTAATGTATAAAAGGAATATTCAATACAAGTTCAGCTCAATCGACAGCATTTGTAGCATAATGTTGATTACCAAAAAAAAAATATTTAGACTCATCCCACCTATTCTCAATTTAAAATAAAAGAAGAAGCAAAAATCATGGTTCCAGTAAGGCACTTACAATGGAAGTGAATGGAGGCCAATAAGTAAACATTAAAATACTCACTGTTTCAAAAGTATAGCCACAAGACATAAACAAAATGCATGTTAACATGATTTTAGTGTGATAAAATCACTTTATAAAATGTTCTGTGTAAAGTTATTGCCAATTTTAAAACTTTCAATGATAACAAAATGCTTTAAACCCTAAAACAACCATAAAAAACTATTTAAACAACTTTACAGCTCTTAAACTTTTTTGCTTTTTTAAAAGGAGGTACGAGTTGGAATTATTTTTGTGTTAATCAACATTATGCAACAAATGCTGTCGATTGAGCTTAACTTGTATTGATCCCAGAATATTCCTTTAAATTTAACACTTATACACATCCTCTACTGCACATTATTTCTCTCTCACCATCATGAAATGCAGTGTGAAGAAAAGAGTCATCGAACAGCAGGCAGCTTCCCTTAGACCAGCACTGCGGCTCTCCACCAACTATCAATTCACAACCAGAGGGCACCTTCAGTCCTGCACACACATGGAAAATGGCTGTTAAAACCTTAAAACAGGCTCTTAGACACTGCTCTTATGTATATATATATATATATATATATACATACAGTGTTGGGGAGTAACAGAATACATGTAACGGGATTATGCAATTAAAATACAAAATATAAGTAACTGCATTCCACTACAGCTACGATTTAAATCATTGGTATTCGAATACAGTTACATTCAAAAAGTATTTTGATTACTAAAGAGATTGCTTTGCATTTTAAAGTCATTTGTTTCATTTAATATTTAGTCCTTTCAGATGGAAAACATTTATACATATAAATGATGTGATCCAAAGTTCATTTGAACAGCAGTGAAACATTTTATTAAGATGTGTTACATTCATACGAGCAGACAGAGAAGTACGTTTGAAGTAAGTTTGGAAGCAGAAGAAACAGAAATAAACCTTGTGTAAATTGTCAGCTTTATGCTAAGCTAAAATGCTATTTCTATCAATGTTACCAGACACGATCATATTTTTTTATCAAGAAAATTCACGTTGGATCATAATTTCATTTTCTAGTAAGATCTTTGATATTATGGCAAACATCTTATTCTCGATAATAATTATTGTATTGATTTCTTGTAAAAATATCTAAAAATTCTTAAAACAAGATCTATTTGATTTATCTTGTTTAAGAAACAACACTGCATAAGATATTTAGGTTTTCATAGAACGTCTTTTTAACATGTGTATGAAGAAGTAATCCAAAGTATTTAGAATATGTTACTGACCTTAAGTAATCTAACAGAATACATTACAAATTACAGCATGTATTCTGTAATCTATAGTGGAATACATTTCAAAAGTAACCTTTCCAACCCTGTGTATATATATATGTATGTGGCCAAAAGTTTGGAATAATGTACAGATTTTGTCTTATGGAAATAAATGGGTTCTTTTATTCACCAAAGTGGCATTCAACTGATCACAATATATAGTCAGGACATTCATAAAGTGAAAAATTACTAGTACAATTTAAAAAAATAAAACATTTCTCAAAAGAAAATCCTCCACGTGCAGCAATGACAACTTTGCAGATCCTTGACATTCTAGCTGTCAGTTTGTCCAGATACTCAGGTGACATTTCACCCCACACTTCCTGTAACACTTGCCATAGATGTGACTGTCTTGTCAGGCATTTCTCACACACCTTAAAGTCTAGCTGATCCCACAAAAACTCAACGGGGTTAAGATCCATAACACTCTTTTCCAATTATCTGTTGTCCAATATCTGTTTCTGTGCCTTTTCTTTTTGTTTTTCTTTGCAGTTCTTCCCATAAGGTCTGCACCCCTGAGTCTTCTCTTTACTGTTGTACATGAAACTGGTGTTGAGTGGGTAGAATTTAATGAAGCTATAAGCTGAGGACATCACATTACACCCATGCTCCAGCAACTGCATTGGCTTCCAGTTCAGCCATGTATTGATTACAAAATTCTGATTTTAACCTATAAAGCAGTAATGGGTTGGCTCCAGATTACATCTGTGATTTGGTTACTTCATCCATTCCCGCTCGCTCTCTCCGCTCTGCTGGCTCTCTCTCTCTGTGTCAGCCTCGCTGTAAATTAAAAACCATGGGGGGAAGGGCCTTTTCCTATAACGCGCCTAAGTTATAGAACACACTACCCTCATCTATTAGGGATGCTGCTTCTGTGGATTGTTTTAAGAAACTTCTTAAAACACGTCTTTTTAGTCAAGTTTTCAATTCATAATTGTATTATTTTTTATGTATTTTTTCATTTTTGATACTTCTATATATATTTTTATTCACATGTTTGATTATTTTGTTCTGTACATGCTGTAGCGCTTTGAGTCTGAGAAAGGCGTATTACAAATAAAATGTATTATTTTTATTATGTGAGGCGTCTATTTCTCAAACTAGGGACTCTGATTTACTTAACCTCTTGTTTAGTTGTACATCTGACCTTCCACATCTCTTTCTGTCCTTGTTAGAGTCAGTTGTCCTTTGTCTTTGAAGACTGTAGTGTACACCTTTGTATGATTTTTTTTGGCAACTTCAAGCATTGTATTGCCTTTATTCCTCAAAACAATGATTGATTGATGAGTTTCTAGAGAAAGCCGTTTCTTTTATGCCATTTTTTACCTAATATTGACCTTAAGACATGCCAGTCTATTGCATACAGTGGCATCTCAAAAACAAACACAAAGACAATGTTAAGCTTAATTTAACGAACCAAATAGCTTTCATTAGTGTTTGATATAATGGCAAGTGATTTCCTAGTACCAAATTAGCAATTTAGCATGATTACTCAAGGATCAGGTGTTGGAATGATGGCTGCTGGAAATTGGGCCTGTCTAGATTTTTATAAAAAATGACTTTTTTCAAAAGTGATGGTGCTGTTTTTACATCAGTAATGTCCTGACTATACTTTGTCATCAATGCTTTGAATGCTTTGAATGCCACTTAAAGTACCAATTTCCTACCAATTTCCTGTACATTATTCCAAATTTTTGGCCACCAGTGTGTGTATATATACACATGATGTCAACGTCAGCATGAAGCAGAGCTTTGGACTCCACACAAAAAGCTTTTAAACACAACATCTTGTTCTGCATTTTCGTGTAATTTAAGACTTGATGTGCTTTTGTGGTAATTAAATTGCGCCTTACAGAGGCTGCAGAGTACATGAAGTCACATCTGGGCTTGTTTAGTACAACAAATAGCATTAAAAGCTCCTCTCCCCATCACTTTTTCACTGACACCGAATCACTGTGTGTGTGATCAGGTTGGGTTCCACCCATCCAACCAGTGTTAATGCTAGTTTATGCTGTATTAATGGTAAATTAGTTCATTGCTATTAAAAAGTTAGATTTAGTAAACTTTAGTTTGACAGCTCTAAAAAATATATTTTTAACTTTCCCATACTTCGATTTGTGTTATTTCATAGGTTTTATTACTTTACTATGATTCTAAATGCTAAATAATATTAATGCTAATAATTATAAGTAATGACTAACCCTAACCCAAACTTTTTGACTGGTAGTGTACATATAATTACACCTATCTTACCAAGGTGGCATCGAAGGCGTACATTGGTTGGACCGTAGTGCTCAGTAATAGTGGCTCCTGGACTGATCACTGAGAAGCAGGCATTGCCAAACACGTTATTAGCAATAAAGGTACGGAGTTGCCCTAGCACCCTCCATGCTCGTGGACAACGTCTGGCATTCAGCACCATTGGAGTCCCCTGGTTCACGAGATAGAAGGTCCACCACTGGCCTCGAGGTGTGCTATTAACCTTCCAGCCTGGTGGAAGTGAGGAGCTAGTTCGATTTGACGGCAGCCGGTACACGCTCTCAAATTCAGCCAGCAGTGCAGGGAAATTTCTCTCCAGAAGCTCCACGTCATGCTTCTGTGCCTCTCGTGAGAAGAAGGGAGCAGAGGGAAGATCTGGCAGGAAAAAGACCTCTGGTTTCTGGATGGATGGGCGGCTGCAGAGTAGGTAGCGCCCCTGCTCACGCACGCCCTTGTGCACACGACCCATCCCAGCCCAGGTGTAGCGTTTGGCATACTCTTGCAGGCTGTGGTAGAGCCGTTGATTCAGGCCCTCGCCAGGCTTGGTGCAACGGAAGCACTCGGGTGTCTGGCAGTAAACAAAGCCATTGAGTTCTTCCTCACTGACTCTGCTCCCGCCGCTGGCCTGATGGAGTTTCAACAAGCCTCCTCGGGGCGAGAGGTCTGAGGCCAGAACTCCACCGGGCACAACACTACCGCGGCGTTCTGGAGTGAAGCTGCCACGGAGAGAAGGGGCAGCATGTTCGCATCCCACACGGTAGCAATACCAGATAAACAGAAGAGCGAGACAAAGAGCAGTGCCCAGAGCGCTGGATTCACACTCCCGTGCCGACTGCATGCCACCTGCCACCCACTCCCTCATTCGCTCTAAAGACCACTCCATCCCTACATACATGCACTAACTCAAACACGCATATGGATACGAGTGGTTTACATGGGAGTGCTTGATCTGGAATTTCAATGAGGCGATGCAGCCTTTGACTCTTCTTTTAAAAGTCCTTTTTCCTTAGAGCACCTCAGGTCCATTTTCATATTGCCAAGTCATCGAACAGCTTATTGGCCTGTTGTAAGATCAGTCTAATTTGATCATGTGGTGACCGCATTTTATTTGGAAATGTTGACTGTGAGATATCTCAGCTGCACCTTGAGCAGGATAACACAGACACAGTGCACTCCAGGGCACCTGGGAGACAGAAAGAGAATGAGTCAAGATTAAGGAGATATGAAAGGACATTTCATGACACAGTGCAGACAGCATCACACCTACCTGGACAGCCTGGTTTGACCACTTGATAATTTTGATAAACCACCCACACACATTCCAGCTTATTCCCCGCCTCCACACACCAAGCACTCATAGGGACCGCAGCACACACACAGGCTGTGCATTTGAAATTCAGCTTTTGCAACACACCTCCGCATTGCACTTTGTAAAATCATGAGTCAAGGGAGAATATAAATACACATGCATGCAGATAACAAACCCCAACCACAGACAAGGATCTAGAAGACAAATCTACATGAACACACTTGACTCTAGAGCCCAGATGCCAGACATGCAAAGACAACAGGGAATTGTTTTGTTACTGTTGCATTAGATGTTCCAGGTGGAATACAATCCCACAGGATAAGAAAGATGGAAAACAGATCAAATGTCAACAAAGACAGATGAAATTTACAAAGAACGCGTGCAGTTAGCACAAAGAATGAGGAATCCCAGCCACCCAACGCAGCATGCAAAGATACATCAATGCGCAAATGACATCTCAAAGCGGCTATTCAATTGCTTACCGACAGCTTCGACACTTGAAGGCAGATTTGCAGCGTCTGCTCCGCCCAGTCACTAGCAATATTCCTGCCCCTCTCTATACTTCTCTCTCAGACACCTCCCTTATGGGTTCAAGTCATTGCGGTTTCTAATCCTGCCTTTATGTCCGTAAAACACTGTCAAGCGACGTTCATAATGCTGAGGACAGCCTGGCAGAAAACAACACGACAGATGTCCGTCGTCTCGTCACTATAGTGGTGAAATATGGTCGTTTAAATAACAAAGCTTGTAAATGCGGCTAATTAGTAGCGTTCTTGCGTTAAAAAGAGCGACACAAATGATTTCGCAGAAATGCCGAGACGCGAAATTCTTTTAAAGTGACAAAGCGCCTTCAAAACGCGGCGTTCCAGCGCGATAAGCGGAAAAAAGAGGCATGTTTACAAAGAAAAACAGCGCGGACGGACGCAACAACGCGTTCGGTGTGAACGGTCCCTTCTTATCATCATAATATTCAACACATTCTCACCCCGACTCGTCACGTACGGACGCTTCGGGCAGTTTCGTCGCATATTGACGCGCCGGGTACACCTTTGGCGTCATTTTTCGACGCGCAGGGCAGTCCCATAGACTTCCATGTACCTCCGCGAACCGGAGCGTGCAGCGTTCAAATGTCACGTCTCGGGTAAGCTCACGCCGCGAACGGGTGGACAGTCGAGACCGCGATAAATAACAATTAAAAGGAATAGGCTGCAATGGCCCTCCAACTGTTTTGTGATGTTTAAAACCCCGGAGACGTCACGTTCTACATATCTCCGAACCGGAGCGCGCAGCGTTGAAATGTCACGTCTCGGGTAAGCTCACGCCGCGAACGGGTCGAAAGTCGAGACCGCGATCAATAAAAATCAAAAGGAATACCTGTTTCTACTTACAACATCAACGCGGATGATAATAATAATGAGTTTGCGTTCATTTAAATTGATTTTAAAATATATATTTCCTCTGACGCTTAGGATGCCCACGTCGTAAACCGCATAGAAGGGATGTAACACCTGTTTCGCTGCCCACGTACCTGTAGCCTTTCTTACAGTGGTTGTAAAGGTAAACACTGATGCACAACAAGACCAAAGTAATCACGAACTAATCAGATTTGGAGGGGACAGGATAAAATCCCACTTGAACACTTCTGCCACATGGTTAAGCGTTGTCATAGCTAGGGGCGGGGTTACGATTTCTGAGGCCCCAAGCATCCCACCAAGCCAGGGCCCCATTTCGAAAATGTTTGCTTAACAAATTACATAAAATGTATTTTAAATCATAATTTTAAATTCAACCTATCAACCATTGTATCCAAGTACATTCAAAATGTTTAATGAAATAAAAATATTGTTAAAGATAATGAATGCATGTTTTCCAGTTTTTCCACAACACAGTGATAATATATATTCCTTTTACCTACATATATTTTTACAAAACACATTTTTTTATTTTAATTTTATGTGCAAAACCTACTATTTCGCCCAGTAACATTTTGGAATTCAGTTGTTCTTTATTGATATTATTACCCAACAATTATTTATTGTTGTCCAGTTTGTCATTTATAATATGATACAGTATTTGTATTATTACTTTGAGGATTTGTTATACAATAGTAATATATTCATGTCTTGAAGTATATCAAAACTCATGTATCTGGAGTTTTTTGTTACATTCGTAAAAGTAAACATATAAACCACGGTGGCCCCTCAGTACACTAGAGCAGAAAGGAAAACAACATTGCCATTTATCAAGCCCTGAAACTTTGCTTGTTGCAGAACAATCTGGAATAATGTTAAACATTATAACAGTCACCACTTTGCAACCTGAACTTGTTCAGAATGTTAAATCTTTATGACACCTGCGCTAAAAAACAAAACAAAAACAATCTAGACAGTGCAACGACTGATACAGAACGCAAGTGTCTCGGCATGCATTTTTGAATCCTGAAGCTCTTATGAGTGTATACAAATGTGCCAGTCCTCCGTGAGACACCGAAGAAACAGCGAAACGTGTTGCAGCATGTATGGATGTTCATCCAGCGCATTTACACAGGAAAACAATGAAAAAACAGAGCAAACGCAGGAAAAAATATGTTCGGTGTGAACGGCCCCTAACTCATCCATTCGTGCGTATATGTGAGTGAAAGCGCGTGCGCAAAACAAGTTATTATTAATGGCGTGTATAATTTTTTTTTATTATAATTATTATTTTTATAAATTACAAACCTGAACCCTACTTAAAAAACCCACCTGTCCCGACCCCGGCGGCTTCTAATGTGAACTGCTCTAAGATCGTTGACAACGATTTCAAGTGTTTTTTTTTGCGGAGCTTTCCTGAATCTTGACATTGTCATCCTGGAATATGCCCGTGCTATAAGGGAAGAAAAAAAAATCAATTGAGGGGATAATCTGGTCATTCAGTACATTCAGGTAGACAGATGACTTCATTTTATTGCCGCATAACAATTGGTCTACACCTGACCAATTGAAGCAACCTCAGATCATAACACTGCCTTAAATCCAAATGGCAATTGTTTTGGCCAGGCAGTGTAGGTTAATACAGACAATTATGTTATAAATGCTTTACAAATACTTTTTTACTCATATGCATCATAATTAGGTGTATTATCGTAATGCTGCATTTATATGCATTTTAGGACCCTTTTCACTTGCAATGTATGGACCTACAGAGCTGAGATATTTTTCTAAAAAAATCTTTGTTTGTGTTCAGTAGAGAAAAAAAAAGTCATACACATCTGGGATGGCATGAGGGTGAGTAAATGATGAGACAATTTTCATTTTTGGGTGAACTATCCCTTTGCATATTTAAACCTAAAAAAGTTTTTTTTAAACATTTAAGAGGTTTTCAAACATTTAAGAGGCTGGGGAGAAGAGCAATGAGTAAGTCGGTCAGATACTGCAAATACTGAGGCCATGTGATGTGACTTTGTACATACAAAGCCTGGCATGAATTTACAATATTTTAAGTAACAAGGAAGCATTTTTGAAAAAGCAGCTAACCTCAATGCAAATGTTCAATGTTATTTTCTTGATTTCTACATGCTGTAAAATTGAAAATAAAGCCAATATTTTAGAAACTAAACATGAAAATGTATTATATGGATCCTAATGTGTTGGAAAATACATTTTCAGAGGTACCTTTTTTGTCTTGCCCTGTAGGATTAAAAAAAAGAATAAGAGCAAAATCTTGGTTACAGTAAGGCACTTACAATGGAAACAAACATTAACAAAATTATGTTAACACATGCAAATCTCATGGCTATCATTTTTAAATAATGTGTATTTTAACGTTTATGGACTGACCTTGTTTGCTTCCACTGAAAAAGCCTTAATGTTACCACGATTATGTGGGACGAGTTAAAATTATTTTGGTAACACTTTTAAAAGTTCAACTTTTATTTAAAAATGTTGTTATTACTATATGTTGAAATGAACATTAACCAAGATTAATAAAGGCTATATAAGTATTGTTCATTGTTAGATTATGTTAAATATATTATGTAGATAATATGACTATAGATGTTGTTAATTAATGTTAATGAATGGAACCCTCTTTGAAAGTCCAACCAATATTTGAGCAACAACTGCTGTCGATTGCTCTTAAAACAGCTTTGATCTGATATTAGAGAGCTATTCCACAATAGGACTAAACTTTGACAATAGATAAAGTGACACCCAATTTTATATGAGGCGATATCAAGAATTACGTGGTTACTAGTAAAATGTCTATTCTAGATATCAACAATTGAATTGCTATTAGTAAAAATGTGAATTTTTGATATCTGAAAATTTATTTATGATATCAACATAATTTCAGATATCTAAAATGTCTTTCTTACTAGTAACAATCACATTCATGATATCTAGAATGAGCATTTTAACTAGTGAAAATGTAATTGTTGATATCAAGAATTAGCATTGTTACTAGTGGAAATTTAATTTCTGATATCAAAAATTGCCATTGTTACTAGTAGAAATCGAATTCCTGATATCAATAACTATCATTTTAACTAGTGAAAATTGAATTGTTGATATCAAGAATTCATATCTTGGAAATGAATAAAAGTTAAAACGGCTTGCCATATACCCTGAGCAAGAAAACGGCTTGCTTTAGGGGGGACTGTCTCAACTGTCAAGGGACCTGTTAAAGTTCCAACTGCTGCTGTCCGCCAAATAACTTAGCAGCATCAGTGAGAAGACACACGCCTCTTTGGCAATCCTATTTAGAAACGACCTCCACACCTTGACAATTCGCTTAATTAGGCGTCCACACTTTGAAAAAAGGGGAGGGCTAATTGCGCACTTCTGCTCGAGACTACAAGTTGAACGATCAAGCAATAGCACGGTGCCTGCGTCGGGTTAAAATGGCCAGAAGGAAAGACAGACTGTGCTTGTGTATCAGTATTCCGGTGATATGTGTAATTATCATCATTATTATCTTCGTGGCTTACTTTAAGGAGGGGTGTTCCGGCGGAGCTTTCCTAAATGCAGCAGTGGCGGCTGACTCGGAAACCTGTTCAAAGATCGGCCGGTGAGTGATGATGGTGCTGACGTTTTGCAAACACATACTACTGATGTAGCACACGAATTCAGTGTAGGCTACTTTGAAATGTATTTGGACGTGCTATTACAGCTGATCTTGGTTTTAACACCAGAGATGTTGCAAAGTGCTTTCAAGAGCCTTTCAACCAACCAAATAACCACTCGTCCTCTGACACAAGTGAAAGAATAATGCTGAAAATCACTTTTTTTTTCTTGGAGAGTGTGAATAATTAGGTCTGTCGTAATCCCTTTGGATAGCTGGGTCGGGTAAATATCAGGACATAGATGGCTAAAGGGGTGAAACAGGCGGTTGAATGTACACAGAAACCTTTGTTGTAGTATGAACGTTGAAGTATCTCCATAGGCGACTAATCTTCTTGACACCAATCTCTGTCTTCCTATCAACTTTAGTGGTGACCAAAACAAATCATTTAGAGAGTTTAAAGTTAAAATCACACATTGAGTGTGATTCATTTCCACTCTATTTTAGATTTAATTGTGTAAGTGTAATTATGAATAATATATATCCTATGTATATTTTTGGAAATATTGGCTAATTTGTAGGCTATATTAAATTATCTAATGACGTGTTCAAGGGCCGTTAAAACCGAACGCGTAGCCTCAGGCGGATTTTTTTAAATGTCAGGTAATGAAGACTGTCAATTTGTCAAATAAATTAAAAAATAGTGCTTGCTTGTTGCACTCGTGTTACTGTCTCTTTAAGATGAATCACTCATGTTGTATGTTTCCTTATTTTGTAAGTCACTTCGTGTAAAAGCGTATGCTAAATGAATAAACGTAATGTAAATGTGCCTCGAGACACCTGCACTCCGTTCTTAAATGACACATTTGGGCTGAACGGCCCCTTCAGTGTACTGTTGATTCCAGAGTACGGAGCACCCTGAAAAACATTTGATTAAAAAATAAAAATATATAATAATAATAATAATAATAATAATAATAATAATAATAATAATAATAATAATAAAATAGTAGGCATAAGAATTTATTTGCAGCCTAAAAATTGAAACGTGTTAGTTCTGCTAGTGCCCGTCGGGTCTTAAAACTATTGAAGTTACGTGCTGTCTGCTTGTCAGAACATGAACTTGTGGCAAGTATGATTGTAATTGTTGGTCATCCAAATTAGCCTACTTCCTCATGTGGCATCTCTCTCTCTCTCTCTCTCTCTCTCTCTCTCTCTCTCTCTCTCTCTCTCTCTCTCTCTCTCTCTCTCTCGTCATTAAATCGTTATTAATATGCATTTGCCCATTTCTAGTCTTTTTGTTTCTATAGAGACATACTGCAGTCGGGTGGGTCAGCGGTAGATGGAGCTATTGCTACTTTAGTGTGCACGACAATCATACACCCCCAGAGTATGGGGATTGGAGGAGGCTCTATATTCACAATACTGGAAAAAAGTGGTGAGGTTCTGATGTTTTCTGCCTAAAGAAATTTACTGTAATCTTCCTTCCTGGCACAGTAATGTACATTATTGTTAATGTTCATCCATGGCTTTGTTCTCTAGGTAAAGTGAGAATCATCAATGCTAGAGAGACTGTTCCAAAGTTTTTTAAAGCAGATCTTCTTGCAGACTGTCCAACAACATTCCAGCCAATGGAAGGTGACAGATTAATATCTAGATGTGCTGATAGTTTTGTGTTGTGTTATGTTTCCTTTCTAAAAACAATTAATTACAGTAAATAAGTGCCATGTACAATTGCTTACTTTAATTACAGGTATTGTTATGTTGTAAATGATAGAGGAAGCAGCATTCTATTTTTCATAACACATACTACAACAATCTGAACAATTTCTCTATATATAATGACATTATTTTATTGAAGCCCTGAACCACAAGGTGAATTTTTTTTTTTTCTCTCTCTCTCTCTGAATTTTTATTTTCTCTGAAATTGTTTTCCACTGAATTTTTTTTTTCTCCACAAGTGTCACAGTCTGTCTCCCTTGTGTTTCCTCGGACTACGTTACCCAGTATGATGTGTACCCTCATTGTTCTAACCTGTTTTCCATTCCCTCATTAGCTCTTGTTTGTATAAATACCCTTTAGTTTTTGCATTCCTTTGTCAGTTCTTGTTTGTTGTTGTTTGAGTTCCCATTTGTTTGTTTCATTGTCATAATTTTTGTTAAAGCCTGCACATAGAAACTACTTGTCCCGTCTCATCTCAGCAACTGCTCAGGACAGAAGAACTGACCACACATGGATCTAGCGGCTATCCAAATTCTGCTACTCAAGCAAGGGGACTGTCCAGTTGAGGATCAACATCCCTGAGTTCTTAGAATTAGTGAATTTAGTGCACTATCCAAATAGCTCTCTGGTGGTTTTCTTCCAGACCTGTCTGAATAGTGTACTGAAGGAATTGATGCCTCTGGCTGATCCTCACTGGACCCTCTGTGAATATTTGGAGAAGGCTCTGGAACATTGCGGTTCCTATTACACAGTGGATTATGGTGGCAACCCAGGGCCAAAACCTGCATTTTCGCCTCCTTGCGCCAAGCCTTCCACGGTCAAACAGCCAGCACCCAAGCCTGCCATGGACAACGAGCCAGCGCCCATGCCTGTAGCCTCAACCATCCCAGAGCCAAAGCCTGTGGCCTCGCCCACTCCTGTGACTATGCTTCCAGCAGTCCGAAAAAGAACACCTTCTCCCCAGTCGCTTTCTGTGCTCACGACAACGGAGGTCGTTCCCCGGTAGCTGTCAGTGCTCACGACAACGGAGGTCGTTCCCCGGTCGCTGTCAGTGCACACGACAACAGAGGTCGTTCCCCAGTCACTGTCAGTGCTCACGACCACGGAGGTCGTTCCCCAGTCGTTGCCAGTGCTCATGACCACGGAGGTCGTTCCCCAGTCGTTGCCAGTGCTCACGACCACGGAGGTCGTTCCCCAGTCGTTGTCAGTGCTCACGACCACGGAGGTCGTTCCCCAGTCGTTGCCAGTGCTCATGAACACGGAGGTCGTTCCCCAGTCGCTGTCAGTGCTCACGACCACGGAGGTCTTTCCCCAGTCGCTCCAGTGGTCCTGCCGGCTCCCCCAGAGACTCCTCCTCCAGCGTTTCCATCCACCCTCCTAGAGACTCTTCTTATAGTGGCTCTGCCCGCCCCTCCTCATTCAGCTCTGCCTGACCCATTCCCTGCCCTGTGGCCATCTCCCAGGCCTCCTGTGTTATGTCACAGTTTGTCCCTCTCATGTTTCTTAGGACTCTTATTTTGAAGTGTTTCCCCCGGACTACGTTACCCAGTATACACTGCCCTCATCACTCCCCCTCATTGTTCTAACCTGTTTTCTATTCCCTAATTAGCTCTTGTTTGTATAAATACCCTTTAGTTTTTGCATTCCTTTGTCAGTTCTTGTGTAAGGGGATTCAGATGGGCAAGGAGGAGGTGAGAACCAGCTTGTCAATATAAATAATGTTTAATTAAACTCAAAACAAAAATCACAAACATAAACACACACGACGGACATGCCCGTAATTCTCTCTCTCTCTCGAACCGTCGTCACCGACCGCCTTTATCCCTCGCGCGCCCCATCAGGCCGATTGGGGACCGGGCGTGCGACATTCCAGCCCGGCCCCGCCCCCCTCCACTCCACATTCCTCCCGGCATTACCTCAGGACGGGGTGCCACTGGCATGACATACACCCCCCCCCACCCCTTTTCCTGGGGAAGGGCGTGCTTTGCGCCCCATCGGGTCATTCCCGTGACATACATCCCTCACCCCATGAGTCTCAGTTGCCTCTGCGTCTGAGACTGTCAATCCGCACATCATATCACTTGGCTTGTTGAGCGCGTTACCGTGGAGATGTAGCGCATGTGGAGGCCCACGCTATTCTCCGCGGAATCTATGCACAACACACCACATGCCCCACCGAGAGTGAGAACCAAACATTATAGTGACCACGAGGAGGTCACCCCATGTGACTCTACCCTCTCTAGCAACCAAGCCAATTTAGCTTTTGAGACCTGGCTAAAGTCACTTAGCAGGGGTGGTTGTCAGAATAATGTTTTTGTAATGTATGGTCTTGAGGAGAAAAAAATAAGAAAAACAAAAATTTCAGAGAGAATAAGTATTTTCAGTGATAACAAAATTCTGAGAAAAATCCTCAGAGAAAAATTGAGAGAACAAATTTATAAAGAAAAAAAAATGGTAGGACATAGGCTCAGGAAGTTACAAAGACATCTAAAAAGAATGATCACCTAGTGAAATTGTTTTGTTCACCTTGTGGTTTCTTGGCTTGCGTAATATTGATATGTACAAAGTCCAGCTTCATATTGTTTGCGGTTGCTTCTCTTTTACCTTCACTTCTCACTCTCTCTTTTTCTTTTTCTGTAGGTGCTCAATGGATTGGTGTCCCAGGTGATATCCGTGGCTATGAGCGAGCTCATAAACTGTATGGACGTCTGCCTTGGGCCATTTTATTTCAACCCACTATCAAGATGGCTAGAAAGGGCATCCCTATTCCTTATGTGCTCTCTCGATTTTTACCATTCTTAAAGAAGCAAAAAGAATCACCACTACGGTAATACGCTCAGATCCACTAATAATTCACCCAAAAATGTACATTCTTTCATAATTTACTCACCCTTATGCTGTTCCATACCCATATGAATTTCTATCTTCAGTGTACCACAAAAGAATGTGTTAGACAGAAGGTTAGTCACAGTCACCAATCACTTTTTTGCATTTTGCTTCCATAAAATGAAAGTGAATGGTGGCTATAACATACTATTCTTTTGTGGTACACTGTAGAGACAAAGTAATATAGCTTTTGAAAAAATGAGGGGAAAATGAGAGCAAATGATAGAATTGTTATTTTTGGCTGAACTGTCCCTTTAATGTTTCATTTGATGACAAGAGCTGTTATAAAAATGAAATATGTCACATTTGAATATATGAAAGTGAAAAAGTGACCACTTTTCTTCTCATGTGTTCCTTATATAGTCAGTTTTACCAGAATGAACAAGGGGAGATGTTAAAAGAGGGGGACATAGTTAAATTTGAGAAGCTAGCAGATACTCTTGAGAAAATTGCAAAACAGGGCGCAGATGCATTCTACACTGGAGACATTGGCAAAGACCTAGTCAATGATATACAAGAAGCAGGTAATTCGAAATGTCACTCTCTTTAACTTTGATATCCACAAATTATGTGCCTTTAAAGGCAGTCTCTGGACATAGGATGTTATAAAGCCAATTATTTCCAAGTTGTCTTTATATGTGCATAAATACACTATTTGAGCTGATTTGAAACAAAAGACCTGTTCAGAGTGCACAATGCCTGGTTTTGTCATTCAGTCTGCTTTTATGAGAATTGTTGATATTTTGCAATTTTTATAGCATACTGTAAATTCTTGTTGTGTATTTAAGGTGGAACAATTTCTCTGGAGGACCTGAGTTCGTTCAAAGTAACCGAATCAGATGCCTGGGTTGTGAATCTTGGAAAGTATGACATGTACTTTCCCCCACCACCAGCAGGGGGTGCTACACTTAGCTTCATATTTAACACAATGCTAGGTGAGAAAAGTAACGTATTCTTCCTTTATTAGTGATGCTTGCTAAAGCATGCATTACTTGTATCGTTGCTCTTTGAATGGTATTTGAGCAACCCCATGTTTCGGCATGTTACTCGTCCTGCACAATTTGGGCTACAGGCATGAATTATACCTCAAATCAGGCAGCTGTTGAGGAAAGGTGTGTTATTACTTTTCTAAGTGATCAGAGCCCATATTCAAAAAGATTTGTATCCACTTGGAGTTCTTTAAAGCGTTAGTGCACTATCCAGACCTATTCTGATGGTTGATGTGAACATTAACTGAAGCTCCTGAACCATATTTGCATGATTTTATACATTACACCGCTGCCACTTGATTGGCTGATTAGATAATCACATGAATAAGTAGATATACAGGTGTACCTAATAAAGTGGCTGGTGAGTGTATGATCTTTTTCCAATAAAGGAAATCATTTTAAGGCACTACATGACCACACACTTGGTCTTTTTAAAATAATTTTCTGGGTTCAATACAATTTAAGCTCAATCGACAGCATTTGTGGTATAATATTAAATACCACAGAAATTTTCAAGCAAAGATCTGGGTTCCAGTGAGGCACTTACAATGAAGTAAATGTTAAAATACTCACTGTTTCAAAAGTGTACTCACAAGGTATCCTCCCCTCACAGCTGCTCTTTTGGGTGGACAGCGGACAGCGGAACCAATGTAACAGGGTTATAATGGGAAACGAGGAGGTGGGAACTGGCTGAACAGTCAAAGTAATATTTAATTTAAACAAAAAGACACAAATACACACACGGCATCTGCGTGTGTTTCTCTCTCTCCTGAACTGCTGCATCCAGCACCATTTATCCCTCTCCTCTGCTGATTAGCCCGATTGGGGGCCTGACATGCGTAGTCACAGTGTGTCAGAATCCAGCCGCTAAAATAATAAATAAAAAGCAAGACAGACAGAAATGGCAGAATCCTGACACCCCTGACACAGCTCTCGGGGAGATGCAGCGCACTTGGCTGCCTCTCGGGGAGCTGCAACGCACTCGGCCATGAGGAAAGATGTGGGACAGTTCTTCCTCCTCATTCTAAGTTTCTGTGTCATCAGAGGACTGGGGATACAACTGACTGAGGGTGGGACAGTCAATGTGGAGGGACTCTTGAAGTGAGAGTTCAGGCTTTCTGCAATGAAAAATGTAATACACAAAGTCCCAAAAGTTAAATATCCCCAGCCTTCCCATCACCCAGGGACAGGGGGGCTCCTTGAGGCAGTTTGGAAGACCTTCTCTAGATAAGAGTCATCACTACAGTCCAGTTCGACAACTGCAATGAAAGAGTCCCCAAGGTATGCCTCCCCTCGACAGAGGGAAAGATGGCTGGACGAGCTGTACCATTTGCTCTTTAACAGAGTCTCAGAGGTAGGAGGTAGGAAGAGGAAGATGCCCATCTCTGAGGAGTCCTCTTTCTTGGCTGGTTCGTTCTGTCAGGAACATGCAGATAGAGGACAAGGACTCAAATGCAGTGTTGTAAATTGGATTTATTCATAAAAAAAAACTACCCAATAAGGCAAGGTTTCTCAACCACTGGGGCGCGACCCAAAAGTGGGTCACAGATAATTTTTTGCTAGGTCACGAGATCTTTTCTATCATGAGTACAAATTACCAATTAGAAGGAAAGAACTGTACATTTGCAATGTTTGGGGCAACCGTTTGTTTAATGACTGAACATATTTGTCTATTTATGAAATTACTCTGGCAAATATTGGGCTGTAGATATTAAGCCGCTATATCATAAGCATATAACTAGATTAATTAAGTACCTATTCATTTATTGAGCAAAACATGAGAGTAATGCCTCCTACACACTATATGACTTTCAAAGACGTCGGCTCGTGGTACCGTTCATATTACACAACTGTCTGTCTTGTCATTGAAGTCATAGAGATTTCAAATTACAAGAGGAATCGGCGACAGGGGTGAACACATTATAAAACATTTCACTATTGACGAATCTGCCTGGACTCCAAATTACTTTTCACAACAGAGTATACGCGAAAAGTGTTACAATCTATGATAAAAAACATGCTCATATAAGCATTTCAGAATATGATGTATACTGTGTGATTTTAATCATATATTTTATTGGTTACAATATGAAAAAGTACCTCCTACTGAAGAATCTACCTATTTGCTTACCTGACTGTCCAAGAGAATTGGCAATTTCTCTCCAACTCCTCTCTTTCACCACCTGGTTGTGGTACAGGTCAGAGGAAACATCAAATATGCACTGGTGCTCCTGCCAATTTTACACAAATGTTTCCTCCATTTCTTCGGTCCAATGAGACTTTCTTGATACCGCAGCCATGCTATTTGATGTTCTGATGCAGGTACATCAGGACTCCTCCCACTGAAACTTCCGGTGCCCGTTTCTTGCCCTCTCATTGGCTATAGGTCAATGCTGCAGTTGTATTCAGTCAAAACTGTCGGCGAGCAAATCATGTAGTGTAAACTCGGTGTAAGAAATCAGCCACTAAAAAAATTAAAACAAGACAGCCAGAAGTGGCAGGATCCTGATAGTTATAGCCAATTTAAAAAAAAGTGTTGGCAAGACAACATACTCAAACACTAAAGTGCTCAAATCACAGGAAAAAAATATGATTTAAACAATTTTACATTTTAAAACTCAATTTTTTATTGAGGTTTAAATTGTATTTTATTTTTATTTTTTTTTATTTTCAAGAGTTTTAACAAAATAATTATTGTAAGTGCTTTTGTAACATTTTCAAGCTTCACATTTTTCCCTTTAAACCCTAAAAAAATTTGCCCCATTAACTTCCTTTGTAAGTGCCCCACTGTAAATTAGATTTTTGCTTTTTTTAAAGAAAAGTGGTAAATCTTTTGTGGTAATAATCAACATTATGCCACAAATGTTGTTGACAGAGCTTAACTTGTATTTAACACCAAATATTCTAAGCATGATCGGTGTAAGATTGTGCATATGAATGCTGTCAATGTTGAAAATGTTTATTGACTTTTCTGTGTTCCTCAGGTTATAACCTAAGCCACAAATCTCTGCAAGGGAAGGAGAAAGCTTTAACATTCCAGCGATATGTAGAAACCTGCAAATTTGCTAATGGTCTCAAGAGATTCATGAGAGATCCCAACTTTGCTTCTCAAACGGTAAACCCTGTAGTAGAATATCGTTTGTTTGAAATTCTAAACTTTTCTCCAGTGTACGTGTTAAAGAGATGATTGGGCTCTGCTTTAGTAACTCAACAGAAACATTACAGTCATTTCACTCTATGGGGTCTCTGGTATAATTTACTATAATGACTTAAGTGCTGTGTTCAGCAGATCATTACTGCAGGCAGTACATCACAGCAATACTGTCATTAATGCTGGCAACACACTGGTAGAGCCACACATAAAGTCTTGTATGAGTTGATCATCCTCATCTTCCTATGTGACTTGAATAGGAGGCAGTTGAGATCATTCAGAAGCATTTTGCTGAGAAAGTGAGAGCAAAAATCAGCCCAGACCGCACATATGATGTTAGTTACTACAACGTCACTCCATACCTGGACTCACATGGCACCACTCACGTGTCCGTGCTCGCTGAAGATGGAATGGCTGTGTCTGTGACCAGCACCATCAATCACATGTATGTGCACTCCAACTTACACTCCATTTATTTAAGCCGTTGGAACAAAGGGAGCTAATATTTCCATAATATCCTTTTATTAACAATCATTTGTACTATTATGGTGAAACAAATTACTATTTGGTACATTGAGTTCTCATTCAAAACACTAGGCTCATCTCTTGTTTCCTTCTCTCTTCTCAGATTTGGATCCAGGATTTACTCGTCTAGAACAGGCATCCTCCTCAACAATGAACTTGCAGACTTCTGTGGGAAAACAAATAAAGTTCATGCTGGTAAGTAAACCTTCACAATTTATCTCTAGGTTGTTGGATTTATATCACTCAAATAATAGTAGGAGAATAATATGACTCTCCTTGGACATGTGGTCCAAAATTTACTTTTTGCCACACCTGCCAATGGTAGATGAATTGAGAAAATGTATAATAATTATAATAAATACTAAGAAAATGTTTTATTGCATAATTTAAATTAAAATATACAGCATAGGGGTTGGCACCGAAGCCATTATCTGTATCTGTATTTGGATAGAACCGTATGTGGGCGTGACTTATATTAGAATGGGTCAAACTAACTTTAAAATGTAACTCTCTTACATTTAGGCAATAGCTTCTGTATATAATGTATGCCTTGGATAGACCTATTTAAATGTTATATATAATTATTTTAATTATTATTATCTAATTATATAATTGATATATTCTTTATTTTTCTCAGCAGGTGAAGCTGAATATGTAGGTTACATAAACAGTGGAATATGTTGTTAACTGTGTTTTCTCCTGGTATTTTGGACATTAAGGAATTTCTGAATATTTACAATCTATGAAGTATTTAAACCTCTATGGAACATGTAAAAATTTTTGGAATAAAGGATTAATCAGATACAGTAAGTATCTTAATCGGTAATGTGTATATAAATGAGATAAACTTACATAGAGCTCCTCAATAAAAATCATCACTTCTGGACTGGTAATCTGGCATACCATGCATTTTCCCGGTGGGCCGATCAGGGGTGGAATGGCCATGTGGAGAACCAAGCGGGCCAGAGATTCGGCCGCGAAACGTGCCGAATGGCCGCGATAGGCAACAATGAGCCGCTGCGGTATGCAGAACGGACCTCAAAAAGGCGCCGCGATATGCAGAAAAGTACAGCGAACCAATTAACTATGACAAACAGTGAGCCTATCTCAGTCTCTCAGTGAAACCGCACATGTCACAAAAACACCAAAATTAAGTTCTGGATAAAAAAGACCTTCCAGATAAACTTCTTGATCGGCATCTTAGGTAAACATATTGTCAACATTTTCTAAAAGTTAAAAGATACAATTATTTTGTCTGATGGTTTTTGTGTGTTTTTATTTTGAATCATTTGTGTCACTTACATCAGCGAGGGTCAGAGTATCATTCCTACAATTTATCATAAACCATGTCATGCAATAAAGTTATTTTTATTTACCCACCAAAGCCAATTTTTACTTGATTTGCCATTTGGCAAGTATTATCTTTGGATCCTCCATGTGGTACTTAATCTGCATTAGTATCTGCATGTGACTCTGTTTTTTGTTTGTGTCTATGTGAAGGCGAGCAGCCTCCTTCCTCCATGTCTCCAGTGATCCTCCACTCCCCATCTGAGAAACACACAGTGGTCATTGGAGCGTCAGGCGGTAGCATGATCACCACTGGCATGGCACTGGTGAGTTGAAACTGCAATTTAACATATATATAATACATTTTCATATAATACGTGTTTCAGTAAACAAACTTTGTCTGAAACCCTTGGCTAGACCCTGTTGAACTTCCTGTGGTTCGGGAAGACTCTGAAAGATTCCATCGAAGCCCCTGTGGTGTATGTGGACTCCAAAAATGTTCTCAACTTTGAGCCCTTGTTTGACAAGGTAAACAGATAAAAACTGTACCATGCATCTAAATTGTTTGTAAAGGATAAAGTGAATTTTTCAAACTGCTTTGATCTCTTTTCTTTCTCAGGATGTTGTAGAGTCACTTAACAAGAGTGGGCACCAAATTAAAGCTCCACTCATGTTCTATAATGTGGTTAATGCAGTATCAAAGATAAACAACTGCATTGAGGCCGTATCTGACTCAAGGAAAATGGGAAAAGCTGCAGGGTACTGACCTGGAGTGCAGCAGAGACCAATACATCAGTTCTCTCAACTCTAATTTATTCATCTGTCCTGTTTTTGGAGTACTTAAATCAAGATTAAGTACACTGGGCTGATGACAAACTAAAATAATAGCAGAAAACAGGTCAAACGGGTCATACCTATTACACATTTCATTGTGAAAAATCTGAATGGAATGAAGTACTCGTGTTGTACATGTATATATTGTGTTGTATTTACATTAAACGGTATGGAAATGTTTTTCTATTCTTTTTAATAGAGCGCAACAGTCTGGTTCCAGAATTAAAAATCCTATTCATTTTTTTCCATAGACAAATGTATTTTTATCTATAAATTATAAACCTTTAAAGATAGACCTACTATGAGTTCTGTGGTTGTTAATCGATGGTATATGCTTCTGTTGAAGCCACCAGTCTGCGTGAAGAACTGATTTTTATTTTGAAGAGAGAGAGAGCCAACAATCAGAGAGTAGCAGGCAGCGGCAAACTAACCGGAGCAAACAAGCTCTGCAGCGACCGTCCACTCCCATGATGCACACTCTCAAACTATGTCTATATTTGTAAATATATAAAAATATATTTTTGCAATAAAATAACACTTATTGTTCCTATTCTAATCAACTTAAAATGTATAGTTTTTATATTTTTCGTCATTTGCGGTGCTTCATGGGATTGTAGTTCGTGCCCTCATTAAGTTTGTACCTTTGTCTTTTTGTCTTATTTTTAAATAGCTTTTTCAAATCAAAGCTTGGTATTTTTTTATTATTCTTGGAGCTTGTTGGTTTGGTTCATGGCTTAGAACTATTTTATAAAGGATTTTATGAAATCCCTATGGAAAATAATTCATGGAAAAATACTTCCAGAACCCAGATGGCTGAAAAAGTGGGCGGCTACTGTTGTGCTCTATAGTTTGCAACATTATTTTAAGGAGAAACATAAAACAAATACTTGAAAGTAAAATGTAATTACATTTTATGAATTTATCAAGTTGATTTGTTTGCAGGGCTGTCTAACAGGGCAGATAAATGTCAGAATTTCTTAAACTGAAGTTGTTGTTAAAACAAACCAGCACTGCAGCGACCCATCCACACTCATGACAAACTCTGAATTATGCATTACAGTTGGTTTCCCAACATTCTTAATAAAAGCTATACATGCATTAATAAATGCTGTAAAACATATACTGTTCATTGTTTGTTCATGATACCTAACTAATCTTAACAAATGGAACCACATTGTAAAGTGTTACCATTAAAATATAATGTTCCTGTACTTATCAACAAAAATCTAAAGTTTTATATTTTGTCACATTTTTTATTCGATTACATAATTCGCAATGCTTCATGGGATTGTAGTTTATACACTCCTTTAAGACGTTAAGTACACAATCTTGTGCCTTTGCCTTTTTGTCAGATTTTCAAATATTTTTTGGTTCAAATAAAAGCTTGTAATATTATGATTAACCTCGGATTTTATGAAATACCTATGGCAATACATCCAGAAACAAGATGGCTGAAGAGGTGGGCGGGTACTGTTGCGCTCTGTAGTATGCAACATTATTTTAAGGAGGAATACTCAAAAGTTAAGCTAAATTATACTTTGTACAGTATATTAACCACATTTTTGTATAATGACTTGATTTGTGTCTCTTATCAGCAATAATTAAAAAAAAATTTTTTTTTGTTGTTTAAGAGGCTTAAACAAAATTACATGTAACAGACTTTGCACATTAGATGCTTAACATAAACTAATTTGTTGAAAAACAGTCTCAGTATTATGGGTGTTTTTCCACAATCCAGGGTACCGTAACTCTCGGAAACAACATGCCGACGTCCCATCTGATCATGCTGGTTATTGCTGAAAATTAATCAATCCGCACATTGTATCATGTTGCGTGTTGAGCGCGTTACCGCAGAAACGTGATGTGTGTGGAGGCTTCACGCTATTCTCCGAGGCATCCACGCACAACTCGCCACGCACCCCACCAAGAGCGAGAACCACACATTATAGTGATCATGAAGAGGTTACCCCATGTGACTCTACCCTCCCTAGCAACCGGGCCCATTTGGTTGCTTAGGAGACTTGGCTGGAGTCACTCGCATGCCCTGGGATTCAAACTTGCAACTACAGGGGTGGTAGTCAGTGTCAATACTCGCTGAGCTACCCAGGCCCCCGCAATTCCTAAATTCTAACTGGTTTACCTTTCCCTGTGGCACTACTTATAGAGCACTATGAGCAATCTATGAGGCAAGGAATGGAAACTAGGAAGTACTCGCATTGACTCTGGGATACAGAATACTACCCATACTATTCTGGGAGTATGGGTAGTATACTACCCATGCTACTCATACTATTTTTGCCATATCTGTCTATGGCAGAAATAGAAATTGTAGTTCACAAAAACAGGCTTGGGGAGTAAAGGAATACTTATAATGAAGTTACATAATCAGGATACAAAAATTGTGTAACTCTAATCTGTTACTGTTACAAAAAAAAGCCAACATATTCATATTACAGTTATATTTGGTAACAATTGGGATTACTAGCAGGATTAAAATTTTTAATTTATAAAAAAACAAACAAACAAACAAATAAAAGGATCCTCCTGAAATAAACTGATAAATACCGCTTTAGTACAGAATACAGATTTGATCAGATGTGCGCTGGAGATCTCTTCTGTTTCTATCTCATGATTTTGGTTCCACTTACTCTCGCATGTCCAAATATCACCTTTCTCACCATTAATGGTCAAACCATTAATAGTGCTGTTTAGTCTACATGCTAACTGCAGTACATGGCAGAACTGAACTTTGAAGTGTTGTTGAATCTGAGGTAAATCTGTCATATTTTTTAATGTTAACCAAGACATAATTCAGTCCATCTGTTCTAACTGTATTTGCTTGATGAGAAATATTTGATTAAAAATGCGGAGTTGTACATTTGAACATATTCTGTTCTCCTAATAAGGAGGCACTGTCCCTGTTATATAATAATAGCTGCATTACTCAGACACGGTTTGTATGCACTATTACAAGTTTTCGAGAACATATTGCATTTCTCTTCACTTTATTCATATATGCGATCTTGAGGCAATAAAAAAGAAACTAAAGTCTGATTACAATATTTTCTTATTGAGGTAACTGGATTATGTTTCTGATTACATTTTGTTCTAGTACTCAGTATTTGTAACAGATTACATTTCAAAAGTAACCCTCCCAACCCTGCACATAAACAATGGTGAGCACCATGGAGGTTGCAATTTCACACTAAAATACAATTTTTACTCCACTGATGATTAGTTGTAGGGCTGGGATTTGGGTTAGGGTGAAGGTTGAATCAAATATGACTGTTGACTGTAGCTATAACATTATTTACAATTCAAAGTCAGTTAAGTCAGTTTTATGGATTCCCCTATAGGAGTCCTCAGCCTCTTGAAAGACACTTTATTGACTGGGTGGATTACGACGCCTGTCACAGCTTCTTGGCATCTCTCAATAGGACTGAAGTGTGCAGATGGATGGTCAAAAGGAACATTTAGCTTCTTACCAATGATGCCTCCACAGCATGAGGTCCAGCATTTCTTTATAATTAGCATTCAAAGCGCTGAAAATAGGATCTGTCTGACTGTCTGAAAATGCTCAGCTATATCCCATCGGAAGCTATGAACAATGTCAGGGATTGGATTTGATTTGGCATCACGATAGAGAAAGTAAACAAGGCATAATGAGCTCTAGTTATTCTGGATTACAAGAGTAAATATTGTCATGGAATTGCTTGGCATCATTAGTTAGCATAACTTAAGTTCCAGTCAGCAAACCCTTAGACCCAGAAGACCTGCAGTCTTTGGTGCAGACATTTACATTTAGTCCTGATTCTGCTTGCTGGTACCCAAATTCAGTAATCCATTCAGTCTTTGTTTTTTCCTTCATCCTTGAGATGAGAACATGTGGAAGCTTGACAGTAGAATAATAAGATACAGTGAATCATCTCTTCTCAGCCCAACCAACTACTGGCTGGGAGACAATACATCTCTCAGACATTTGTGCGCTTTTGGATGTTGCTTTTATGTGTCAATCAGTAGATTTGTTTAGTTTTTTTTTTAGTTTTTAGTTCATTCATTGTATGAATGTATTCTTAAACTTTTTGACAGAACATTCATGAGTACTCTAGAGTCTGTGCTCACAGAACAAAGCCCTTCCACAGTGAATAATGAGCATGCATAGATCGTATTCACAGCAGCGGCATTTTTTACGGGAATGACAACTATGCTGTCTGGGATCTACTGCACGTAATTTTTTCAATGGGTTGTTCTGCTGTTTAAAGTGTTTTTGTATCCTTCCGCAGACAAGAATACAAAAATAAAAATTATTAAAATAATTAAAAAAAAATATTTCCAAGAACATTCATTAGACAGAAAACTCAAGACAACATGAGTTGTGTAAAATCAGATGTGATGTAGATTATAAGCTTTGTGCCATTGAACAGATGTAAGTCTATCCCTCACTGCCTCGTTGTCATTCTCATTCAAAACCAAAGATGGTGCTACTGTGAATACTATTCTTTGAGTGATTTTATTCGGTCTTTTCTGACTTTTATTCTCTACCCTGCTGAGTAACAGTAAGTAAACATGGACATTTATATATAAACATATGTATATCATGCAAATCTTCCACAGAAGAAGCCTGAGGCAGTTCTGGAGATTCTGGTTACATAGGTTGGCACTTGTCTGTATCCTAATGGTTACAATATAAAAAATCCATGTAAACAAAACTTGAATGAAATTTCAGACCTTTTTTTAAATTTTTTTATTATACACACAGCACCAACATCTTCAATTCTTGTGACGTTGGGAGCAGCGATTTGACATTTCCTTGCCTTAAAAAAAATACATTTCTGTGATTATTCAACTATGCAACCATTATTGTTCAGCAAATGTCTGAGGTTTACAGTGTAAATCCTTAAGCAAATAGCTACAGTACAGTATTTAAATAAAAATGTATGAAATCAATAGCATACATCAATTTGACCCCGGGGCAGAGTCGGCAGCTATTCCACTCGTTGAGCTTCGGGAAGGACGGCCGTCTGTTCACTTTTGCGCAGCAGCTCCGTGACGCCTGCCGTAAATGGCTGTTGGTGAGGGGGAACTTGTGATGTCGTGGAAGTGGTCGACATGGTGGTACTGGAGTAGTTCATCTCCCAACTTCCCTGAGGCATGTCTGAGTGGGTCCAGTGTCACCACCCAGCGTCGTTGGATGGAGCCGTCCAGCTGGCAGAGGACTACATTGCAGCGTTCCCAGGAGGCGTTCCCCTTCTCTCTCTTCTCTCTCTCCACCCCCTGTGTCTTATGTTCCCTCCCCTTTCCCCTTTCCCCTCACTCCCACCCAATTCCAGCTCCTCGGAGATGGGGAGGCCCACCCAGACCCCGACCCCGGTCCAGAGGACCCTTTCCCTTGTCTGCCCCTTCAAACCCCCCCGTCTCTCTCCGCTATCCCCCCAGGTTGGCAAGCCCGCCCCCACGAGTGGGGAAGGAAGATCTGGGCCGGTCTGCTGGAGCTACGGGGAAACCGGACACAGCCAGTAGCGGTGTCCAGTGATGGAGGTGGGGACACTGGTTCAGATCCCCGACGCTCCACAGGCTTCCCCCGATCGTGCAGGAATGTATCGGATACTGGTAAGGGTGAAGGGGGATACACATCAAGCTTTGGTGGATACAGGTTGTTCTCAAACCTCGATCCACCAATGCTTGGTGCAAGGCGGGGCATTGGACAAAAATAAACTGGCGAGGGTGAGGTATGTGCATGGTGACATACACAAGTATCCAGTGGTTACCGTTGAGATACGATTCAGTTGCTGCAGTTAATTCGCGCCTCACCCATCCACTAATTCTGGGAAACAATTGGCCCGGTTTTAAAAATTTGCTGAGGGTAATGTGTGTGGATGGGTCCTGCAGAGTAGTGGTGTGGGTTGTGACGTGTGATACTATGGCTTGGTAGGCGGTGCCAGGGCCGTCAACGTCGGCTCCGTGTCAGGATGACGCAGACGAGGGAATTCCCGTTCTTGGGGGCTTACCTGAGGGGGACTTCCCTCTGGAGCAGTCGCTTGACGAGTCCCTCAAGCACGCCTTCGACCAAGTGAACGTAATTGATGGTCAACAGTTCCAGCCCGGTCTTGCGCTCACATACCCGTACTTTTCAATTATCAAAGAGCGGTTGTATCGAGTGATGCAGGACACTCAAACCAAAGAGGTTACAACTCAGCTGTTAGTATCGAAGAGCAGTCGGGAAACACTCTTCCAGGCGACACACTATAATAGTCTTTGAACAATATAATGGCCCGTTTCTTTTGGACGTTCGCAAGTGGTGTGCGGCTGGCCGGGAATGTCAGTTGGTGAACCCACCAGCCACTCCAAAAGCGTGATTGCGCCCGCTGCCGTTGATTGAGATCAACGGAATTGGAATGGATCTCGTCGAGCCATTAGAGAAGACTGCATGCGGGCATCGTTTGTGTTAGTTCTGGTTGACTATGCAACGCGATATCCGGAAGCGGTGCCTCTACGCAACAGCTCAGCATGCAGTGTTGCGGAGGCACTCTTCAAAATTATCTCTCGAGTGGGGATTCCAAAGGAAATCCTCACAGATCAAGGCACAACATTCATGTCACATACACTTCGCAAACTATATTAATTATAAGTCGATTCACACCAGTGTCTACCACCCGCAAACCGACGGACTGGTCTAACGATTTAATAAGACCTTGAAAAACATGATTTGTAAGTTCATACATGTAGATGCTAAAAACTGGGATAAGTGTCTCGAACCCCTGCTGTTTGCAGTACGAGAGGTCCCGCAAGCCTCCACCGGCTTTTCCCCGTTTGAGATACTGTATGGGCACCGGCCACAGGGTGTGCTTGACATCATATGGGAAGCTTGGGAGGAAGGACCTTCGGATAGTAAAAATCTAATTCAATATGTTCTTGACCTTCGAGCAAAACTCCACACTTTTGGGAAGGTAACATAGGAGAATTTGCTCCAAGCACAAGAACGCCAACACCGACTGTACGACAGAGGCACTCGACTACGGGAATTCACACAGGGAGATAAAATGCTTGTATTTCTGCCCACCTCGAGCTCCAAATGCAGGCCGGATGTTGCCCCGGCCTGAGTCAGCGGTGGGGGCATGTGGCGTGGGGACCTGGTCATGTGTAACGGTAAGGCTTGTCACCTGGTTTATAATTAACTCTAACACCTGTATCTTGTTATAGTGATGCAGAGGGAGACATAAAATGGATGCCGAGTGTGAGAGAGAGGGAGAGAAAGAGCAACCTGAAAGCTGACGTTGCTTATATTTGTGTTATTGTGAGTTATCAACAGTGAAAAAGGATCAAGAAAATAAAATTGATCTCAGAACCTGCTTCGCTGTCTCCTGACTCATCCTTTGCCCGAACAAAGTGTGTTACACCAGCATAAAAGTAATCCATAAGACTCCAATGATTATATGTGTCTTCTGAAGCGATGCAATTACTTTGGGTGATAAACATATAAATATCTCAATCTTTCATTAAAATAAATCTCCACTTTTACTTTAATATTAGTGACAGTGGAGATTTATAGTAAAAAAGGAGTTTTGTAACTAAATTTGTTTCTGTTTCTCACCCACACCTATTACTTAGACACACATTTAACCACTGGATTCATATGGATTGCGTTTATGCTGACTTTATATGCCTTTTGGTCTGGTCACCATTCACTTGCATTGTGTGGACCTACAACACTGAAATATTCTTCTAAAAATCTTCATTTGTGTTCTGCTGAAGAAAGAAAGTCATACAAATCTGGGATGGTATGAGGGTAAATTATGAGAGAATTTTCATTTTTGGGTGAACTATCTCTTTAATCAAATAGTATGAATATGTTCATTTTATTGATCTGTACATTACACAGTAGCTTATTATATTGCAGTTTGAATGATTTGGTAGAAAAAGACTTGCAACATGTCACATCAACAGTTCAGTGATAGCGTTTACATTTAACAGGACAAAAAATGTGACTGACATTACACAATAATTTTATTTTAATACAGATGTATCATACTCTGAAAACCTGTGTGTGCCCTGGGTGAAATTCAACAATGTTTTAGATTGTGATGCATTAAAGTTACTTGATAGTTTTGACCTTTTCTTCTCACAGGCAGCTGAAGAGCTAATCCTGACCCATGAAAATCATGCCACAAAATTACTTTTTAAATGTTCTTAAGTTCCAGTTACACAGTGTTACCATTTGGTGCTCAGCAGACTCCTAATATGCTTTTAAATATTCAAAACATTTATACCCGGAGTGAAATATAATGTTTTTCTGCCCTAGGAACTAGCATCTGTTTCCTTACACCAGTCATTTAGACATAACAGAATAACAGTTTTTACTATTGTTCCGCATTTCACACTATGCAAGTCATTGCTGTTACTTTAAAATGTTGTTCTTCGGAAGAGGATGTGGGTAATGGTGTCCAGTAGAGGTAATATGATGTGACTGGACACCGTTAGCCAAGAATTTTTCTTATGAATGTCTCTGGTGTCAATAGTAAAACATTTTATACCATAAAGATAGTAAGCATTACAGCTCAATATTTAAAATAAATATGTTGGTTGCTCCTTAATAAGGAGTCATATACAGTAGTTTAATTATTGACATTTCAAATACTTTGTCTTGTTATTCCAGTGTATATGTACCCATGAAAAAACAATCCCTTAAAAAGTTATATTTTAGCATGATTTACATTAAAAACCTGTTATTATTTTGATGAGTATTTTATTTTCATATTTATTTCCTTGACTTATTTCTGTCACTTGAACACTTTTACAGGCAATTCTTCTTCTTCTTCTTCTTCTTCTTCTTCTTTTCTACTGGTAATAATTTGAAGCAGTGCAAGAGTGTGTGATTGCATGCTCTGAAAAAGTGACCTCATGTCCATCAACCAATCAAAATTCATTGTACAACAAAGAACCAATACAATGGAATTAAAGTACCATACGAATTATCAATCTTACTTCTTTTTACACACAAAGGAAATAAATAAGGTTGGTAAATCAGACACTGGGGTATTCAATAAGAAAGGCACTATTGATACCAAAATGAACAAACATTTCCCATCAAAAATAAAAAATAAATAAATGCATTAATAAATACAGGGAGTCTTTGTGCATTGTGGTCCATGTTGATTGTGTGGCTATGCATGTTTGTTATTTCTGGTTCATGTCTGAGTCACCAATGCAGTCTGTTGAGTGAAGGTCCACAAACGCAGAGTAGGTAGAGAGGGAACGGGACAGTCAGTACCCCGCAGGATAGCCGCCTTTCCTGGGGTCAGATTCAGCACAGATTTTGTCCCCCTGTCGCACAACTGCCTGAACAACTGCTCCTGGAGTCCTCAGCCATTCTGTGATGTGATTCTTCTGAGCCAAGCCATCGAGAACACTCTGAAGAACATGTGTACACAAGCCACGCATTTACACAAAATAAAAATGTGAATCGTTGTCAGTTTACTGACTTTGTGAATCTACCTGTCACTGTTTAATTTAAGCAACTTTAATTGTCAAGTGCAAGTAGCTCACCTTCTCAAAATTCTGTTCCACAACTGTCATGTTTGGGTTGAGCTGATTGTGAACTCTGGGCTCTGTAACTGCTTTCTTCAGATCATAGTTAAAAAACAAGGAGTTCAGGATTACCTGGGATGAGAAAGAAAGGAAAATGTATAATATGTACAAATGAAACATGACAAATAATGATACATTATACAAGTTTAAATGCACAGAATATTCCTGGGGTGCAGTTATATGGAATTTCTGTGCTGATGCAATCCTTTTAACTTGAGAGGATAGCTAATTCACTTCCATCAATATGTTGCTAATATATTGTGCATCCCAAATAATCAATATATGCGGAATGAAGACATGGACATTCTGATTCTGCTATTGTCTTAATAAAATACTGGACATGCTTAGTCTTGTTATTAATTATGCTGCCATTTTTTGTTTTGGAGAGTCATTTAATAACTAATTAACTAATTTAACTAATTCATTCTCATTTATGTCCATAACAATAACAAACAAAAGCATGATGAACTGCAAAATGTAGGTCATGAGACTCTTACTTGCTTTCACCCATCTGTAAATGGATATATGTTCATTTCTTGTAATGTTTACAAAACAAAATATTTGTCCTCCTCGCTCCAAAAAAGTGTTTCTTGGATCGTTGACTTTTCACAATGGTTTATATCTTGTATTCTCCAGAATTACTTTCGTTTGGACATATACATAATATACATATATATTGTGAATTATCATTCTGTTATAGTGACTACTGTGAATAAATGTTTGTGTGGTCCAAAATTCTGATTAAAACAGGAATATGCCAGCTGAATTTGTCAGATTTCTAGAAACCAGAATATTGGTTTATTCAGGTTATATAGAATTTTCTTGTGTGTGTCACTGTTGATATTGGCTTTTTTTGTATGTGCTGTACATATTGTATGCATTGTGAAATATGTATCCAAACATCCAAACATGATCCAAAAACGTTTACATTGTTTATATCTGTGGGAATTTGTGTTTACCAGTGCAGTTGCTGTAGTGATTTTCATCCCTCCTGAGGCCCCGACCACCATTTTGACTCTGTTGGGTTTGTCAAATATTATAGTCGGACACATTGATGAAAGGGGTCTTTTACCTTGCCAAAAGAAAGAAACAGTATGTTCATACGTGTCTTAAAATTTTTTGACTATGGTTTGAAAGGTTTCTGCTCTCATTTGTCTTAATATTTACTTAAAGGGATAGTTCACCCCAAAATTATATTTCTCTCATCATTTAAAGACTTAAATTTTGGTCTGTTCCCCACTCAAAGTGATTTTATTAATTCAGAAGTCATGGTTTAAAGAACTCGAGTCATGTGGATTACATTTATGTTGTATTTAAGTAATTTTTTGCTTGCATTTTATGGACAAAAACACAAAATACATTCTTCAAAATGTCTTCATTTGTGTAATGCAGAAAAAAGAAAAAGGACGAGCATGAGTAAATGATGATAGAACTATAACTTTGGGGTGAACTATCCTTTTAAGGCACGTGAGTCTGTTACCTGGCTGAATAAAGTTGTTGGGTGAAGGGGGAACCCCAAAGCCATTTGTAAAATGAGGAGAGCTGAAATCATCCATTTCATCATTAAAGATAATGCCGGTTGAATGTGACATCACCTTAGAGCCAAAACTATGAGAAAACATAAAAAGATAGAGACAAAAAGATCTAAATGGAAGAGCAAAGCAATATAGTGCATTTAGTAAAAGACTTGTAAAGACAAGTAATGTTGTTATTTGAACACTAGGTTAATGTTTTCAATACTCTTCTATTCCTTATCTATAGAAGAGCACTTCAGAGAAACAAGTGGCTTCTAAGAAGGGCAGACTATTGTATGTTGCAACTATTGACTGAATATTGTTAAAGGAGAAGTGTTTATGTTTTTGTAACTGTCTAGAACGTCTAGGTTATGTATGTAACCTCAGTTCCCCGATGGAGGGAACGAGACGTTGTGTCAGAGAACGACACTAGGGGTCTCTCTTGAGCGCCGATATTCACCTCTGTACTATGAAAAAAGGCCAATGATAGTTGGCAGCCAGTATTTGCATGTCCCGCCCCCGGACATACGGGTATTTAAGCGGCGCAAATACGGGAGTTCATTCTGGATTTTTCTGAGGAGCCGGAAATGGTCCGGCCACAACAGGGGCTCGGCTCAGCGACGTGGCAAGGGGGACACAACGTCTCGTTCCCTCCATCGGGGAACTGAGGTTACATACGTAACCTAGACGTTCCTCTTCTGTCGCTCTCTTACTTTGTTTTAGAGAACGACACTAGGGGTCCACTTAAAAAGCGCCATGCGCTGAGCCGTGTACGTGATCCGCTGATACAGGAGCGAGCAGGTATTCCTACGTGCAGAACGACCAACTGTATCAGGCCGCACGTACCCTTCCCCAATGCCCCATTTAAGCCATCAGGATTCCTTATCGTTACCCGGAGGGGAACAAGGTGACGACCGCCAACATGGGTGCGGGCCAGCCTGGCTGGGCCTCTTTTCTCTCTATGTTTCTCGCATAGAGCAACTACGACCGGGGCCCTTACACGCATTGAGGGAAGGGGTCTTAGCCCTGGTAGGGCGGGGAAGACCCTGCGGAGGCCACACCTACCCGGAGGAGGCAAATTTGAGTGGCACACACATCGCATGGCCTATACCTAGGCCTTATGCTTGGAACAGTAGTGTGGTGGTAGCACCAGCCTCAGAGAGGGGAGCACACAGCACGGCACCTGAGGTAGCTGTGACTGCCTAAGGGAAACACGGCGTCAACTCACGTGAGGGAACAGAACCGTGGTTTTACACACAGGGGAGTCCGAGCAGGAGGCCTTACCTGTGGGGCCCCTATACCAGTACAGGGTAGCTAGCGGTACCCGCAGTGGTTTGGGTTGGCGAGTCCCTCCGCGAGAACTGCGACCCGCAAGGGCTAGGGGAGGAGCCAACCAGTGTCCCAAGCCTGGGATCTCCTGGGAAGAAGGCGCACTGTTTCCCCTGGTTAGGGGAAGGGCTGGAGTGCAAGCGATCCACCCGGTCAGATCGTCGGCGTGCCACCGAGTTCTCACGGGCTCGGTACCTGAGAGAACACGGGACGAAACTGACTCAACTTCGGAGATTGTAGAATCTCGCAAAAGTGTTAGGTGTTGCCCAGCCCGCAGCTCTACAAATGTCTGCTAGGGCAGTGCCCCTAGCCAGTGCCCATGAGGACGCAACACTCCTGGTGGAGTGGGCTCGGACCCGCAAAGGGGGGCACGGCCTGGGTGTGATAAGCCAGGGAAATGGCATCGACAACCCAGTGGGCGAGTCTCTGCTTGGAGACAGCGTTCCCTTTCTGCTGTCCCCAAAGCAGGCGAAGAGCTGCTCAGAGCGTCTGGTGCTCTGTGTGCGGTCCAGGTAAATACGTAAGGCGCGTGCGGACACAGCAGTGAGAGGGCTGGGTCTGCCTCCTCCGGGGCAGCGCTTGCAGGTTCACCACCTGATCCCTGAAGGGTGTGGTAGGAACCTTAGGCACGTAGCCCGGTCGCGGTCTTAGGATCACGAAAGTGTCTGCGGACCGAACTCCAGGCAGGCGTCGCTAACAGAGAACGCATGCAGGTCCCCGACCCTCTTGATGGAGGCGGCGCGATCAGCAGGGCAGTCTTGAGAGAGAGGGCCCTGAGTCCAACTGAGTCAAGCGGCTTGAAGGGGGGTCTCCGGAGTCCCATCAGGACGACCGAGAGATCCCAGGAGGGAAATAGGTTAGGCCGGGAGGGAATCATCCTCCGGGCACCTTTTAGGAACCTGACGATTAAGTCGTGCTTGCCAAGAGACTTGCCGTCTACCGTGTCATGGTGGGCCGCGATAGCAGCAACATACACCTTGAGGGTGGAGGGGGACAGCTGTCATAAGGAGCGTGAGATCCGAAAACCACGTCCGGTTGGGCCAGTAGGGGGCCACCAGAGTGACTTGCTCCTTGTCCTCCCTGACCTTGCATAGCACCTGTGCAAGAAGGCTCACTGGGGAAAAGCGTGCTTGCGCAGCCCCACGGGCCAGCTGTGTGCCAGAGCATCTGTCCCCAGGGGAGCCTCTGTGAGGGCATACCAGAGCCGGACAGTGGGAGGTTTCCTGGGAGGCAAACAGGTCTACCTGGGCCTTGCCGAACCTGTCCCAAATCAGCTGGACCGATTAGGGGTGGAGCCTCCACTCTCCGCCAGGCAAGGTTTGTCTTGACAGCGCGTCCGCTATCACATTGAGGTTGCCGGGGATGTGAGTGGCGCGCAGCGACTCCAGTCGCTGCTGACTCCAAGGAGGAGACGGCGGGCGAGCTGTGACATGTGGGGGCGTGCTCCGCCTTGGCGGTTTATGTAAGCCACCACCGTGGTGCTGTCTGTCCTGACCAGGACATGTTTGCCCGCGAATCATCGGAAGAAATTTCTTCAGGGCAAGGCGAGCGGCCAGCAGCTCTAGGCAGTTGATGTGCCAGCGCAGCGAGCCTTGGTTCCACCGGCCTGCGACTCTTGCGCCCGTTGCACACGGCCCCAACCCAATTTGAGGCGTCGGTTGTAACCAGAACGCGACGGGACACCTGCTGCAAGGGTACCCCTGCCCGAAGAAAGCAGAGGTCTGTCCAGGGTTTGAAGGTTTGGAGGCAGGCAGTGGTAATTTCCACGCCCGTGCGTGCCGTGGCGCCATGCTCGATCTCGGGACTCGAGTCTGGAGCCAATGCTGAAGTGGTCTCATATGCATCAACCCTAGTGGCGCGACGCCCTGGAGGATGCCATATGCCCCAGGAGCTGTTGGAAGCGTTTCAAGCGGGACCACGGTGCCTGGCTTGAAGAAGCGAGGCATTCCAGCACTGACTGAGCACGCTTCGTTGGAGAGGCGTGCTGTCATTGAGACTGAGTCTAACTCCAAACCGAGAAAAGAGATGCTCTGGACTGGGGTGAGCTTGCTCTTCTCCCAGTTGACCTGAAGCCCCAAGCGTGGAGGTGCTCGAGCACCTGGTCTCTGTGTGCACATAGTAATTCCTGCGAGGGGGCCAGAATGAGCCAATCGTCGAGGTAATTGAGTATGCATATGCCCGCTCCTCGTAGCGGGGCAAGAGCCGCCTCTGCGACCTTCGTGAAGGCGAGGGACAGAGACAGGCCGAAGGGGAGGACCTTGTACTGATACGCCTGGCCGTCGAATCGCGAACCGTAGAAAGGGTCGGTGTCGAGGCGAATTGAGGCGTGAAAGTCACGCGTCCTTCAGGTCTACCGCTGCGAACCAATCTAGATGCCGAGCGCCAGATAGGATTTGTTTCTGGGTGAGCATTTTGAGCGGGAGTTTGGACAGGGTCCGATTGAAAACTTCGCAGGTCCAAGATCGGTCGTATGCCACCGCCTTTCTTGGGTACAACAGTAAGGGCTGTAGAAACCCTTCTTCGTTTAGGTTGGAGGGACAGGCTCTATCAGCGTCCTTGATTAGAAGGAGGCGATTTCCTCGCGCAGGGAGAGGGCATGTTACGCCGTGCACTCGCGGAGGAACGAGCGCCCAGGAAGAGGCGGAGACCTGGCAAACTGAATTGCGTAACCGAGTCGAATGGTCGGTGCAGCCAGCGTGACGAGCTGGGCAGAAAGCCATGCCTCTGAGGTCTGTGCTAGGGGCACCAAGGGGACAAGTATTTTGGGCGTACCGGCGGGGCCGCTGGCGGTCTTGGAACAGGTAGCGCAGCGTCGGGAGGCTCTGTGGCGTCCGAGGCTCTGGTGCTGAGAATAAGCTCAAAGCACTTACCTTGTTCAGCGCACCCGGCAGGGCGGGTTCAGTGACAGAGGAGGAGGTCTGATGTCGGCGACCTCTGGACTCGCTCTGAACCGTTTGGGAGCCTTCCGGGTCCTCGGCGGAGTCCGTGAGGCAGGGGCGTACGCTTCCTGCGGTTTGCTTCGACGCTGGGGCTGAGAGCTGGGCCCAGGTTGGAGCGAGCAGAAGGTCTTCTGGCGCAGGAGGGCGCCCTCGGCGAGCAGATGGGGCCTGGGCGTGGCGGCAGGCTTGCTTGGCGGCATGATGTGAAAATGGCCTCCGTCTGCTTCTTCACCAGGGAGAACTGCTGGGCAAAGTCCTCCGCGGTGTCGCCGAAGAGGCCGAACTGGGAGACAGGAGCGTTGAGGAAGCGAGTCTTGTCGGCTTCACGCATCTCAACCAAGTCCAGCCATTGCTGGCGTTCCTGGACCACCAGAGTGGCCATCGCCTGCCGAGTGCCGCGCTGTGACCTTCAGTCAGCTCTCAGGGCGAGGTCGGTCGCTGGCGCAGTTCCTGCAGCGTGTCGGGATCAGGGCCACCCCGTGCATGTTGCGGAGTGCCTTGGCTTGATGGACCTGCAGGAGAGCCATGGCATGCAGAGGCGAGCAGCGGCGTCGGTAGCGCTGTAGGCCTTCGCGGTGGCGAGGATGTTGCTCTACAGGACCGGGAAGGGAGTACAGGGCGGCCCGCCAGGTGGTAGTGCTTCGGGGCATAGATGGATCGCAACAGCTCTATCCACCTGGGGATCTCCGTGTACCCGTGGCGCTCCGCCCGTCGAGGGTGGCGGCGGATGAGCAGGTGGCACGACGAGTGGAGAGGGTGCTCTCCACGAAGATGTCAGCTCATCATGCACCTCCGGGAAGAAAGGTACTGGGGGCGAGGCTGTGGCGCCGCGCTCAAAACCAATCGTCTAGCCGTGATGGCTGCGGGGAGGATGGAGGGTTCCAATCCAGGCCCACGCTATTGGCTGCCGGGAAAGCATATCGGACATCTGCTGCGTCGGCCTCCTGCTGGGCGTGCAAGCCCGGCGGCAGCCCAGAGGAGCCCTCAGCGTCAGAGCCACGCCCTCCGATGTCGCGGCGAACTCATCTGCTTCCATCGCCTGAGGGTAGGCAGACTGGCTGTGAGGCGAGTCGCCGCCACCTCGGCGAGGACGGAGTCAATGAGCGTGCCGGGCGCGGGTGGTCCGAGGCGTACCGGCGAGCTGCACCGCTGCCATCCCCAAATCGCCTCCATGCCAGCCGCATCGTCCTCAATCCCGTGGGAAGAAGGAGGCGACACGGGCGGCTGGAGTGGCTTGCTACGATTGTAAGCAAGCCGCGACCTAACGTTGTCATGGTCATGTTCTCGCAGTGAGAACATGAACCATCCTAAGCGCAGCCTCGGTGTGATCACTGCCCAGACACACGAGACAAGCGCCTGTGGCCGTCTGAAGCGGAGAACACTCTACGCATCCAGGAACAACACAGGGGCGGAAGGGCATCTTTAAAAGACGGCGTCCTTAAAAGGGCGTTCACGCCGCTGTGTTTTTGCTCTTTTAGAGAAATTACTCTTTTAGAAGGAAATAACTCTTTTATGAAAGAAAGACTCGTGAGAGATCTTTCTTATTTCTGCAACTGTCGATGCGCTCAGGGGCAGGAAGTGCACAACCGTGCAACCAGGAGAAAGCAGCTGTTGTGCGCCGCAGAATCCAACAGCATGCAGCAGAGGATAGCAGGAACTTCGGTGTGTAGTCACGCAGCAAACTGCAAACACGACCATCGGCTCGAAGAAATTTTCTGAATGAACTCCGTATTTGCGCCGCTTAAATACCCGTATGTCGGGCGGGACATGCAAATACTGGCTGCCAACTCTCATTGGCCTTTTTTCATAGTACAGAGGTGAATATCGAGCTCAAGAGAGACCCCTAGTGTCGTTCTCTGACACAACGTAAGAGAGCGACAGAAGGGGAACAGTGTTTCTCAATCTTGTTTTTGACTGGTTGCTCTCCAGCACTTTACTGTTTCACAGTATTTAACATGTCTGATGTGACTCATTACACATCTGATGTTATCTCATTACCACACTGCCTGACCTTAATTTAGATTGTATGACTACTGAGACACCTCTACTGCCCTAAATGCAACAACTTCCTCAAAACTCAAAATGGATTAAAAGTTTTTTGATTGTTTAGCTGATATGGATTGTCATTGTTTCCATCTGTTAAAGAGACAAAACTGTGTTAAAGTATAGATTCTGCATTATGCCTTTTTAGGGCAGTATAATGTCCTGAAGGTTATGTCTTTGCCTATTTCTCTTACTATAAGTTGATGGTGCTTGTGGCTGCCACCGCACTACCGTCCTCTGCGATGACTGACAGGTGAGCTGTCCCATGGTTATCGGGTACAAAGTACTCAGGATCGTAGTAGCTGTCTTGGTGAGTGGTGTCATCTGTGATTTTGCTCCTGATGTTGTCTGCAAAGTAGTCTGAGGTCATGTTTTGGATGAGCTGAGAAAGGAGATAGTTGAAATTAAATTTAAAAGAGGTGATTGAGCTTGCAGGTGCATGAAAGGCAAGCAGTTAAAAGCCTTGAGAAAATAATATCTGCTCTAACAGACATTACTATGAAGGACTATTTAAACCACTTCAGAAATCTTGAGTAAAATTGGATCAGATTAGGTTAACCAAAAGTTGACTCTTTAAAATTTGAGATGTGTGTTGCTGGATTTCGTATTAACCAATTGCTTGCAGGTATATGGGAAGAAGTACAAGAAATACATATAGTGGTGCCAAAAAGGATTTGGACAATTAAGCCATAATTAAAAATGTATGTCTTTTTGCATTATCCCCTTCAACTCTGGGGCATTTTTGGGCTGCCATCAGCAATTTTTCACACTCAAATTTGAAATCTCATCATTGCACATCCTGTGGACTAATTGGCAAAAATAGGTCTAATATTTCCAAAATAGCCTATTTTCCGATGATTTGTTTAGCGTGCTTTTCATGCTGGACTGCAAATATTGTACTGGACATCTGAGATTTACAGTAACATTGGATTATTCACACAAGCAAGCTCACTGAGTAGCGGAATACATGTTATGGTGTAACATGTAATCATTGGTAATTGTAATTAGAGTACAGTTACATTCAAAAAGTATTTTGATTACCGAAGAGATTACTTTGCATTTTATTGTCATTTGTTTCATTTAATATTTAGTCCTCTCAGATGGAAAACTTTTCTACATATAAATGATGTGATCCAAAGTGCATTTGAACAGCAGTGAAACACTTTAATATGATGCTACATTCATACGAGCAGACAGAGAAGTACGTTTGAAGTAAATTTGGAGCAGAAGAAATAGAAATAAACCTTGTTTAAATTGTCAGTTTTACGCTAAGCTAAAATGCTAAAATTCCACTAAAATGCACCTTGAGACCAGTTGGCTTAATACAATTTGAAAAAATTATTAACAAAAAAAAATAGTCTTGCATCATTTGTTTGCAGATGCCACTTGGTTTTATATTTTGTATATAATACAACAACATTCAGACATTCAGATTTTTAAGTGTGACTAAAGTGTCCAAAAATTTCCAAATACATTTTGGATCCATTGTTTACTGTACATGTACAAATATGAATGAGTAGTTAAACTCACATCAGTGATGTTGAGGTAACGTGGGTCTCCCAGTTTACTCCTTTTGGCATAAGCAAATCGGAATGCCTCTACGATACGATGATACGTCAAAGTCTTTCTCTCTGCTGTGGACACGCTGCTGTCTGAGAAGTTGTAACCTACAATGGAAAAGTTAAATTCTTTGTCTTAAAGGGATAGTTCACCCAAAAATGAAATATTATCTAATCATTTACTAACCCTCATGCAATCGAGGAAGACTGATAGTAAAAAAGGAATTAAATATTGATTTGTTTCTCAACCACACTTATCATATCGCTTCTGAAGACATGGATTAAACCACTGGAGTCGTATGAATTACTTTTATGATGCATTTATATGCTTTTAGACATTTAAAGTTATGGCCACCATTCACATGCATTGTATGGACCTACAGAGCTGAAATATTCTTCTTAAAATCATTGTTTGTGTTCTGCAGAAGAAAGAAAGTCATACACATCTGAGATGGCATGATAGTGATAAAAATGATGAGAGAACTTTCATTTTTGTTATGTACTATTCGTTTAATTAACGTTCATATATAGGACACTGCTGGCCCTCATGACTTAATCATCCATTGGTTTAAATCCCTGGTTTACTCATGACAACAATGTTATGACATCAAATTGTCTCTGAGGAGTCAGTCAGTGTTTGTGTGGCATGATGGTTGATTATTACATAATCAGCAGATTCTGAGAGCCAATTAATTTTCCAACTTGAAAAATAACATGTTCATTCAAAGTTATCCAATAAACTACTCAGTCACCTAGAAAACTTTGTATGCAACCTCTAAACCCTTCATATTCTGCAAGGATAATGACAATTATATTGAACTTGCTTATTCAGGATGATTATATAAAGCAAACGGATGTGTGATAAAGGAAAAGTTATCACATTAATGAACATTCTGTCATTATTTAAACACAATTATGTTGTTCCGGACTAATATTACTTTCTTTCTTCTATGGAACACAAAAGGAACATCAGTCTCCATTCACTTTCATTGCAGCTTTTTTTCTCTCCACACAATGAAAATGAAAGTGAATGGTTACTGAAGCTAACACAGAGGGGAAAAAAATAATAATGTACAGGTTTGGAACAATATGAGGGTGAGCATATTATGACAGAATTTTTCTTTTTGGGAGAAGTATCCCTTTAAGATCAGTACAGTTTCAATGAAGCACATTTACTTCTTTGTGTTACTTGGTATACTTTAAATAGCTCAGACCTTATGCAAATGCATAACACAAAAACATTGACATTATTTACAAAATCACCATCCACTATGTTGAGAATCAGTGCAAGCACAGGTCCACTGGATGGAGCATCAGGAACATAAATGGTGTACTCCCCCACATTTAACTTCAATGGCCTTTCATTCAACACTGGCTTATATTCAATTAGGTCCTCAAGTGTTATAATCCCTCCTGTATTATGAGACACAAACCCCTCAGGTTGATTCACACATTTCGATAGAATTATGTCAGCTGAACTTCAATGAATAAGTTACAGTAAAACAGAAAACATGATATGACCTGCAGCCTGGATATCATCCACTATAGTCTGGGCCATAGACCCATTGTAAAAAACATCCGGCCCCTCTTCTGCTATCATCTCATATGTGTCAGCGAGTTTGGGAAATCGAATAATATCATTTTCCTTCAGGAGGTTTTTGTCTGAGTCACAAAACACTTCACTGTAAAGCAGAGAGACAGCAAAGGTAAAGCAAGAGCAAGATTATGTCATAACTTAATGACAATGTTTAGTGTGGCAAGTTAGTTTTTTTTGGCAAATTATTGGCATTAGTAATGAATGATGCAGCTTGATGCAATAGCAATTTACACAATTGTACACTCTGGTACACTAGTGTGCATTTCATCTGGATGGATGGATGGTTGGTTAACACAGGATGGATGGATGGATAGACGGAGGAACGGACACACAGACAGACAGACAGACAGACAGTCAGACAGACAGACACACCAACAGACAGACAGACAGACAGACAGACGGATAGATAGATAGATAGATAGATAGATAGATAGATAGATAGATAGATAGATAGATAGATAGATAGATAGATAGATAGATAGATAGATAGATAGATAGATAGATAGATAGATAGATAGATAGACAGACGGACGGACGGCTGGACGGACGGACGGACGGACAGGCAGACCATCCATCCATCCATCCATCCATCTATCTGCCCAGTTCTTGACTAGTTGACTAAGATAAATCCTTACCACATCGCCACATCACTCAGAATAAATTCCCTGTTTTTTGCGATGGCATTGGCCAAAGCTCTGCCGATTGGAAAACCATTGCGTGCCAACTCTATATTAGGCTCAAACAGCTCCCTCCAAGGCAGTCTCCCATGCCTTTTGTGTGCCATCTCGTAACCCCGAATTTCTCCTGGTATGGCGATGGACAAACCGCCTGCCATTAAAACAAAACACGATAGAGTGTTTCGTCATTCAAGGACCACAACAGGAAGAATCATCAGATTCAATCTGCTGTTCTTTATGATATGGAATACTGTGCTGCATGAATCTTTTATGCATAGCAGATCTATCATGTAAACTGTACTTCATGATATTAACATTAATGGTGCTGTACCTTTCCTTGACAGTTGGGTATTATTGCCAAACATGTCCTCTGTAGCATTCATTGGAGCAGTTTCCCTGGCATCAATTGTCTCCACCTTTCCTGTGGGCAAAACAACATTTCAGTTAAGTGTGCCTTTGTCAAGACTATCAAACACTTCTTGTATCAGGGCTTGTATGTCATCTTAAGTTTTACATTTTAGCTTAATCCTATGAGCTGGTGTTGGCCTAATGGTTAAAGTGGTTTGCTGATGCAAAAGTTGCAGGTTTACTCCAAAGAAGGAGTGACGCAAGAATTGAAATCACCATAATGCTGAGTCACAACTGTGCCCTTTTGCAAGGCACTTGACCCTGGGTTGCTCCAGGGAAATGTCTATTTAATTAGTACACTGTATATCACTTTGTATAAATAGAATCTGCCGAATGGTTAATGATCTCTGCATCATCTTAAGCCCATTAAGCTTTGTGCTTCAGTACTTGATTTTCGATAAAGTTGTTTCAAATATGTTCCCGAAGCTTGACTGAAGGGACATGGGTGCTAGCAATGTCAAGGCAATGGGTTTGATTACCAGGTAACACATGTACTGTTGAAATTTATCTAGAATGCACTGTTGCTTTAGATAAAAGCATCTGCCAAATTTAATAATGTGATGTTTTACCACATGCAATATTGTACCTGTTGATGCATCGTATATGGTGAAGAACACCCCTCCTCCAATGCCCATGCTGTGTGCATTGAACAGCCCAACACACAACAGAGCTGCAATAGAGGCATCAACTGCTGAACCATTCCGTTTCAAGATGTCCCTGCAAAGATAAAGAATGCTGTATATATACAAGTGAAGAACAGTGGCTGTAGGCACTGCAAGTGGTCATTTGCAAATGTTAACTCAAAGATGCATTACTAATGGGTAGCACTTTATTTTATAGTATAAATGTGTAGTAACAAGAAGTATTTACCTGAAGTGTTCATAAATATTAACTAATATGAAATAGTTTTGTACTTACCAATGGTAAATAAATTGTAATTATGTTTTACCTCCAGACAAGTGTGAGGTAATAACAGGCACTTACTTACGGTATACGTACATGGTAACTTATACAAAACATTACTGTACTTACCAATGGTACATACATGGTAAATAAGTAGTACTAACTTATATTAAACTTTATAGCCCTAAAACTAATTTCAGGTAGAAATAGCTCCTTAAGGTTACAATCGCAAGTTACCACTTTTTAACAGTGTGGGCACTCTACCAGGAACATACATACATACTATACATACCTGTATATTTAAACATAGCTTATGGTCTTTAAAATCCTACCTTCCAACCTCAGAGCACTTTCCAGCATCTGCTGCCACAGCTGCTTTTGAATAAAAATGATCTGAGGGGGCAGTGAGTCTTTTATTTGCAATCCCCAAAAAGATGCCCAGGAAGAAACCCACTGCAGCCACAATCAAAACCACCAGCCCAGCAACAAGAGACTTCTTGACCATTTTCCTATAAAAGGGAATATATAATACCAGAGATAAAAAAAAAAAAACAACAACATCTGAATGCATGCTCTAATACAAGACATTTGTGTGATATTTATACATTACACAAACAAAAGATAAAATGCCTTTAATTTTGCAGACTGGGATATGCTTATCTCCACACCTCTATATCTGATTTTTAGATTATGTCATGTAAATAAATAAAAAGTTGTTGCATGAACACACTTTTTAAGTCTGGATCTTTACAAAAAAATTACATACAGTAAATGTTGTCTTGTTTCTCGCCACAACCTATCATATGCTTTCAGAATGGATAACTTTTATTAAACTCTTGGGTCATTTTAAAGCTTTAAAGTTAGTCACTATCCACCGCTATTGTACTGAAATTATGTACTAGGATATCAATTAAAGCAACTCCTTTTGTGGTCCACATAAGAAAGATAGTCATATGGGGTCGGAACAACATGAAAGTGGGTAAATTATGACAGAATTTTAATTTTTTGGTGAATTATTCCTTGAACTCCATAATTTATGTCAGTGGATGCTCTTATCAAGGATCAGTGTCCACAACAACATGATCAATGTGATAATGTAATATGCAACCCAAGACAGTCATGCAAGATTACAAACCTCCACATTTTAGAGAACTGATATATCAAAATGAAAATGAAATTAAATAAAATACATAAATAGAAAGAATTAGAAATAAAACATATATTTATGTTACATCACCTTTTCAACTTGTGTTGTTCATGAATGGAAAATCGTCAGTAAACCTTGGGTATTTCTTTAGGAGAAACAAACAACAATGAAATGTTCCCCAGTTCAAAGGACCTGTGAATAAACCCTTTACAGTCATACAATATCATCACTCTTTCCATTGGTACTGTGAGTTTAATCAAAATGTTCAGCATTCAGAGTAAAAAGTCATTGCATGCAACACATTTTTCTATAAGGCAGAAGCACAGCATACAGAGTTGAGAGAGCGTTCATTCACAGTAAAGACTGATTTTAAAGTTTATCAACTACCTTTTTTGCGTTGACAACTAAAATTTCATGCCAACTTAACTCGTTAAGTTTTGATTCTATGAGCATACACTTATGTTGGATTAACAATCGTATTTGCCATTTCATCTCACTTAACAAAGATGACTGAAAATCAAAGATTTGCCAGCTCCCAGTATGCAGTGCAACATGAAAAAATAATTTGTTTTGCAGACTTGATTTGTGCTGTTTTTGTCATTACGGTTACTTGGTGATGTCAAGTTACTTGGTGATGTCCATAGCTCATATTTTATTTAACAGTGTTTGATGAGTATCACAATTACTGAACTTTGTACTGAAAACTCTGTGACTCCCATTCAAACTAATGAATATTCTGCCTTTGCTGGTGATCACATCAAAACTTCAGGTGCAGCAATGCATCCATGGAGTGGTGGTGGCATAGTGGGCTAAAGCACATAACTGGTAATCAGAAGGTTACCGGTTCGATCCCCACAGCCACCACCATTGTGTCCTTGAGCAAGGCATTTAACTCCAGGTTGCTCCGAGGGGAAATGTCTCTGTAATAAGGGCTCTGTAAGTTGCTTTGGATAAAAGCGTCTGCCAAATGCATAAATGTAAATGTAAATGCATCCTGGGCAGCCTTGTGTGTTACAATATTAAATTTATTTAAACAAAACCTGTTAAATCCAGAAAAAATACAGGTGTGTTAATGGATTATTCAATTGTCTCTTAAATTGAAAGAGCTTGATCATTTTTGTTAATATAACTTGACTGAGTCAAAGCAAAAAGACAACTAGTTTAAGTCAAGTTGACTGAATGCATCTTTTACAGTGTTCTTTTGTGTGTAAATCCAAGCCTTACAACAGTCACACAATATGCAAGCCCTGATTTGTATTGGACCACATTCCTTTTTGTACTCCACATTTATGCCAAGACAGTCTGTGCAGATGCTGGATAGTAGACAGTAGACACTAAGAAGACATTCTTCAATAATAGATGACATTACATGACATACCTCAGAGTTGATTTTGTCTGGTGAACCATGACCCTGGCCCAGAAACTGAAAGCCACTTTTCTCGTTGATGTATCAAGAAATCTAGAGAATACTAGGACAGATATAATCTGTGCAACTTAAAACTGAACTCAGTTAAAGAACAACCTGGTCCAAAGAATGTCCGGACCTTAAATAGTGATTGGCTTGTCAGACAGGATGATTTCACAAAAATACTAAAGAGCAAGACATGCATTACTCACAGGTAATTGCCTCACCCTGTTTTTAAGAGTTTAAGAGCTTTCAGAGACCAAAAGTACCAATCACTGAGACAAAATGTACTCCTGATGATGATTCATTCGCCTAACCTTTATCTTGGTAACTTACAGTATGAACAAAAAACATAAAGTGGGGTACAAAAGTCTGAGACCACATTGAAATCTAAGATTTTTTTATAACGATAGATGCTATTTGGACTCAATGTAAATAATAGATAGATACTATTTGGACCCCAAATAGTGGCAGATAGTTCTCGCACCCCTTTTTAAATACTAACTTATATTATAGGGGCATCACTGCGCCAACCTCTACTCCTACTCCTAACCCTAACCTTCCCTTGCAACAATTATTCATAGTTTTACTACAGTGATCACAGTTTAACTATGGGATTTCGTAGAAGAGTCATATTAACCACAAAATCAACCAATCTACAGTTATGATTGCTAAAACATTGCTATATTAATTTAAAGAGGGTTAGTTTCCCGAGACTTTCACAAGAAGAGTGGAACAATAGATCATCAGGTTTTACACAAATTTGTGAAGTCCATTCCAGCTCAAATGTACAGTATACTATCAAAACAAAAGTAAGACATGGCCAATATTATAAGAAATTCTGAAATTCATGTCATTTTTCCAATTTAAAGTTTCACTCAAATTTGAATATGGATAATATTATTTATAATGAAAAATGCTTATTAAATAAGAAATGAATGGTGTCAGACTTTTGCACCTTATGCTTGATGCAAAACCAAAACACAAGAGTCATGTAACTGTTACCACCATCTGTTTAGTATATTGCTGTTGACACAAATCTCGACTTAGAAAATGATACTTTTTCATGGACTCTGCACTTAAAACCAATGACAGAACACTTACAGTAATACTTCTTGTTACTGGGATCAAAGAGCACAGTTACATTGTGATGTTACCATAATAACAACGAGTCAGCACTTTTCTGTGCAGGATAGGACGCATTAAGCATCATAAGGCTGGTCCAAGAGACCGTTTGTCCTGTCGTCCTCAGTCCAATCAGTGAGTCTCAGCAGGGATGGCAGTTTGTCAGTATTTACAGAATCTTCAGGTCCTCCCATCATGTGTTATGCACTGTGCAGGATTTATTTCTATGAATGGTCATGAACCCAAAATTAATGTAATTTTTTTTTTTTTTTTTTAAAGGACGTGTATCTGGTTTGTGTGCATTTGTGTGCCAGTAGTGACAGAGAAAGCACAATTCTTTTTGCTTGTTTTGACTTTAAAAAAAAAGTTTTTTGGATTGAAACAAGAAGATTTGGCAAGACATATCGAAGTACACCTTAAACATTTTTTTTACAGTATCTTAGGTTTCATCACAGTCATGAACCATGATTCACTCCTTTGCTGGTCTGATGCAGGGGGGCTGTGTAGTGCATCATCAATATTTGTAGTCCATTTTTATGGAAGGGAAAGACTGTACATTTTTAAATGTGTACATGTGCTAAAAGTGAATTTTGAACATGTTTAGGAGCACACTAGCATATTGACCTGTTTCATGTCACTGTATGATCGCGCTGCCATGTTTGTGGCCAAAATTCAATACACCTTCAATGTGCTGTGGGATGTGGCAAAAGCTGGCTACATTATGTTTTTGTTTATAAATCTTGAAAAGTTGATACTGCTGTTTAATTACCAGAGCCAAAATGTAATTTTCTTTCAATAAAGCTTTATATTTTAAGTGACACAGCTTCATTTCGGCAAAGCCAAGCAGCGATGAGAGAGCACGATCTTGACATGTTATCTATTGTTATATATCACTAGCTATATATTATATATAGTTATTATAATAAATATATATTAATATATATTTTATAGTACATATTTAATGTGTATATACTAATGTTAGTCAATAAACTACACAGCATAAGTTCATGAAGCAAAGACATTAGTCACACCACCAGACCACAATGTAAAACACAAATATGCTTCATTTGCTTTCTGTGTATACTTCATGAGTTAAAAACAGCTCTTCACAGACGTTTTGTAATATTTTTACCAAATCAGAACAGAAAACAACACAAACATTTGCAAGTTCTGAATGAGAGATGTACCCCCTTCATTTATCCTATGATAAATGAAAACATGGGTAAATGCTACATGCTTCAACCCCCAATGTTCAAGCCAAATCTACGCCCTTGACCTAAAAGCTAACACACTTTCCTTGAATTTTGAATTTAAATTAGTAGCAAATGCTAGTTTACTTGGGTTGTGACACTAGCAGTGCCAGCTGTAAGGACCATGGCTAGTGGGGTGAAAGGTGGTAATGATTCTAGGAGCCCACAGGTCCAGGGGGCCTCAACTAATTCTAAACTTAATTTTTTTAATAGGTAAGGGGCCCTGACCAATATACAGGCAAGGGGCCCAGAATACCTTGCTACGGCCCTGCTAGCTGTACAACAACTAGTTGACAACAACCAACAGAGCGCCATGTATAACCCCATACATGAGGAGAATTCACCATTTATTGAATAAACTGAAATAAATATCAGTTGTTTTGATTCTCCCCTGCACGTCTCTCTTGGCACATGTGGCACATATGAATCACTGCTGGCAAAGTGTCTGACTGTATTCTCTAATGATCCACGCGTGGTGCTGTGGAGTGGAGAGACTTCACCACCATCCATCCACTGAATACCAACTAGAGCATCAGGCGGACGTGTCCTATTGAGAACCAACAAAAATACAACGCCGTGAGAGATGCGCTTGAAAAGAAAACGCTAAAGCAAATATTAGATTTTTGTGTCACGATATGAACTGAAGAAAGAACATTAGAACAAGCGCGCGCGCCCGTCCAGGTAAAACGAGTACGTGGTCCTCAAGTTCGGACCGATGTGGCGACTGCTAGGCGTTATCGTCCTGAGGATCGTAATTAAAGTGTAACATTATTATTTTATTGTAATTTCAACAATGGGCTCCAGACTCAGCCGTCAAAACAGTCTCGACAACGAGAATTTTTCACGGAGGCGACGGAAGCATCTAGACAGCACGGGAGAGAACGAGCGGAGCGCGAGCCGCGGCAGCGGAGATGTCTTGTTTACATCACTGATGCTCAAGTCGGAGAAGCTGCCGGGGATGCTGAGGAGAGCCAACCATAGCCCCTATGTCAGACGAGTCGCCTGGATCCGACAGATGCAGAAGCTTCTTCGGGAGAGGAAGATAGATGAGGCGACCGACGTGCTCAAACTGTTGAGGAAGGTGAGGGCAAATGTCCTGCAGTGCAAAATAAACACGTGCATCCTATTAACTGACACTAAGCAACTATGAAACATGCATGAGTTTAGGCTCTCTCTCTTTATAGTTATTTCATATTTTAGTGTAGCATATGTAGCCCCGATTAAGTTTCAATCGGTAATAGTATACAAACGTTACACAGATACATCAATAACCTTTTACACATGGACAAGAAGATCATTACTGAAAGAAAAACGTCATACTAATCTTTGCAAATGAAATAAACAGAGACTGCATATAAGGCACACGGAAAGGTGAAATGTTGTCAAGTCACACTGTTTGGCATTTTAACCTTAGACATACACCGTGCATCTTGTTTTATAGTGCTGCAGTGGGTCACCTGCTAATTTATTGCTCATATTATTTGTTGTTGACACTAAAACGTAATACGTGTGTCTTCTGGATGTTTCCACATTTGTTCTGTCAGTGTGACCCATAATCTCAAACGCAACACTGCGTCAGTGCAGAGCACCATAGAGAGACATGATCACTGATGACAGAAGAAGAACAGTAGATCAGGAGGTCAGTCGCAAAACTGTGTGTGGGTCAGGATTTGCGTACATTGTTAGGACCCAGTATCCCCACTCTGAAAACTATTTGGAGTGAGGTTTACTTATAAAAATGAAATTGCTAGTAAATTTAAGAGACCATATTTTCAAGTAAAGACTAAACACAATTCTTTGTGGGTTTAATTAGAAATTCTTAAGTAAATTTTACTCACACTTTGTTTGTACATTTCATTGAAAAACTGTAGCACTGAATTAAACCATGCTTTTAAGGCCCTGTCCCAAATGGCACACTCCGGACTTGTGGACTTCCTCAGAGTCCACACTTCGGTGACGTCATGTAGTGCAGACTTATAGGGCATCTCGCGCAAGTCCACAAGGGCGCATTGAGAAGTATTTTTGGGACAGACTCGATCGTGAAGCGTGGTTATTGTTGGACAGGAGCTGCAGGTTCGGTTCGGGGAAATATGCTGCCTATTGTTGTTGTTTTTACTATTGTGTTTGCGAGATGGCTTGCCATGCAGAGAAATCACATTTATACGCTCCGACGTCGTAGAAGACAAGATTATTTTTCATGCATACAAATGCTGATGTTATGCACGGAGGAAAGGGTAAGCAAGTAAATGTTATTGACTTTGTAGATAAACATATAACTTGTCAAAAGTCGTTAATGCATTAAGTCATTATTATTTGATTTACTGTTTAATTTTCTTTTTTCTTTATATACATATATATATATATATGTATTTTATATTTTTATGTGTACCTTGTTTTTTTATGTCGTTTTTAATTTACAGGTTTAAATATCCATACTTCACTTACATATGACTCAGTAAAGCCCTGCCATTCGGTTCTATATAATGAATCGTTATGCGATCAGCCTATTATTCAGCCGCTATTACTATGTTTGAGACATCAACCACTGGTCGATGACCATAATGTTTGTATAAACTGTAGGTAACAACTGGTAAAATGTACACAGTCATAAAAACCATAATGATACTTACACTTAAATATTTTCTTCTCAGCCATGTTATCAATTGTCTGTGTCCGTGAGCTGAAAGCGCTCTTCACACCAGTTGTCTGATTGGCCTTTCGCAAGGACTCCTGGGTACTTGAAGTGCGTGAAGCCTGGATCTATCGCGGGCTTCATGGAAGACCGCTTCAAGGGTACAAAGGGGGCGCTGCTGAGCACACTTCAGAGCGTTAAAATGCTAAATGGGACGGCCTACGGACTCGTAGACTCAGCGAGCACGCGCAATTTAAGTCCATGAGACCGAAAGTCCACATGAAGTGCGCCATTTGGGACAGGGCATGTAAGTGCTGTTTAAACGTTCTTAATCACATGACACATGGAAGCTTTCTACAGGGAAGCATACTGCATGGAACGTAATCTATAAGACATCACCATGCATTACAGTTAATAAAACCATATGAGCCGCACACGCAGTCCTCAACACTTGGTGCACAAAACACTGTGATGGGAACAATCAACAGATCTTTATTATTATTATTATCATGAACAGGTAATTTTGAGTGAAAATGAACTTCAAACTTCACAAAACAATAAGTTACCAAACGTAACAACAAAATCAACAATAAAAATGGGGTAACTAAACTTGTAAACAGTGAAACCATGCAAGCTCATTAATTATTCAAGCCCGGTGCATGCTAGGAATACCAGCTTCGAAGTCAAATAAAATTAATTTATTTAATTTACCTGTGAAATTGTCACGAACCCCGCTCCCTCGCTCCGCCCCCTCGAGCTTCCACGCTCGTTCCGCCCCCTCGAGCTCCCACGCTCGTTCCGCCCCCTCGAGCTCGCATGCTCTTTTTGCTCGCTCGAGCCCTCACGCCCACTTTGCTCCTACTCGCTCACATGCTCGTAGGCAATCTCCCTTCCTCGAGTTTCTCACGCGTTTCCAATCCCCCAGAACATTACGACCACCTGCACTCGCGTCATCTGCACTCCTGCACATTAGTTTCACCTGCACTCGTCTCATCACCTGTCATGGTTTACATCTGCACTTGCCCCTATATATATCACTACCCTTTCGTCTCACGGTTGTTGGTTATTGTATTTAGTTTCCCGTGTCTTTGCCCCCCGCTAGTTTTGTCTAGTTTTGACCTCCTCTCGTTCACCTCTTAGCTTGCCAGCCCCCTTGTTCCCCTGTCTTTTGCTCCCACTAGTCTCATCATTTTCCTCTTGATTCCCCGGCTTTCGAGCTCCCCTTGTTCCCCTGTCTTTTGCTCCCTCTAGTCCCGTCTCGCTGATTCTGATTACCCCGGCTTTGACCCCCTACGCTCTCGTTGACCACTCTCTCCTGGATTTGCCCCTTTAACCTATCTTGATTCCCCGGCTTCGATTTAACGCTCACCCTGACCATTCTTCACTGGATTTGCCCTGTTTTTGTACTGTTGCCTGCTTTGTTGGAATGAAGTGGTTTTCTCCGACTTTGTGACTGTCTCGTCTTGTGTTTGTGTGTGCGGATTACAAAATAACCAACTGTTACCGAAGACAGTCACAATGCCCTGCACTGAGGATTCGCGCAGCTCACTAGAGCGGAGGTGCATGTCACATTCGGCGCGAGGAGCTACAGTTTGGAGGCAGGACTGAGCGCTCGCGGCCCAGGGGCAGCAGGTATGTTATTTGTCTGATTTATGTCACCCTGTTTCACCTGTGTCTGCCCCTGAGCCCGTTGATGCTTTCCACGCATCCACGAGTGCCGTATGCTCTCCATCCCCGGAGAGCTTTTATGGCTCATCGGACGCGAACCAAGGGTTTTCCGTGCAAGGCAGTGGTTATGTAACTCATAATCCCGTCCTTGACATTATGGAGCCAGCGGCCCGACTCTTGGGTTTGCGCCAGGGGAGCCAACCCTTGGAGGCTTATATTATGGATTTTTGTGCCCTGGCGTACCAGGTGAATTTTGATGAGGTGGCTCTGAAAGACATTTTTCAATTTGGACTGAATGAGCCAGCCTCATCATTCATGCCTGGTGGTCGCTGCTCTCTCAACCTGGCTCAGTTTATTGACCTCGCCCTACTGTACGCTGGTTCCTCGTTTACTGTGGGGGAGGCAGAAACTGAACCAGCGTTCCATACCACGGCCCCCGTCTTGAAGCCTACCACGGCCCCTGTCTTGAAGCCTACCACGGCCCCCGTCTTGAAGCCTACCACAGCCCCCGTCTTGAAGCCTACCATGGCCCCCGTCCCGAAGCCTGTCACGGCCCTAGTCCCGAAGCCTGTCGCGGCCCTAGTCCAGAAGCCTGACACGGCCCTAGCCCCGATGCCTGACACGGCCCTAGCCCCGAAGCCTGACACGGCCCTAGCCCGAAGCCTGACACGGCCCTAGCCCCGAAGCCTTACACGGCCCTAGCCCCGAAGCCTTACACGGCCCTAGTCCCGAAGCCTGTCACGGCCCTAGTCCTGAAGCCTGACATGGCCCCAGTCCCGAAGCCTGGCATGGCCAACGAGCCAGCGCCCATGCCCGCCACGGCCAACGAGCAAGCGCCCATGCCCGCCACGGCCAACGAGCCAGCGCCCATGCCCGCCACGGTCGGCGAGCCAGCGCTTGTAGCCTCGACCGTCCCCATGGCCACGTCCCCTGTTGGCCGAGGACGCAAGAGAAGGAAGAGGGCCCCTTCTCCCCAGTCTCGTCTTGTGCTCAAGACCGCAGAGGTTCCCTCAGAGTCTTCCACAGCTCTACCGACCTCTGCTCCGCCCTCAGAGTCTTCCATGGCTCTGCTGGGTTCTGCTCCGCCCCCAGAGTCTTCCACGGCTCTGCCGGGTTCTGCTCCGCCCCCAGAGTCTTCCACGGCTCTGCCGGGTTCTGCTCCGCCCCCAGAGTCTTCCACGGCTCTGCCGGGTTCTGCTCCACCCCCAGAGTCTTCCACGGCTCTGCCGGGTTCTGCTCGCCCCTCAGAGCCCTCGCGGCCTCCGCCTCTCGAGTCTCCCAAGGCTCCTCCTCCCAAGCCTCCCAGGGCTCTTCTCGAGCCTTCCAAGGCTCCTCCTCCCAAGCCTCCCAGGGCTCCTCCTCTCGAGCCTCTCAGGACTTCTCCTCTCGAGTCTTTTAGGGCTCCCCCTCCCAAGCCTCTCAGGGCTTCTCCTCTCGAGTCTTTTAGGGCTCCCCCTCCCAAGCCTCTCAGGGCTTCTCCTCTCGAGTCTTTTAGGGCTCCCCCTCCCAAGCCTCTCAGGGCTTCTCCTCTCGAGTCTCTCAGGGCTCCTCCCCCCCTCAAGCCGCTTCCACGACCTTTTTCCCCGAGCCTCTCACGGCTCTACTTCCAAAGACTCCAGAGCTTTCTATGGCTCCGCCTCGCGGGCCTCCTACGGCTCTACCCCCCGAGACTACAGAGCCTGCCAGGTCGTCGCCTCGGGGACCTCCCACGGCGCCACCTCCATTGGCTCCACCTCCTGAGCCTTCCAGGCCTTCCCCCCTAAAGCCTCCGTCGGCTCCACCTCCAGAGCCTTTCAGGCCTTCGCCCCTAAAGCCTCCTTCGGCTCCACCTCCAGAGCCTTCCAGAACCCCACCTCCAGAGCCGCCTACAGTGCTGCCTCTGACGGCACCGCCTTTCACGGCTCAGCCCGGACTGCCTGACCCTCTCCCTGTCCTGTGGCCTCTACCCTGGCCTCCGGACCCTATTCCTGTCCGGTGGTCACCTTCCAGACCCCCGGACCCAGTCCCTGTCCTCCAGTCGCCTTCCAGACCCCCTGACCCTGTCTCTGCCCTACGGCTGCCCCCTAGATCTCCCGACCACCCGCCTGTCTGCTATGTTCCCCCAGACCTTGCCTTGATACTGCCCATTGATCCCATGGACTGTCTTATTTCCCTCTGTGCCCCTTGGACTGCCCTCAATTTTGTTTGTGTGTTTTGTGGGTTGTCTGTTCAGGGTTTTTTGTTTGTTGGGTTCGTCCAGCACCACTTCCTCACAACCGGCCGGCTGTCAGGAGCCATCCGTTTTAGAGGGGAGTACTGTCACGAACCCGCTCCTCGCTCCGCCCCTCGAGCTTCCACGCTCGTTCCACCCCCTCGAGCTCCCAGCTCGTTCCGCCTCGAGCTCGCATGCTCTTTTTGCTCGCTCGAGCCCTCACGCCCACTTTGCTCCTACTCGCTCACATGCTCATAGGCAATCTCCCTTCCTCGAGTTTCTCACGCGTTTCCAATCCCCCAGAACATTACGACCACCTGCACTCGGCGTCATCTGCACTCCTGCACATTAGTTTCACCTGCACTCGTCTCATCACCTGTCATGGTTTACACCTGCACTTGCCCCTATATATATCACTACCCTTTAGATCTCCACGGTTGTTGGTTATTGTATTTAGTTTCCGTGTCTTTGCCCCCGCTAGTCTCATCTAGTTTTGACCTCCTCTCGTTCACCTCTTAGCTTGCCAGCTCCCTTGTTCCCCTGTCTTTTGCTCCCACTAGTCTCGTCATTTTCCTCTTGATTCCCCGGCTTTCGAGCTCCCCTTGTTCCCCTGTCTTTTGCTCCCTCTAGTCCCGTCTCGCTGATTCTGATTACCCCGGCTATGACCCCCTACGCTCTCGTTGACCACTCTCTCCTGGATTTGCCCCTTTACCCTATCTTGATTCCCCGGCTTCGATTTAACGCTCACCCTGACCATTCTTCACTGGATTTGCCCTGTTTTTGTACTGTTGCCTGCTTTGTTGGAATAAAGCAGTTTTCTCCGACATTTTGACTGTCTCGTCTTGTGTTTGTGTGTGCAGGTAACAGAAATGTACTCAGATTAGCAAATAAACATGACAAGGTTTTCTACTTTAGGATTATTACATGATGACACATCATTAATATAACAAACAATATTTATATTATAATTTTTGCATGTTTGAATTGAGTACAAATGTAGAAGATACTTAATAATTTCAAGTTCATACTTTAACTTTATCAATGTAGAAAGTACTTAATATTTACTGCTTTATTTACTTCACCACAAAATAATTATTTTAAGTATTTGTACTAAAACCTGAAATCACCTATGTTGTGGAGACCAGCCAAAGGAATAAGTAAAAATAATTTAAGAAAAACAAACACTTTGCATGCCTTTGTGTTTGTGTGTAAGAATATAAAAAAGAGAGGTGGGTTGGAATAAATAGATAACAGACTCCATGCAAAAGTAGAAATCAATGATGTAAATAAACAATGATATGTGAAATTATATATAATGCTGTTTAAATTGTTTTAAGTGAGATTTATTGATCTCTGAGCGCTGCATGAAAACATATTGTTGTGATCAACTGCCACATTCTTTTACAAAGACCCACATCATTAAATCACTATCAGATTGCTTTTCATTGATAATGGATTGTATTGAAGTGCCATACCTAAACCTCATGGCTACTGTATTGCCATGCTGGGCTGCATGTTTTTAAAGGAATAGTTCACCCACAAATGAAAATAATATCATAATTTACCTATGATTCTTTTTTTCTGTGAAATGCTAAATTAGATATTAGGCAGAATGTCTGAGCTTCTGCTATCCATACTAGGAGAAACGTTTTTTTATTTAATGATGACGATTTAAAATGCCAAGATTTAAAAAATGACAAAAACACAATAAAAGTGCTGTAAAAGTAGCCCATACGACTTACATTCCAAGTCTTCTGAAGCCATACGATAGCTTTGTGTGAGGAACAGACCATTAATCATTATTCACGGATAAATCACTGTTTACTTTCCTGGAATGGAAAACAGCAGTGCAGACATTATGAAAAGAATACATTTGTACATACTATACACTTTATAAAGGTTTGGGACATCTTAAGAGTGAGTTAATGATGACAGAAGTTTTATTTTTGAGTGACCTGTTCTGTAAATGGTTTCGGGGACCAGAAGACTCAAATAATGTTTATGAATCTCAGCACAGCACATTTATTCACTGGAGGAAAAAAGAGAAAATCAAAGCAAAACGGTAGCCTGACATTTTCCCCTTGCTGTGTTGAAAGTATTGATATGAGGGCAGAACCTGTCACAGTTTCTGAGATCTAGTTCTCTTTATTGTCCCGTTGCGATGTTATGTGATCTCTGTGTCCAAACATGCTAAAAAGATGCAGCCACACCTCATAATAATAGAGTTTTGAACTAGTTCTGGGAGAGCATTTTAGATTATTCCCCTGCCCTGACAATCAATCAATGCAACTCTATAACACAGCTTTATCTCTCTCTCTCTCTCTCTCTCTCTCTCTCTCTCTCTCTCTCGATGTCTTCGTTCTGCAGCTGCTTGGCTTGCCTCCTTGTTCCAAATAGGCACAAATGCTGTGCTGTTGCTAATCTAAATTGGCCACTGTTGATTTTGATCTGTTGTTTTGATAAGAAAGCATCTGCCGAGAATATAAATGTAATCGAAATTTCTATAAATGTTGAGAAGAACCTGAAATGCTTTTGAAATGAACAGTTCATATAATAAGCTTTTGGAGACTTTCTTGTAAATGTTATTAAAATGTCCAGTTTTAAAGGCAAAATGTAAAATGCAAAAATATGACACAAATGCAAAAATATAGCTTCAATAGGGGTGCACAATATATCGGTCTCTGATAACTGAGAAAATCAAAATTGCACCTATAGTTTGAAGTCAAGAATCCAAGCTTTTAAACAACACAAATTTAGTTTCAAGCAAGTAGCTAACAGTTTCAGTTTAAAGGCTTAAATCCCAAAAAGTAAAATTATTGGTTATTGGTATTGTCCACAATGAGCTGTGAATTAACGGATATCTGTATCAGCCTAGAAATTAGGGATAGGCATTTTCAAATATTTTGTTGTTGAGTACGCTAACCCACAAAAAATTTGTACCCGATTACTCGTAAATTAAAATACACATTAAAAATAACATTAATGTATGTGAATATTATATTTTGTTATATTTACAAACGTTATCATGCACAGTTTCAAAATAAGATACCATCCACAAACTATGCTTTTCTTTTGTGAAAAAAAATTAAATGAACAATATTCATTAATAAAAATGGAAAACAAACAAACAAACAAAAAGGTTTAAAAATAACCGTAAAAAACATTTGCACTCACCTGGAGCTTTCATAGAAACCAATACAGATGGGATTAAGGTAATGCACAGATATAAACTCAAAGTCTACATAAAGGCTATCACATTTTTATAATTTCACACATTAGAATTCAGAAAATCATTTGGGTAAAGTTGGAAGCTTTATTTGGTTGGAAGTTGGAAGCTGGTTTATAATGTTTTTATAAAATGCACTCTGCCGGTGCTTAGAGATTTAACATACATACGGTCTGATACGCTTCTTGTATCGCTATGCCTTTTCTTTTTTTTACACCAATAAAACTGATCCTCATCTGTTGGTTTGCATGACTCCAACAAGAACTGAATACAAATAGTAGAATTCAATAAGAATCACAATATTACAAGTATTGCCACACTTTGTTCCCCTTCTGTCACTCACTCGATATTGTATCAATGTAGTGACACTAGGGGTCGTCCTTTGGAGCCCCATACACCTCTGATTTTTGAAAAAAGTCCAATGGGAATTGGTGAGTGGAATTTGCATGCCTCTCCCATATGGGTATAAAAAGAGCTGGAATCAACCCCTCATTCAGATTGTTTCTTCAGAGCCGAGTGGTTGTGTTCAACGAGCTGAATTACTCTGCCGATCCATTCACCTATAAACTTTAGTGAAGCTGTTGGATTTTACAGCGCATTACAGCGGTTCTCCCCCTCTTGCACCGGCGTTGTGCAGAGAAGGCTCCTGGGCTCTTCAGCAGCAAACAAAGAGTATATATTCTTCCTCTTGAAGAATATATCTCCTTCTAAATGAGTGGCACCTACGAAAGTCTTTTTCAAGATGCCTTTTGGTTGATGTCCTCATTGCGAGAACACTTCCGCCCCCGCACGGCCAGCTGAGGCACAATCCCGTCCCCGATGTGACGGTCTTGACAGGTTGCGAGGATGATTTTCCTCCTCTCCCATCCCAGACCGCTCCAGGCGTGGGCACAAGGAGAAAGGTATATGCTTTGATATCCCAGGACTCAGCATGGCCACAAGTGGCACCTTGTTTGAGTGCGACTCAAATCGTTGCGATCCACTCACATCCCGGGCAACCTCAACAGTACAGCGGATGTGCTGTTGTGGCAGGTCATGCTCAGGGGAGAGTGGAGACTTCACCCCCAGGTGGTCCAGCTGATTTGGAGTCGATTCGGTCAAGCGCAGGTAGACCTGTTCGCTTCCCGGGAATCCTCCCAATGCCTGCTCTGGCCGTGGCTCCCCTCAGCACAGATGCGCCGACACACAGCTTGCCCCTGGTGTAATGCAAGTATGCGTTCCCCCAGTGAGCCTAATTGCATGGACGTTGTGCAAGGTCAGGGAGGACTAGGAGCAGGTCGTCCTTGTAGCACCTTACTGGCCCACCCAGACTTGGTTCTCGGCCTCATGGCCCTCGCGAAATCCCCCCCCGGACAAATTCCCCTAAGGAAAGACCTTATTTTTTAGGGAGGGGGAACCATCTGGCACCTGCGACCAGACCTCTGGACCCTCCACATCTGGCCCTTGGACGGTACGCAGAACACCTGCAGTGGTAGACACAATCGCTCAGGACAGGGCTCCCTCAATGAGGCGCCTGTATTTCTTGAAGTGGCATCTGTTCGCTAAGTGGTGTTCTTCCCAACGCGAAGACCCCAGAGATTTGCAGTCGGATCAGTGCTTTCTTTCCTGCAGAAGAGCCTGGAGGAGCGGCTGTTCCCCTCCACCTTGAAGGTGTATTTGCCGCTATATCGGCACATTGCGATGCAGTGGACGTTAAGTATTTATGGAAGCATGACTTGATCATCAGGCGCAATGACATCTGTAGAGCAGTGGGCCGGGCGACACCCAACACCTTTGCGAGATTCTATAATCTTTGGGTTGAGCAGGTCTCGTCCGGTGTGTTGTCAGGTACGAGCAGGTAAGTTCCGGGACAGCTGGCCGGGTGTACTGCTTGCAAATAGCGCCTTTCCCCTCCGCTGAGGTGAAGATGTGCGCTTTTACTCCCAGTCATGTTCACAAAGTTGTGGACCCTGGATGTCCATCCACCAGCCCAGTATGTCTGCTTACTAGGCCCTGTGCTGGGGTAGGTGCTCCACATGTGCTGGTTACTCGTAGGTAACCCTGTGTGATGTATTTCCCACAAAATGATTTTCCCATTGGTAAAATGCATCTTTCTTGGGCAGAGGTCCATCTGCCCCGGGTCACCGTGTTTGTAGAACTCCTCCCCACCCGGGTAGGACCTACCACGGGACTTCTCCACATGAGATGCTTGTGACAAGGTTCGGTAAGGCCATGTGACATATTTCCATTCAAATACTCCCCCATTCCCCCTCCGGGTGGGGTGTGGTCTCTGCAGTGTCCTCCCCTTCAGAGGGACACCCCCCCGACGCAGACCATATATGGCCCCCAGCTGAACGATTTAATTCCTTTTGGGGAGAAAAAAGAGAAGAGGCCACGGCTGGGTCAGCCGGTCCTTATTTGTTGGGCAGTCGACTCGTCCCTGAGGTGAAGGGGACCGTTTTGACACCTATAAGAGTGTTGGGTGCGCTGGCTACGAGGGCCGTCTCGCACCGCCTAAGTGGTCTACCACCTGCAGTGGTAGACACAATCGCTGAGGCCAGGGCTCCCTCAACTTGGCGCCTGTATGCCTTGAAGTGGCATCTGTTGGCTAAGTGGTGTTCTTCCCAACGTGAAGACCCCAGAGATGCGCAGTCGGATCAGTGCTTTCTATCCTGCAGAAGAGGCTGGAGGGGCGGCTGTCGCCCTCCAACTTGCAAATGCGTAAAGGAAAATTAATTTGTGATTTTCGAGTTGCAATTTTAGTACTTGAGTAGCTGGTGCAGAATGAGTACTTGATTATTCGTGCACATCCCTACTAGAAATTCCATATCAGTGCATCTCTTCAAAAAACACTCCTTCCCTGAAAAAACAGATTGTCCTGCCCCAAAATCTAGCCATTTGTTGAGCCAATGTTGCTATGTCAAGATGTTCAAACAAACCGCAATGTTTTAATAGCGCCAGTGTTTACTTTGTTCAGAGAAATTAAACTATGAATGGCTAACTTATTGTCTCTGCATATTAAGCTGGTATAAGAGGAAATATTTTAATATAGAAAAAAACTCTTAATCTTTAACTTGGTATTAGGAGAAATAGCTTTATTTCAAAAAGATACACAGTTTTTTCTTTGTTTAAAGAGGAAGTAACAGGTCTCTGAGATACTCAAATCTACTACACTGAAACATTTATATATTTTATAAAATATTATATTTTAGTGAAGAGGTTTGCACTTTATTTGGCTAGAAGTCTTCCATCATAAGTACACCCTCATAGCGGGTCAACATTTTATGTACAAAAGGCCATAGACATCAAGAGCAGGGCTTACACAGGCCAGCAGATCTCTTAGTCACTTATGTTTTGCACTCTCATCTCATGTTTTCACTTTTTTATGTAATTTCCCCCTGTTAGCGTGTTTGTTGTCTGTTATCATCCCATTGTTTTTTTATGCTCCGTCTAATTCCGTACATGTGCATGAATGAGGAAAATGCGTGCTTTTGTATACTATACTGAGTTTGGCTCTCTTCGTCATTATTCATTACTGCAAATAGCGCATTTCTACAATGCCATTGGAAACTTTTGCTCTTGCGTGATGCATCTTGGCCGTTAGCGCAACACAAAAAATACTAACTGGACTTGTAGTATTGGACTCGTCCACACATGCAAAATAAATCAGTTGTTGTTCTTTTCTTTCTCAATCACAATATATGCATATTATGGAATATTTGGAGAATACACTAACTGTAACGCTCCTGTATGCAAATATTTTGAATATTATATGACAATGCTTGATTTAATGATGAGCCATTATCAGCCTATTTAGGTGACAGATTTAATTTATAGTTAATTTAATGGTTAAGTAGGCTAAATTATTCAATTTATAATTTAGAGCTAAAAAGACATAAATGCTGTAGTTGTTAATGGTACAGTACATGTCACTTAATTGTGCTTCAGATTTGCACACCCTGTTATCCCATAGCACACCCAGAGCCTTGTTTCTGGCTAATCCACTGGTCCCTCTCTCAGGATGTGCTGTTAATTACATTGAGAAATTGACATCCCAGAGCAGAGAGTGTTTTAATCAGCACATAGAGATAGTCTTGGAAACCTATGCTGTGACAAGCATATCACCTGAGACCCATGGTGAGGTCCTTTGTGTGGACTCTCAGTCTTTATTAAGGCTGACTCACATTATCAAGAAACAGGGAATTGAAAATGGGTCTCATGTATCAGAGCCACTATCAGTGCTTGACATTATTTGAATGGACTTTGAAGGGACTGATACTATTTACAGAGATATATCTTGGTGACAGAGCTAGTAGTGACTTCACATTGATGAAAAACACTTTTTGCATTCAGGATCTAGATAACAGCTAAAAGGATAAAAAAAAAAAAAACAAGTTGACAGCCACAGATCTTGCATGATGTAACTTGAGGCAGCCGACAGCCACTACTTGGCATTTTACCTGTCTGTTTCATAGAGATATGATAATTGGAATTCTTGGATGTCACAGAAACTGGAATTTTTTTATACAGGAACAGGGATTATTTTCATATCCTAAAATGTTTTTATAATATTAAAGCTGAAGTTTGTTATTTTCTGCACCAGCATCACCAAGCGTAAATGCAAAATAAAAACTGTTTTCAAACAGGTTTCCCATAAAATGTTTTTATAGCACCATAAAGTCACAGTATCTATACCTTTCTTTATAATTGACAAATAAATGGTATAGTTATCCATGTCTCTGCATATTAACCTTATGTGATCCTGCGTACACATGCGTGTACATTGTACTTTGGCTTTGCTATACACTGCACATAATCTTAATTAATTTAAACCCACTGAATACTGTTCACAACACTTCAGACTGTCATTTAAGGGTTAAACTTATGACGCACCAAGTGACAAAACAACATGGCATTGATTTCTGTGAAGTGCTTCTACGGGCACAGAGCCAACAAAAATGCTACTGGTAAGAAGCCCCTTAATGTTTTTTTTTTTTCTTTTTTCATTTAAACCTATTTGGGTGTAAAGATTAGTGTCTATAGTTTCATTTGATATGCCACTTAAAAAAATGCATACGTTTTTCGCGTGAGCACGCTGATAAACATGATATACACATACGTGTATTGTGGGGCATTATTCACACAAAAGTTGACATTTTTTGTTGTTGTTTTGAATAACTTTCCACATGAACAAATCTGTGGGTTATTTAACCTCATTATAATTTAAATTCTGTTATATTTTATTTTGTTATCACTGTATAATACGGTTCTATTCATTAACATTAGTAAATACATTCCGATATTGAATGTGCATTTTCATGAGAATCAAAGCTGAAAAATTTTGCTTCCAGAGGCTTTATATGGAGTTAGGATGAAAATAAGGTTAATTTCAAACTGTTCTGAAACCAGTGCAGACAGACACACTGGAGGTTAAGTCATTCACTAAATAGGGAGCAAGGGAAGTGCATTCACTCCTAAAATACGGTCAAAAGTTCAGTTTCAGGCTGCAGATGATGTTTGGCAGACATGGGACAATAAGGAATCAGTACATAGATTCAGAATGTGATTGGATGATGCTGGACATTACTTTGAATCAGAATTAATTATTCAGCTTTGCAGAAAATCAGCTGTAATGTCTGTATAGTCTCAAAAACATGAATAACCAACACTCCTGGAAACACAAACAACATTAACATTAATTTATTAACATTAAGTTTTAGGAAAACTGTATTTGCTTTAGAATTTTGTTTTTTTTGGCATGTTTAATAGGTGCTACTAGTTACTAAACAAAAAGGGAAATGGAAAATGCACACAGCAGTCACATTTAGGTCTCAGAAACAGGGATAGAAGTATTTAACATAAAAAATGCACACTTCCGCATGAAATTAGAGTGAATGTGTAATCAGTACTTAAAGCTCTGTCACTAATATTTTTGTGTAATGTCATTTTTTTCTTTTGTGTGTGTTTAAGCATTAGCAAACTAATGCTTAAACTAATCTAAAATGATATTCATTAGAGTGATGACACATTGAGAATAAAAATGATCATTATAAGAGCCAAGGATCATTAGATACAACACACATACACACACATAAATATCCAGCTTTCTCATCCTTTAAGAAGCATGTGTGCGTGCGTGTGTGTGTGTGTGTGTGTATGTGTGTGCATGCATGTGTGTGCGTGCGTGTGTGTGTGTGTGTGTGTGTGTGTGTGTGTGTGTTTTTGTGTGTGCGTGCACAAATGTGTCTCTACATCTTGTTATGCCCTTTTTTCATATTCTTCTCACTCGCTGTCTGGACCTCATATAACACTTCTGACATTTCCATTTCATGCAAAAAGTTTAACCCTGTAGACACCAGACTTTATGCATTTTTGCAGACAACATGGCCAATTAGCTTCACCAGATGATCAGTTAAGGTTTGGGAAATGTTGTGAAACAATCTTTCCTTATTACTTTTGGATACACAGAAATTTTGATCTCAAAGTCTGCACACATTTTCCACACATATTTTCTGTGTTGTCTGTGCAACCATTCTCAAAGACTGCGATGCTGTTATTTGGATTTTTTTATTCCAAGCCGATCTGTTAATGGGGTTAAAGCTATTTCAGATAAACCTGCTTCTAAATAGCACATAAAAAATCTGCTGGTTTACATGTCAGTCAGGTGGTCACTTGCAATTAAATTTGGCATCTTATTTAATAATATCAAGCTTGTACACGCTGGATTATGTTGGTTAGTGCAAATTTGATACAGCACATGATAAAGGGTAGAAAAGAGAAAATGTTCTGTGTTGGATGGATGGACAGATGGATTGAGTGTGAGGGAGTCAGGGACAGAAAGGTGGGTATTGTGGGCGTCTCCATCCCTGCTGCTAAACACATTTAAGCAATGCACACTGAGTGCAAAAACCTGTTCTGATCAGAATATGCAAGTCACCATAGATAAAAGCATCTGGTCTCTGAATATTAATATCCCAATGGAGGCAGTTTCATAATCCACTCTCCACTACTGAAAGTCTCACTGAAACACCTCAATCTTGTCTTTCTAGAGTTATTCTTATCTAAATCAGGGTTGTATAATACATACAGAGTAATGCTGTCTTTTAGATTATCCACTTAAGGTACCAAATTAAAAAGTATTCAACGGGTTCTTGTAGCTCAACTGTTAGAGCATGGCATTAAAGCGAAGGTCATAGATTAAATTCCCAGGGAACAACAAGGAAAAAAAAAATACTGGCAAAAAACTACGAAAAGAAAAACAAATGTATACTTAAATTTACTTTGGATAAAAGCGTCTTCTATATGTGTAAATGTAACAAAGGGAAAATAAGAGTCTTATGTAATACAGAGGCATACATGGTGAGATTGCCAGAAAACACAGTATAAGTAAGACCTAAATGACATTGTACTGATAAATATGTGCTCCCCTTGTCTGTTTGTGTTTTCAGGACTTGGGATTAGAGGGTACGTCACTCAACGACATCCTCTACAAGAACGCATCCTTTTTAAACCTGGTGGACCCAATATCTCATGAGCTCCTGCTGAGCCTGGCTAAAGATATGCAGTGCCCAAAGAAGGTGAGTCACCCAATTTCACTCGACTATATAACTTCTTCGCTTTGTTGATTGCTACTTAAAATTCAATGAAAAAATATGTCTTTGTACGGTGTACTGATGTATTGCAGCAATCAAATGGAGCTCACAAACCATTTAGTATTCTGCACATGGCTCACTGTCTTTGTGATGTGACACAAGACAAGACAGTGGACAATAACCATGACGCCTAATTTGTATTGCTTCGTTTCAAACACAAACCAATGTTCATTGCTAAGGGTAAATTTTGTCTGCTCAATCAAGTCATAAAGACTTCATCTTCATAAGGAGTTTAACTTTCATTCTCAATGCCTAAACTCAAAACAGAGAAAATAACAACCTACTGCAGCCTAATAAAAATGTTGTTTATACAGTATATATTACTTGACAATCAATGATCTTTCAGCAGTCATGCAGTCTATCTTGAGTTTTCTGTTGACTGAATCAGAACTAGAGATGTCTGATTCATGAATGAATCACTCTTTTGAGTCTGTTCTTTTGGCTGATACACAACTTCCAGAAGTTGGGTGTACAGCCTTTTACCAGTCTGCCTGAAAACACAGAAGGTACTGGGCTTCCTCAATAGCCCCTTTCTCATCTAAAGTCTTGGTACTTTTCCCTTAGTAACTTTCTTGATGAGAACTCTTAAGAGGAACACAAACCCAAGTAGACCTTTCTCCTGTTGCATTCACAATCACTGAAGTAACCACCGTAGTGACGTCATCTAGTATCAACAATTTTTCGGCTGATGTAATCATTAGATGCACCTGCGGCCAGGCTATAAATGGATACGTCACCAGGTGTCGTCAGATACTTCTTTTTGAAAAGCAGTCCTGGGACGTCCCAGTGTGGCAAAGCAGCGCAGCATCTCGTTCCGCTTTTTTCAGGGAACAAGGCTTACACATGTAACCCGAGATGTTCCCTTTACAAAAAGCTTCACTATGATGCTGCGCTGCTAAGCGCTACGTGGAACGCAATACCCACGCCACCGCACTTGGGGCTGTCCGGACCCCTACGGTTATGCAGTGTACTCACAAAAACGCGAGAGGTCTCAGACATGAGCTTGAGATGTCGACTCAAGGGCATAAGAGCCCGGAGTAGCATAAACATCTAAACCATTCAATTTTGATGAATGTGTGCGGAGAGGACCAGCCTGCCGCATCACAAACTTGTTTAGGCATGGGCTGAGATGTCGAATCAAGGACATAAGAGTCCGGAGTAGCAAAGCATCTAACCCATAAAGTTCGATGAATGTGTGCGAAGAGAACCTTATCGCAACACAAACTTGTCATAAAAACTGATGAATGTGAGCGGAGAGGACCAGCCTGCCGCATCACAAACTTGTTTAGGCATGGGCTGAGATGTCGACTCAAGGACATAAGAGTCCGGAATAGCAAAGCATCTAATCCATAAAGTTCGATGAATGTGTGCGAAGAGAACCCTATCGCAACACAAACTTGTCATAAAAACTGATGAATGTGAGTGGAGAGGACCAGCCTGCCGCATCACAAACTTGTTCAGGTATGAGCTGCGATGTCGACTCAAGGGCATAAGAGCCTGGAGTGCAGAACATCCAAACTAAAAAAGTCCAATGAATGTGTGCGGAGAGGACAACCTACCGCATTACAAACTTGTTTAGGCATGGGCTGAGATGTCGACTCAAGGACATAAGAGATACTTACCTCGTAGGCCCGGGCAATAATGAGGATGCCTCTTTGAGGGCACCCCGCCCACCAAGCCGTGGCAAACCGCAGTGGCCACATAGAACCTGGCAGTGGCGAGGCAAGTGCCCACTGACAGTTCTTTACAGAACTTTACAGAAAATCCAGAACTGAAGCAAACTGGCAGTAAGCTGGTTCTGTAATAAGAACTTTAGTAGAAGGAAACGCATGCAGGCGCATTTGTGCTATGTATGCGTTACTACGATCAGCCCCTCCCGAGGGGGGGGGGGGCTGGGCAACTTGGGGAGAAGTAGAGGAGACATTGCGCTATCAACAGAGGCGAAGAGGTCCTCTTCTGCCCTGTAAAATCTACCCAGATCAGTTCCAAGTGGAGGGAGCCGTAGCACTTGAAATGGTCTCGATAATCTCAAGAGAAAACCCTGTGAACCTCATTTGGTACCCTTAGGGGCCAGACATGAAAGGTTTCACAATTCGGGCCAAGGATGAGAAGGTCCTCCCTGTTCGGAATCGCCCAAGGCGAGCCGTCGAGGAGAGGAATTAGCTCCGAGAAACATATCCTGTTCGGCCAGCGCAGCGCCATTAATAGGAGGCAAGACCCTTGCTGGTGAACATCGGCAAGACTCCCGGGAGCAGAGAAACCGGGGAAAGAAATGCATACAGACGCATTCTGGGTCATGTATGTGTCTTAATGTCCAGACCCAAGGGGGCTGGGTGATTTCAGAGAGAAGTAGAGGAGACATTGCGCTATTCATAGAGGCGAAGAGGTCCTCTTCTGCCCTAAGATCTCACCCAAACTTGTTCCAAGTGGAAAAAGCCCGGCAATTAAAAAGGTCTCGATAACCTCAGGAGAAAGCCCTGTGTCCCTCAGTTGGTACCCTTAGGGGCCAAACATGAAAGATTCCACAATTCGGGGCAGGGATGAAATATTGCCCTGTGCCTGAGATAGAAGATCCTTCCTGTTTGGAATCGCCCAAGGCGAGCCGTCAAGGGAAGAGATTAGCTCCGAGAACCAAGCCCTGTTCGGCCAGCGCGGTGCTATCAGTAAGAGACAAAAACCCTTGCTGGCGAACTCTGGGCAACTACTACCTTAGGGTGGAGTTCTTAACTGCCCCATTGGTATTTTCTGTCTGGACCGTAAATCTGCTCCCGTATACAGGCATCCAGGGATATAACTGACCTGAGTGACAGGAGCTTACCCTGGGCCCTAAGGAGAATCCGACGTGTCAGAAATACAGCTGACAAGAACGTGGGTCTCCTTGATGATTTATGTAAGAGGCTACCGCTGTATTGTCCACCCGCACCAAGACATGGCAGCCTCAGGAGGAGGTATTTCAGGGCCAGAAATACAGCCATCAACCCGAGACAGTGACTGTGACAACCGAGCTGACGACCCTCCTATCCCCTTAAGCTGGACGACCACTTAAGACCGCTACCCCGCCTGTCAGGGAGGCGTCTGTTGTTAGCAGTCTGTGACAACAAGACGCACTTAGAGTGGGACCCAAGGCAGAAAACCGGGGTCTGAACCACATAGAAAGGGAACGAAGCCTGAGGCGTGTAACCCTTTTTAGCCTAGGGGTTTTGGCCCTTGGAAGAAATCCCCTGGCTTTTGGCCACAACAAAAACGGTCTCATGAGCAGAAGGTCCAGAGGGATCACCAAGGACGCGGTCGCCCTGAGACCTGGAAATCGTTGATACTGATAACAGTGCAACCTTGACCTAGCCTGACTTTACTCAGGGTGATCTGAATGGACTCAATCCTAGCGGGAGACAGTTGTGCCCGCATTGTGATTGAACTCCATAGGATGCCCCGATAGACAGTGTTCTGAGTGGGAGAGAGGACACTTTTCTTGGCATTGAGCCTCAACCTCAGAGAAACAGATGAGCTAAGACGATGTCCCTGTGCTGAACTGCCAGTTCCTGGAACTGCGCTAGGATCAGCCAGTCGTCTATATAATTCAGAATGCAGATGCCCCGGAGTCGCAAGGAGCCAGCGCTACATCATGCATTGTGAATGTGCGGGTAAAAAGGGCTAGGCTGAGTGAAAGAACCTGACCCTGGAAGACTTCGCCCCCAGAAGTGAACCTCAGGAACTTTCCATGTTGTGGCAGAACTTCTAAATGAAGTATAGAAGTGCATCATAAGATTGATGGTGACCAGCCAAACGAGTTGTAGGGCTTGAGACACGACCGTATTGACAGGCATCATCTTGGACTTGAACACCCACGGGTAGTTCAAGCTTTAAGATCTAAGCCAGACACCACCCCTCACCCTCCATGGGAAACGGGAAGTATTTAGTGTAATAACCTAACTCTCTCTCTGGAAGGGGAACACATACCATGGCCCCTTTAACCAGGAGATTGAGTTTTTTTTGTTTTTACATAAAAAGAAATCCGGTTCACGGTAGTGAGAACACGCTGTTGAAACACGGAAAAGCGGCGAGTGAATTAAATCCTGACGCCCTTATAAGACCCACAGAAAAGAATATATCCGGCAGAAGTTTCCACGCTGCCAGGATCTCTGAGATGGGTATTATATTTTAACACTTCCTGTTGAGGGTTTGTTGAGTGTTTCGCGTCCTGAATAAAATGCAGGAACAGCGAAAACACCCAATTTTGACGGAAGCCTCTGCAACCCGAAACACCAAGAGGTGGCGGGAATGGAGGGGCTTCGAGGGGTACCGGGAGGGGTGAAGTGAAACACGCGCCCCGTCCCGAGGGGAGCTACCCCCTAATCTAGGCGCAAGACCGTCAGGGTTTTCTCTTACTAGAATTTATAGTCCTGAGGTCTTGCTTCGGGGGCTGGCGAGGGCGGCGAGACTGTCCCCAATCCCTGGGAGGAGGAGCATGACTCGCCACGCTTTGCTTTTGAGCCTCCCTTCAGTCAGGACCAAGGCGGGTCTGAAGCTTGCTCGTCAAGCGCAGAACCTACACTCAGGTCGTCCAGGAGGTCAGCCTGGTACGCCTGTAAAACAGCATAGTGTGCAGAGCAGCACCAGAATGACCTGCTGCTTGATAAGCCCTTCCCACTAAAGTGGAGGTTGTCCTACAAGGCTTTGAGGGGAGAGAGGGCTTCTTAAGTGACGATGCCGAGCCCGGCGAGAGATAGCCCGCAAGCATCTCTACGACCGGCGGCATCACTGAATACCCCCGTGCCTCAGCACCCACGATAGTCGAATATAATGACGGTATCGGGTATGTGAACACGGGAAGAAAATATATATATATATTTATTTTTATTTATTTTATTTTTTTTTTTTAGGGGTTCTCCATGAGCGAAAAAGCTCTTCATGGAGGTTATCAAGGAAGGGAAGGGACCCATGAGGCGTTCCCTTTCTTAGACTGGAAGATAAAATGTATCCCCTAATTTGGAGCGTTTGGGGGTCTCTTTTTCACGTGGCCAGTCCAATCTGTCAACCGCACGAGTAACAACATCGAGCAATACCTCCGTAGATTTTTTATCGCGGACGGAAAGCTCGGAGGCAGGAAGAGAATCGCGATCCACCTCATGATCTGAAGAAGCGTCGGAACGCGCTTCGAGATCATGTGAAGGACCAGCTGGGTTTGGGGAGAGAGTGAGAGAAAGGGATCAACCCGTCTCTTGCTCCTCAGCCAAATCCATGCAAGAGCCCCACGAACGATCTTTTTTTTTGTTTTTGTTTTTTTCGTGAGTGCTGACTCCCGGAAGCAAGCGAGGCGAGCACGACGCACTCTGCCTGTTAAAGCAAATCGCAGTGCTCGCACCCACCCTGCTGCAACGCGAGAGCAGCGTGCTCTTACCCCCAAACAATCAGAGCAAAAACTGATGTGTATCGTCTTCAGCTATAGAGCGAGAAGAGGGGAACACGCACCGTTTGCGGCTTTCAGTCATTCTCTCTTTTTTTTTTCTTTCTTTTTTTGAAATATATATATATATATATAATATTTTCTAAACAGAAGAGAAAAGAGAACAACGTTCACTGCACACTGCCTAAATGATTCTAACTCCTAACAGAGGAAAGAAAGTTTTGACAGGGTTTGTGAAACACACAGAAACAGAATCGCTCTGAAAAAAGAGTTTCTGACGACACCTGGTGACGTATCCATTTATAGCCTGGCCGCAGGTGCATCTAATGATTACATCAGCCGAGGCTATAAATTCCGGTCAATGTTCATTGACGTGTTACACACACTATTCAGCTCGGTTCACAACTAGAGTTGTTCCCCGTAGCGCTTAGCAGCGCAGCATCGTAGTGAAGCTTTTTGTAAAGGGAACATAAGCAGATGGTTTAATGTATGATAGAGTTCAATTACCCACTCTAGATAAACATCTCATAATTTATATCTTTCATCCCAGGAAAAAAAATAGATGTAGTAATCCAGAAATCACTTTACATACTCTGTATTCACACAGTACAAACAGTACAGATGCAATGAAAAATCAAAGTGTGTTTCTTGGCTGACCCCTCACACACACAAATATGTGAAATGGTTGGTTCTCTTTGGATACTTTAGTTGTTTTTATGCTAGTCCTGTTAATTTAATTGAAAAATTAAATCCTGAAAAATCCTCCCCAAAGTACCTATCCCTGAGTAGCAGCTAAAATTTTCCCTTAAAACGGCTCAGAGCAACTATAGTTCCTCAGGTGCGAAAATGACGAAAAGTACTAGTCCTTGGGAAAAGTACCTAAAATGAGCTTTAGTCCTTGCAGAGCAAAAAAAGCTAATGCATGCTTTTAAGGAAAAACAAATAGCTGGATTTGCCAAAGTTTGTGAGGTTCTTGGCATAAACTCTTTGATTAACATTCAAAGTTTAGTTTGAAACACCATGCCTGAATTTGTTATCATCTAGTGATCATCTTAAGGTATGATATGATTTAAGATCAGCAAAACCAAATGCACCTTAAATGAATATTTTAATGGAATATTTAAATTCTGGCATTATTAATTCAGCCTTATGTCTTTCGTAGGGATAGTGCAATAAAATTAAAATTGTCTCATCATTTTCTCACACTCATGCCAAACCAGATCACCTGCAGAAAACACAAATGAAGTATTTTAGAAAAACATCTCAGCTCTTTTGGTTCTTACAATGCAAGTGAATGGTGGCCAGAACTTTGAAGCTCCAAAAAGCACAGAAAGGCAGGATAAATTAATCCATATGTCTCCAGTGGTTTAGTCCACATTAAAAGTGATATGATAGGTGTGGGTGAGAAACAGATCAACATTTAAGTCCTTTTTGTTATAAATCTCCACTTTTGTGTGTAGAATCACGACCCGGCCCCACCCTCCGCCCTGCCACACCATATTTAAGTGCTGGAAACGGCTTATTTGCTAGAACGATCGCGTGTCATGACCAAGGATGTATTAAGATCTGAGAGGCCCATGGGCTGGTGCACCATGGAGGCCCCCCATGACGAGTCACGTGACTATGTTCAACTTTATGCACTATAGGATGCTTGCCAAATTTTGTTGGATTTTTCACATTAACGGAAGAAAGGTTTGGAGCAATGTCTTACACGGCCAATTATATGTACTTTTAATTATGAACCGATCCAAAATCATGCCTTATTAATAAGAATGTGCATGGTATTCATATACCAAAATCACTATCCAGTTATTCTGCACGTGTTTAGAGGTCTTCAACGGATCTGAGTCCGACAGTACCTGATAAACCTACAGGTTTTGGGCCAGGTTCAGGTCAGTGTTTCAAGTAGGCTATAGGGAGAGTTACGGTCTGTTCACGTGTCCATAGAATGCACACATCTCGAGGCACCTGCATTCTGTTTCACCATTTGTTGCGCAACTTGTGCTGCATCAAGCTTTATCAACGCTGGTGTCACAAATCTATATTCTGATGAAGTTCAGGTTGCAAAGAGGACTTAAGTTTACTGTTACAAATGATTCCAGATTATTTCTCACCAGGCAAAGTTTCAGTGCTTGATAAACGGTGTGTGTTCTCCCCCTTTTGCTCTGGTGTGCAGAAAATAATGCACAAGTTAAATGCTGTATCATTTAAAAGGGCGGGGCCGGGTCGTGATCATACACTCCCGGTCCCTTATCAGGCTAATCAAGCCTCCGAGAGGGATAAAGGCCGACTGCAGAGGATTGTGCGGGAGAGATAGTACAGGAAGTACCCCCCCCCTATTTAATTATTTCTGTTTCCCTTCCCTTGTCCCCTCCCTCGTCCAGGTAGACTGGGATGACCTGCCAGCAGACGGGGCAAAAAGGCACGCCCCTCCCCAGGGAAAGGGGGGTGTACGTCATGCCGGGGGCTCCCCTGCCTGAGAGAACGAGGGAGGAATGTGGCAGGGCGGGGGGCGGGGCCGGGTCGTGATCATACACACCTTGTCCCTTATCAGGCTAATCAAGCCTCCGAGAGGGATAAAGGCCGACTGCGGAGGATTGTACGGGAGAGAGAGATAGTTAACGAACATGTCTGTCATATGTGTGTTTGTTGTCTTTTAAGTTTATAATTAAACTATTATTTATATTGACAAGCCAGTTCTCGCCTCCTCCTTTCCATTGATTGCTTTAAAATACCGAAGAAGTAGCGTTCGCTGCCTCATGGAAAGTGAACCTGCCCAGGCAGAATTACGCATTTTTGCATTGATTAAGAATAGGCATACTATGTTGCAGGCAGTGACAGAGATAATTTTTTTATTCGACTTTAATGTGATTTTATCATTTGAAGATTTATGTAGGCCTATTGTGCTATTTAGGCTCATAGCTCACTGTGCACTATATTCCATGCTATCTGACATTGTGTTGATGCATCTGTAAGCCCGTTTATCGGTCCAATGACGGTCTCCAATAATACGGGTGAAGGTCTCTGCGCGTTACTGTCTTTCTTGTACGTAACACAACAATATTAAATGAAATACATTTTCTCTTATGTATTATCTCGTTATTTCATCTGACTCCATAAATGAAAAAGGTTTTTAATGATATCTGAGTATCATTAAAAGTGAGCGAATGTTTGATTATTCCTTTAACTCTTTAATTATATTTTACCCGTTTAGATTAAGAAACTATGTCGCTTTGAGGTCCTCGCGTGTTTTCTCTACACCGCGGGTCTCACGATCACAAGCGGCCAGTATTGGATCATCAAACAGAGGTAATTGCCATATACCTGAGATCGGTTACGTTCAAGTTCACACAATCAAAGATACTTCAGTATAGCCCCATGGAATTGCATACACTTGAATGTAACTTAACGTTTTCTTCAGTAGAGGTCACGGCCACTATTACAGATGTAAGTTGACCAACATAACTTCTCTTATAATAGCTTTGGATTGGCCATGCGTGGTTTCCCACGTACACTTATCTGGAGAAACATCAAATTAAAACAGAGGTAAGACACCCAGATTTAGATTGGTCAAGCAGCGTTTGCTGTTCTAAACGGAAATTCCCTTTTTGTCTTTGCAAACCAAGTACACTTGAATCGATGCCAAATATTAGTCGTCACTAATCTGACGCAGACTTGCGGTAACATACGAATCGTTTAATCTGTTTGGGAAACACAATGTCAGAGTCAGTCAGAATAAAATCAAATGTTGACAATTTATTGACCAGGTAACATAATCAATTCCTCAATTCCAATTAGACATTGATAAGTCAAAGTTAGACATTTTATCAAAACATAAGAAATACGAATTGCAATCACCTGAAATAAACTACAAACAGTAAACTGTTTGGGATCGTCTGATTACAGAGAGCCCTGAGCAATGTGTTGCCTCTCCTTAAATACCCAGATAATTCAACATGCTTACCAAATGGTGGTGTCTGTCATTATAATTAGATTTTGGTCCCCTGTTGAGGGGGTTCCTGTAGATTAACATACAGGAGGTATGGAGGATCTGGGGAGGGCACACCTTTAAGGGGCACACCAAATTTCACATATTTTATAACTTCTTTTAGCTTTTCATTATGGCTGGGAGGATGAGACCAGTTTACCAGGCGCACTGAGAGACTTTAAATGATACCAAACATGTTATAGTTACTTTTTGTACACACTTCACATTGCATAGGTTTTTAGTGAGCTTTAAGTGAGGAGGAGGAGTAAGATGAAGATACTTTAGAAGGGAGGTGTTAGCTGCACAGTATGTTGCATCTCGGATGTTGCTGTTACATCTGCGAGAGAGAGTTCAGATGTTAATTCTCATGAGAGCCTTTTGTTTTCTCGAGGAGTAGCCCAGACTCACTGGCACCCGCCTTACACATCCATGGCAGAAAACATTCTTAATTCCTGAGTCCCGACTCCCGACAATAACAGAATAACATTCACAATCTCTCACAGTTAACCAAATATTACAAAAGGTTACTGTGCACATATTTAGGGTATTAAGGCATCTTTTGCTTTATCATTTAACATTAAATCCATGCAGGACTAAAACATTTTAAAGTCCTCTATACTGTTGCATGAATTCTGTAGCTTATATGAATATAAACCATCAGCTTTGTGAACAGCCGGAGTAAACTGCACCTTATCTTTGTGTTTGGATGCATTTTGTAAATCAGACACTGTTCTCTGTAGTCCTTTAAATAAACGCCCTGTGCCTGAGACGCAGATTCCCCTGAGCACGCACTCGAGTGTGTGTGCTCGCTCTTCTGTCATCCAGCATGCATTCGGCCGAACAAATGGTATTTCACATAAGACATTTACGTGGATTTATAATAGATATCTCAAAATAATTAAATGATTGATTTAGAGCTTGGGGCCCTTTGGGTTTAGAGGCCCCTGGGCAACGGGCCAATTAGCCCAGTGTTTAATCCATCCCTGGTAATTATCATTTGTAAAGCGGGATGGCAATGCGGTCACCGGTTGGTATAGGTGTGCGAGAGCTTGATGTGACGGGCTCCACGAAAGGCCCAAACATGGCACAAAATTCTTCAAATGTAGCCCTGGTTAGCCGAAAATGCTTCACCCACAGATCATTAAAGTGGGTCCTCACAATCCACCAGAACTGTTTTGAGTGCGGGCGCACCCAGGTATAGAGGCTGTAGGCGAATGCGAATAGCCATTTGAGCCCTCGTTATTTGACTTATTGCACTTATTCTGTGACGTCTCTTGGCAGAATTTAATAACAATGTATAATTGCTTTTTTACAGCAATTGCAACTCTTCCTGAAGCAAAGAGGTCATTCAGCTGCTCCATGACAAAAAGGCAGGCATTCTTTCGTATTTTCTTTAGTCGAATTTTCAGAAATATGCATTAAAAATGCAAAACATTTTGATGGAAACCCAGCTATTGTCAATAATATTATGCAGATTTTTCCTCCTCTCCTAAGATTAATGTAGTTGCTGAAACCCTGAGGCTGCTGCTGGATATAAGAGCAGATGAATTCAATTAGATGGAGATCTTGCAGTAAGTCTATCAGAGTCATAGTGAGGCAGTTCATAACATAGCCTCAGATACTCATTTAAAGACTCTGCAAACTCAGCATGAGACTATTGGACTGTATGCAAGCTGTCACTAGGAAACTACACGTTTCAACCTGAACTGCTCTGTAAGTGACAGTGGCTGGATTTATATATACCAGACCAGAGAGATGATTGCTAGAAAAGGGGTCTGAGACTATATTAGACATTAAAGGAACAGTTCACCTATAAATTAAACTTCTGTCATCTTTAACTCACCTTATGCCGTTTCAGACCTTTATGGCTTTCTTTATTCTGTTCTTTGCTCTTTTTCCATACAATGACGTGAATAGTGACCATGGCTGTCAAGCTAGATTTTCAAGGCAATATTTTCAGTGAATAATGATACAAAAAGCTATCATATGGCTTCTGAAGAGTTGGCACCCCTCTTTCCAAAACACCACAGCGATACTGTTGAGACTGACACAAAGCATGTCCCCATGGTTGTCAAACAAAATAGTTGCATAATAGCACCCTCAACTGACAAATTATAAATCAGAATATGGAATTAAGCCTCAATAATTCACTGCAACTACAACACTATGAGAATGCGCAAAATGATTGACAGGAGAAAGTATCATAGTCCATGGCCTGAGGACACATTTTTGTTTGCTGTATACAAAGTCTAGTACAATCACAGAAACTGTTGAGTGATCTAACAACACTTATTTCAGTGAGATTTTTCAGAGAGTAGGACATTTTTTTTGCATACCTTTCCATTAAAACATAGCTAAAAGCACCTTTAACAGGTGCTGTTTTTGTATTTTCCCATACAATAAGAAAAAGTGAAGGGCACTGGTTTCCCAAATGTATTGAATCAATGAAAATAGTGCAATGGTTTAACCTAAATGGCTCCGGCGTAAATATTTGATAACCTAATCGCAACTGATTTCGCCTCCTACAGTGTGATTTGTGATGTGTGTCTGAGCCCCACCCCTTTAGGTGTGCAGTTGGCCTATATAAGAGGGTGCTCAGTCACCATTTCTTCAGAATTTTCTTCCTTCAAGACTGTGAACTTCGTGTTCTTCTTGGAACCCTTTCTGTTTTGCCGTCGATATACACTTACCGCAGACGGAACTCCTCAGTGAGATGCGGACATGATGACTTGTCGCCTGTGTTCAGTGCCTGCACAGAGAGGCTTTCCACTCCCCTGTGTGTTCTGTTGAAAAGTTCTCCACATCGCCATCGAAGATGAACAGGTTATTCATTTCAGACGCTCATCGTTTATCAATGCGGTGCTTCAGCAGAGACTTCTACCTGTTTCCCACAGCACTCCAGCTGGAATTACTATATCCTTTTTATATATACAGTATATATATATATATATATATATATATATATATATATATACTGCCCTATATATATATATATATATATATATATATATATATATATATAGGTTATGAATCTCCAGACGTTGTGCTCTTGGATCGACCTCGTTCTGAGGGAAGATCCTCTATTGTGTAAAGTCAGCCAAGGCAGAGCAGTGAGGTTGATCTTGAAGTCTTAGAATAGGATCTCGTGTGGGCGAAAGCCCTGCGAGCCTCCCGAACTTCCTTTCCAATGTCCTCGCCTGTGCAATATGTGCACGATGAGCTCCGGCCCTCTATTAGAGCGCAAGGCATCAATACGTTTTGAGGCTCTGACGATGGGGATGATGCTGTGTCACTCGCAGCTTCGGGGGAGTGGATCACGTAGGATGTTGCTGCCTCTTTCTCAGTGTGTTTTTGTTGTGTGTATGTCAGTGTAATGACCCTTACTCAGCGGAAAGGTTCCACCCTTTTCTAACCCGTCTTTACAACTCACTCTGAGCTGAATAAAATGTCAGAAAATTGGTAACTCAAATGTGTTATTATAATACAATAATGTGTTATTTGCTATAAAGAAAATGTTTTATAGCATTTTAACACTTTAAAAACATTTTAAATTAAAGGAGCAGTATGTAACCATTTTCATTTTTTTTTTTTTTTTGCCAATGTGTAAACGGCTTTTAATGCAACATAAAAATGAGCCCTTCCCAGACTTCCTAGGTTGATTGTTAAAGCCTGTAGACTGATTTTCATGCGAAGGGAGCGGGCTGCTTTTGCTGGGAAAATCCAAAGACTGTGACTTTATGCATGCTCCCGAGAGCCTTCTACTAAATCCCATCTTGCTAAGCGGGAACGTGATCATGGTTGAGCGAAAACTAGAGTGAACATCGGCAGGGCATTTTATTTTTGGAGGGACCTTCGTTCGGTTTTGGGGATCAAAATCAACCTTGAATTGGTGTTCTTCTTATTGGACAGGTAAGATTACATAACTGCAAAGCATGTGAAATATTGTGCCATAAGGATTGATATGTGTCATTTTAGCTAACTTGATCTTGCCTGCTAACGTTGACAAATTGCAAGCTACATTGCTTCGTAACTTTCAAATAATTTCAATGGTCTTCTCTTTATACTAAAACACAGGTATACAGGGTAAATTTAAGCAAAAAATTTGTAATGATCGTAGTACAACATATGACATACAAAACATACAAAAGTGCAATATAACAATGCAGTGCAACAGTAAACTGTCTGGTATAGTTTGGTAGTATGTAGCTGTATGTGTGTATCAGTATGCTATGTTAGCTGGGCTTGATTAGTACACACATTAAGTAACCACATACTTTGATGTCTTATGTGAGACCTATATCATTTCAATTGATGCCCATTGTGATTATAACTACATTATGTATGTTCAACAGAATAACACATTGGCAGTATGTTGGCCAAACGCACATGACTACATTCACATACTTGTGTAAAGTATGTTTATGGTAATGCAAATGTCATATGGACTACTTTTATGGTGTTTTTTGTCATTTTGATGTGAAAAAAAAAAAGGTCGCTGTTTGCTTTCATTGTATAAAAGAGAGCAGCCTGGACATTCTCCCTGACATCTTCTTATGTGTTCAACTGAGAAAAGAAAGTAATATAGGTTTGACATGAGGCTGAGTCAATTATGAAAGAATTTTCACAGATTGGCCTCCCAAAATATGCTCATTGGTTGATAGACTGAAATAATCATCTTGGAGATTGTTCCCTGTCTTGTCTTAACATGCGCCTGATAAATTGGTGTGATTACCTTTGGCTGGCACAATCAAAAGTGTTTTATGATTCAGAGCATCAAGCGCCCGTCTCTGTAAAACCACTGGGCTTCTGAAAGCAGATAATCTTCAAGATTGCGGGGGGAACAATTATCGGGACGATGATGATAATACAGTTGATCTGGATTATATACTAGATTAGTGTTTTTAATCTTAAAGAAGATTAAGTTTTAAAAGTATTTTTATCTGAATCTAAATTTAAATATGAGATCTAAATACTGCATCAGACTTCTAAAAACATATATTGCAATAATAAACAGTCCTTACCTAGTGCATTATTTACTTGCATAATATAAGAAGTTGATACCCCGGGCTTCACATTTATTTTGGCCAACTTTAATCAAAGAATTCTTTCTCCATTCTTATTGTTCTTTTCTACTGATGTTGTTCTCACAGGACTCCGAGATGCTGAAGTCATCTGATAAGATCTGCAGGCAGCTCATCTACCATCTGACCCCTCACTCCAAGTGGCTTAGAAAAAGCATGACCCGGAAAAAGGCCCAGGCCTGGTGAGACATCCACCGATATATCAGTTTTCCTTATACACCATCAAAACACCAGAAAATGCTTATATAGCAGTGGTGGCTAATGCTTTTCAAAAATGGGGATGCACAGACTATGGTTTTTGGTATTTGCAATGTTGCACCTAAAGCTGCTTAAACTACTACTAAATTATTACCTAAGCTCAAAGGTTTTTGCAACAAAATAGGCAATATGTCAGATTATGAAAGCTGAAATTAATGTGTTCTTTTATATTGTAAATTGTGTGTGTATCTCCCAGCAGTAAAAACGTAATACACTGTTAATCATATGTTATGTATTTTTTATAATTGCATAGCTATTAACAGTGTTGGGTGTAATCTAATTACAAAGTAATTAGTTACTGTAATCCAATCATTTCTTTGTCAAAAAAGAAATGTAATGCATGTATACTAAAAAATACTTTTGATACTTTAAATATTAAAAAGCATTTTAGGGACAAAACATGTAATAATGTATTGAGATTAAAACACGTAGATGTGGTAAATAAGTGGGAAAATGGACTCCAGACCATTGAATTACTGAAAATTGATGCCCCTATTTGCATCATGGCTACATTACCACCGCAGGTGTGCATTAAGTGTCAATATTTCAGTGGTGCATTATCAATTATTACCTACTCTTTATAGAATGCACTGAGAAGTACAAATAACAATATTTGAATTACAATATATTGTGATATACTGATTTAAATGTATATATGTATAAAATATGCTTTATAAAATATATAGATTTCCTTTTTATTTTATTACATTAATTTACAGAAATTTACATACACTATGAATAGTTTTTATTATTTATTGAGCAGAAATCTGGTTGCCGTTTCAGACAGTGTGATTATAAATGAGTGTAACAAATTAGAGCTTGTTTGGCCTGTCACTGCTGGCCCATTAATCCCAGAACCCCCTTCATCTGTGCTATTGATTAGTAGAGCCTTTCCAACATCCCTGGAGCTGCAAGTGCTGTCTGAAAACAAGATTTCAAACGCCCTTTGTAGATTAGGTTCAAAATACTCCACAAAACTAAACCAAACCTCAGTTATCCAAAATAGCCCTGCTATAAAGAACTAAGAATTGCTGGTCACCAATATGGGATGCTGTTGTGCTGGTATCTCCACCAGGCTTTTTAACTAGCTTAACTAGCTCAACCGACCTCTCCAGAAAGATTATGGTGGTTGACCAACATTTTTAAACAAGTTAATAGCATGGTTTTGCTAGTACACATCCTAGATCATTACCTGAAATCATGCTGGTCATTTCAGCAGAGAAGACTGATAATTTTTTTCCTTTCTCATGCATGTTTTTAATTTAGCAAGTAGCAAGTGTTTATATAATACAAGCACTAATCAATTATGGCAGCCAATGTGTGTGTATACATCTGTGTGCTGGTTGATAAGAAAAGTTAGCTGTATTGTCAGAAGAAATCTGTATGTGTTCCGCCCACATAGCCATTGTTGGTACCCTGAATCCATTGCCTCTGCTCAATACAGTTTTGCCACATCCTGAATTAACCATGCTGCCCTGCTCCACTACCTTTAGATTCTCAGGTTAGGCTAAAGAAATGAGTGCATGAGAGAGGGAGAGACAGAGAGAGGTATATTTTCTTTACATTGCAATTCTCATGTATAATGCAGGGTGACTAAACATAAGTGACTGTAACTTTACTGGTAATTTTTATATTTTACTTACTATTACTGTGGCATGTACCATAATACAGCAATGGTACCAAATGTGATCCTTCTGCTCAGCTGGCCAAGGTTGGCGCTAACAACAGGATTGGATCAGGAGGAGTTCAGTTTGTTGCCCTGGCCTCCAAATTCCACAGATCTCAATCCGATTGGGCATCTGTGAGATGTGCTGGACCAACAAGACTGGTCCATGGTGGCTCCACCTCACAATTTACAGGACTTGAAGGATCTTGGTGCCAGATTCCACAGGACACCTTCAGGGGTCTTTTAGAGTCCATGCCTCGGTGGATCTGCACTGTTTTGGTGGCACGCAGAGGTCCAACATCATATTAGGCAGGTGGTCATAATGCTTTGGCTCATTGGTGTACATTGTAAGTTGCTTTGGATAAAAGTATCTGCCAAATGTGTAAATAGAAATGGTAACACCATGGTACTTTGATTACCATATTCATGTACCGTATTCATGCTATTTACTTGGTACTCCAAGTTTCTTTAAAGAATACCATGGTACATATACATATATATTCTGTTAGAAATTTCTCTTTGCATTTTGTGTGTGTGTGTGCATCAAACTTGGCCACAGTGGCAGTGGTGCCAACATTCTGTGTGAGAGATGAAATTGCTTTGCAGTTTGTGGGTGTCTGTATGTGGGTGTGTGTTCAGGAGCTGTTGGTGGAGGATCTGTTGAATTCTCTCTAGAGCTTTGTGTTCATATAAGTCAATCTGACAAACAGAGAGTCCGCAGGTCCTTGCCTGCTCTGCACGACAGAAACCAGACACAGCATGAGAAATAGTGCTTTTCAAATAAGCGAGAGAAAGAAAGAGAACTTTATAGAGAGGATATGCACTTAGAGCAAAAGACCAGACAAAATAAGACCCTAAAAACAAAGAATAGTAAGACATCCATTGGTAAGCTTGCTTTTTGGGCTGTGGTTCTGTGAAAATGCAGTCATGATGCTGCACATGTCTTGTTTTCAGTCGGTTGCACATGAATCAACATGTAGTCACTGTGCAGTGTAAAGACAGCTATAAATGGTTATGTATATGCAAAGATGACAACACCAATCAGAATTTAGTACACATATAGTATGAAGAATGTAGTACAATTGAGCACATAAATTTGGTTCCCGAAGTAAAATTTCCATTTATTTTCCCATTGGTTATTATTCAATGGTATATGCTTCTGCTGAAGCCCACGTTATTTCAAATTTCATTTTTTACAAATCATGTTTAATAGCGAAGATGTTTAAGAAAAAACCTAACCAGAATGTTTGAGGAATTTCAATGCAGTGCTGCCTGCAACGCAAAAAATTGAATATGTGTACAAGTGTCTCTTCACCCACTATTCCAGTATCTAATTTTCTGAATGCATGCTTGTTCTATTAGGTACAATATCAACGTAATGCAGCTCCATTTACATGGAAATGGAAAACTAAATGAGAAAGAGGGCTCTCTGTATTTAAACTGACAGATTTATGTGTCTGGTCACTTTTCCTGAATCTTCATCAGTTTGCTACTGTCTTGTAGAGACATCATCTGCTTCTTCACATTATTCATGTGCTTACCTTACATGGATGGCAACTGGAGATAATGTAATTTATTAGGGATGCACCGATGTATAGGCTGCCGATATTTGTCGACAATTATTGACCAAATTAAAACCATCGTCATATCGGTTGTTAGCATGAAAGCGCAGATATGAAAAACTGATGGTTTATTTATAATTAATTAGTAACACACTTTGTCAAATCTATGTGAATTCAAATGAACAATCCAGAAATAATAAAAGCCAAAATATGTAGAAGGGCTTTCACTCCTAAGAACTTTCTCGTTTTCACGTTAATGCTGAAAAACCATCATGAACAAATGTGACAGCTGGGAAAGTGGCACTTACCTATAGGCTACATGATGAGAGAAACCATCTAAAGCGCTTTAAAACCAGCAGACTTGGACTTCTGAGACATCGGTATGATATCTATTAATGCGGCATGACTGATTTAAATAATATTGATAACTCAGTATGGCCTTGCGTGGATACTAAACCTTAAAAGGCTGTGTTTTAAAATATAGTCTGCATTCAGCACTTTAGTCAGGGCTTCAGTTAGTGCTGTGTGAGCAAGCAGCGCCCTCTAGCATTCAGGACAGCATGATCAATTATCCATTATACCACTGTAAAATATCATTTTTAAGGGGGTTTTGTTCATCTGGTTAAAACTTTATTTTTCCATGACATTTCAGTGGAATATTTATCTCTTAAAAAAAAATTTCATGTAATATGTTCAACACATCCAAACCATGTTCAATGGAAATTATTTATTCTTAAGTTTTTGTACCTCTTTTGTAAAAGCATAATTCCTAAGTTAAACATTGATCTGATGACAAAATAAGGTAAGTTGGGGAAAAGAATCAGTATAATTTTTGGTATCGGACTATACTTTTTTTGTTAAAATCTGTATCGGCCAAAAATGTTCATATCAGTGTATCCCTAGTATTTATCAATTGTCAAAGGTGATTAATGTAAATTAAGGGTGTTTTCCATGACAATGAGGAAGACAATGGTCTGACAAAGCAAATCTGAGGGAGGAGAGGAAAAGAGAGATACAGACAGGGATGATAGAAGCAGCATCTCATGTCGTACTGACTCTTTTGTGTGGTTCTTTCATGTGTGTGGGGCTTGATCAGAAGTCTGAGACAGCCATTGTAGTGAAACTGTATGAGAGAGAGCCTGTCGCTTTGACACTCTAAGATCTTTGATTGGCAGTGCAAAGCTACAGTCTGCGATGAGGAGCCAGACAGCACACTTACACACTCAGACAAACAAACACACACACACACAATCTGTCAGTCTGCCTGTATTCTCTTTACTTCCACATGTATTCATTTTTTGATGATGATTTCTGTTTTTTTCCACCAACATTATATTCAGAGGACAGTTTTATTGCTCAGAGGTCACTTTTTCAAATTCACTCATAGATTTAAGAGTTCTCTGTTTAAATTTAAAGTGTGTAAATTCTTTGCTACCAGTGTCACTAAATTAAATGCAAAAATATTGATTGTTTTCAAATAGGTTTCCCCAACACTCCCCCATCTTTTATTGGTTGTATAAACACATAGTCCCACCTCAAATTTACGTAATTGGTTGAAACAATGTTGGTTTGTCAGGCTGGTTGGGGTGGGTACATACGGCAACGCTTCATACATTGGGGATGTGGGGGAAAGCGAAGCCTTGTTACCATAGTTACTCATTCATTCCAATGAGGAAAACAGTGAGAAATATCCAATAGATTTAGCTATATTGACAGCTAAATGCATTGGAAAAAGCTGTTTAGTAATTATTTGCACTTCAGACAAAGCCGAAAAACCCAGAATTTAATTTTGATCACCTTCCACAACAAAAATAGAAGCCTTAAGAATACCAATGCAGCCTGATTAAAAGTCTCTATTTGCTCTCTTTGGGTCTCATTGGTGTCTATGACAAACATGAGGTCTTTGTAAAAAGACTATCCAGCATCTGCTGCTGGAGGCGGGTGTGAGTCTGAATCTCACACTGAGCAAAGGTGTGAAAGCATCCACTCAGGTAGAAAACAATAATTTCCATGCCAACGGCGGAGGGAGCCATGACTTTGTAGCACTATTTTCCTGGTTTGCTCTTGGCCAACTTCTCTCTGTCACTCATTCCACTTGGTTGGTCTTTAGCTTTCATCATTTGCCAAATCATCTCTCACCTCTCATAGCCTTTCAGACACATTCAGGGATGAAGAACAGACCCCTGTGTCTGACAACCAGCTTTAATATTTGTGTGCATCAGTGCTTCGTTTGAGGTGGAATTTGTGGTTTTGTCTCATTCAAAGATCCCTAGCATATTCAGACACACACACACACACACACACACACACACACACACACACACACACACACACACACACACACACACACACACACACAGAGGGAGAGAGTTTTCCTTTGATGACTAATTTCCTAATTGGTAATGTAGAGAGTACAACTGAACCCCTCCAGTGGTTTTCAAAGCTATCTAAATGTACACTTTAATTTCACAAATCTTCGACTGAAATATTAAATCTCTGATCTCCCTCAAAGACACACTGTTGCAAAATTACAACAGTTATTTAAAGCTGAAGTACTTTATTTCTGCACCACAAGTGTCACCAAACAGAATTACAAATATAATCACCATTTGGTTGTACAAGCAGATAGTCCTGGCTCAAACTCACTCCATTGATTGAGCCAATGTTGCTGTGTCTGGCTGGGCAGCGCTCAAACAATCAGAGTAGTATTGATTATATACTGGTATATACTGGTCTGCACTAGTGCTACTGTGATGAAACACCTTAACAATTTAGAAAAGTAGATAATCTAAAACACTAGTCACATTATTTTTAGGGATTGCCAATTAGACATGGCCCGATATGTAAGTATATGCCATGATACATTACATCCTTGTTCATCTCAAACAGTGCCTTGTCTTCCAAAAGCAGGTTTTTTCTCCTGAGGTACATGACCTAAGGCGCTGCTCTGACCTGCAGTTTGAATACTGAAGCATCTTTATATTCATTTTCTAATATCTCAGCAGCACCTCCACGAATCTCTTCTCAAATACCTCTACACTGTTATATACATTATTAAAAAAACACCTGAGCTAACTGTCAATAAACCAGTTAATTTACAGAAACAGACACATGCTCGTCAAGACAGGCTTAACGAAAATAACGAAAAGCCTTTTACAGTAAAGGTTATAAAATCTTTTTGGCATATATGCTACTCTTGACACTTTCCCATTATCATAATAAAAAATTCTATATTTAATTGGAAAATGTATTGTCTTACTATGAAACAATTCAGTTGGTCTTGTTTAAAAGTTATTTGATAATATATCGTTTTTCACAAGTTGCTACAGTAAGAACCATTTATTGAGGTCAATAACACATTTCTCAAAATGATAAACACTAAACAAAACCTCAAACTGTTTGTGTAATATAGTTTGAACTTTCCAACAGAAGGTGGTAAAAAAAACAGGCTATTTATATTACACATCCAGTTAAAGTCGAGCTCTAAAAACAATAACGTATTTCAGACTGATAGAAAGTGTTTTTTCTGATCAAAATGTGCCCTTCTTCCTAAGATTTTGGAACTTTTTTTTTCACATTTTCTTAGCTGGTTTTGAGGGAAATATGCAAAAATGCTGCGGAATGAATTTAAACATAATAAAATGTGTTGTAGTAAATTGAGCTGAGAGTACAATCTAGGTAGCTGAATGGATTGTCAAAGTAGCCAAAACATTTATGTAATAAGCAAACATGCATGATTTGTAGAAATTTTATTATGGAAATCTTTTATAGCTCAGACTCAATTTGGTCTTTGTCATGGTTCTGGTAATAAATAACACCAGGTTTTAACACTTGCTTCTTGTCATGGCAGGTCTTCTTAATGTCAAAGCAGAACAATCAAAGGGAAAATCTAAATCTGAGTCAGGCTGTGTATGTAAGATAGTAGCTTTTGTTTCCAGACACATGCACCTAACCAAGAAGTTAAATTCTTGGGCGTGTCACTCTAGGTTGTTGTGTTGTTGATCAGTGAAGTTCAGATACACTTAGGTTGTCATGAAAACTCATTTTTTTAACCGTTCCACAGATTTAATATTAGCAAACTATAGTTTTGGCAAGTCATTTAGGACTACATCTACTGTACTTTTTGTAAGACACAAGTCATTTTTCCAACAATTGTTTACAGACAGATTTTTACTTTTAATTGACTATATCACAATTCCAGTGGATCAGAAGTTTACATACACTAAGTTAACTGTGCCTTTACGCAGCTTGTAAAATTCCAGAAAAGGATGTCAAGCCTTTAGACAATTCTGACATGCCTGACATGCTTGACATCATATGAAAATCAAAAGAAACCAGCCAAGACCTCATAAAAACAAATGTGGACCCCCACGAGTCTGGTTCATCCTTGGGAGCAATTTCCAAACTTCTGAAGGTACCGTGTTCTTCTGTACAAACAATAGTACACAAGTATAAACACCATGGTACCAAGCCATCATACCACTCAGGAATGAGATGCATTCTGTCTCCTAGAGATGAACGTAGTTTGGTGCGAAAAATGCAAATCAATCCCAGAAATACAGCAAATTACCTTGTGAAGGTGCTGGAGGTAACAGGTAGACAAGTATCTATATCTACAGTAAAACAAGTCCTATATCGATATAGCCTGAAAGGCTGCTCAGCACGGAAGAAACCACTGCTCCAAAACCACCATAAAAAAAAACAGACTACAGTTTGCAAATGCACACGGGGACAAAAATTCTGGTCTAATGAAACAAAATAATTTTTTTTGTGTGTGTGTTTTCTGGCCATAATGACCATCGTTATGTTTGGAGGAGAAAGGGTGATACTTGCAAGCCAAAGAACACCATCCCAACCGTGAAGCATGGGAGTGGCAACATCATGTTTTGGGGTTGCTTTGCTGCAGGAAGGACTGGTGCACTTCACAAAATAGATGACATCATGAGGAAGGAAAATTATGTGGAATTATTGACGCAACATCTCAAGACATCAGTCAGGAAGTTAAAGCTCGGACACAAATGGGTCTTCCAAATGGACAGTGACCCCAAGCATACCTCCAAAGTTGAGGCCAAATGGCTTAAGGACAACAAAGTCAAGGTATTGGAGTGGCCATCACAATGCCCTGACCTCAATCTGATAGAAAATTTGTGAGCAGAACTGAAAAAGCTTGTGCGAGCAAGGAGGACTGCAAACCTGACTCGGTTACACCAGTTCTGTCTGGAGGATTGGGACCAAATTCCAGCAACTTATTGTGAGAAGCTTGAGGAAGGCTACCCAAAACGTTTGACCCAAGTTAAACAACTTAAAGCCAATGCTACCAAATACTAACAAAGTATGTATGTAAACATCTGACCCACTGGGAATGTGATGAAAGAAATAAAAGCTGAAATAAATCATTCTCTACTATTATTCTGACATTTCACATTCTTTAAAAAAAAAAAAAAAAGTGATCCTAACTGACCTAAGACAGGGAATGTTTTCTACGATTAAATGTCAGGAATTGTGAAAAACTGATTTTAATTGTATTTGGTTAAGGTGTATGTAAACTTCTGATTCAACCATAGCAGGTCTAGACTAGTGGAGCTGAGGAGGTGGAGGGTTTCAAAGAATACTTTCACAGTGTGCTGCAGTGAGACCGGCTAACTTGTAAACTGAGCAAATTTAAATCGTTAGGCGAAGAGAGTACGCAGTTGGTTGGCTACCTGATTACACGTCAAAGGACCTGACATCATGTGAGCCGATTGGCATATGTGATCGAGCTAATTGGAAAAAAATAACAAGTTCAAAGAAGCAATCAGCTTGCGGCTGGTTTCATGCCCGAACTTAGTCGTTTAAGTTATTCTGCAGTAATTAAGGATGTTAAGTGATTTTAGCAAACCACTAACTTTTCAGTATTAAACTTTGGTACATAATTTGTCTCTGATCTTTTGTGCTACAGACTTTAATGAGACCAATTGAGCAGCACTTTGTGGAGAAGTGTGCTATTATTTTTCTAAGCAATAAGGGTTATGTTTTATTTTATTTTAATATCATAGAGACAGGGTGGGCTCTTTTGACTTGGGCCAGTAAGCAACCACCCAGAACACCCTTGCAACCGAATAGCAACACCATCGCGACAACCCACAACATGACCCCTCACATTTTCTTAAGAAAAGAAAAATCTGGTTTATGTATACAGTGTGCATTATAACATACAATACTGTGGACTTGCTTTTGCGTCTTTTCAACAATTTGTGCACAAAATCCAATGGACATGGGTGGCAAAATGCTGATTTCATACCCTATATTTTGCAATTTAGGATGCGAGAACTACAACAGCCTGTTCATTACAGAAGACTGTGTAATAGTGCAAAGCCAGTGAAGCACAAAATATTTCTTATGTCCCAGGAAAACATAATTGCCTCAGCAACTGGAAAAATACAAATAAATATGTAAATATATTATACTTCCTTTTCACCTCTGTGAATATATTATTTATAGTGTCATGGGATGGTTCGACTGTGTTGGCAGACCAGCAAGGTAGACAGAAAGACGGAGTGAGAGAGAAAATGAAATCCACAGAGAAATAGAGAGGAGAGGGAATGTCCCATTGGGAAGAAATAAATTATGGAGGTATTTTGCGTCATTGAAGACTCTGCAAAAACAAAATGGAGTGAGGCTTAACTCAGGCACCTCAGGGAAGCCTGGAGGGAGAAAATGAGGGCTGATGAATAAATCCTGTCAGTTCGTAACATCCGTGCACTGCATGGAAATGTCTTGTCTTCTTATTGACACTTCTAAATCACTGATCTAAGGCTGTCAATTTATTGTGTTATTGTAATTTAGTACAATTATAAAAATTAAAAAAATAATGTGATAAAAAATGCACACATACTTAAAAAAGTTACACAAACTAACAGGCAGTACAGAATGAGTAAGGGGCTGTTCATGCAGGACACATTCTTGCATCTGTCTGCACTGGTATTTTTTTAACTGTTCTCATGTCTTAATGTGCATTTTTACATTTATAAACTTTGTCATATTGAAAGAAGTTTAACAATGGGATTTTTCAGAAGGAAGTGCAACTTGTCTCAAGATCTGCATTCTGTTCTATTTTGTTTTTCTGCATCTACGTACAAGTTTTTGAAAGCAAGAACACGTTCTGTGGGAATGGTCCCTAAGTCTACTGTTAAAAAACAATATATTGATTAAAGTTTTTTTATTATTTTAATATATGTTCAGTACTTATCTGCCCCAATAATTTATTTGAATTATCTTAATGTTGGGGCTTTTCTCACCAAATATTGATATAAGCTCATTTGTGAATAATTCAATTTATTTATCAGAATAATGTAATTATTTAAATTCTATCTAATACAATTACATTTTGTAATCAATTGAAAGCTCTACTTTTATACACTGTTAGTAGCACATCTAGCTGGATGCAATAGAAGTTCTTTTTATTTTTAAAGTGCTTTTCACAACACACATCGTTTCAAAGCAGCTTTACAGAAGATCAGCATTAACAGAAGATAAAACTGTAATGTCTATAATGTCTTAAAGTCATCATTGTGTAGTTTGATGAAATACGATTGTGAATTGTGTATAAAAATAATTAATTAAATAATAAATGTATTAATAACCACAATGAGCACAAAACTCCATAAGATGTTGATTAATGGAGAAAAATAACCTTGGGAGAAACCAGACTCACTGTGGGGGCCAGATCCCCTCTGGCTAACATCATGAATATAATGTAAATATTACTTATGTATAGTGCAAAATTATTAAACAAAGTAAGTGTTAAGGGTCAGTGTTTAAACAAAGATTTTGTATGAAATGTAAGATTCAAATAGAATAATTTGTATTTCAAAAACTCATATTTCTATAGACTGCAAGTGTGCTGCAAAGGGATCACACATTGTAGTGCTTAATCTTTGTGATTGTACGAAAGCTGACAGTAAGGAAAATGAATGTCACTCATAGCTGCTGGTTGCCAAGAAACGTGATGTGAGCTCGATGTGACTGTAATTCAAACTGACACCTGGTTGCACAAAAATAAACAGATAAATAACAAATTAAAATTACTCATTATTCAGTTACTTCTTCTAGAGTGGCACACTAAAAAGACTGCATAATTGGTTTCCTTTTTGCTAACTTTTAAAAGCCATCCCTGCTGAACAAAACTGCTTAAACAAGCATGCGATGGTTTGCTGGTCTTAAAGGGACAGTTCACCAACAAATATAATTTATCTCATAATTTACTCACCCTCATGCCATGTTTATGAAGTTCTTTCATCTGCTGAACCCAAATTAATTTTTTGGAATTGCAGATCTGAGATATTCTTCTAAAAATCTTAATTTGTGTTCAGCAGAAGAATGAAAGTCATATACACCTGGGATGGCATGAGGGTGAGTAAATGATGAGAGAATTTTCATTTTTGGGTCAACTATCTAACTAACTACTAACTGGTCTCCCAGACTGGTCTATTTGCTGGTTTCAGAGGGGCTTTGGGCACTTTTCAGATGGGCAAGTTGGAAGTCCAACTGGTTACCCAGCTAAACCAAATATGCAACAGCTTGAGCTGGCTGGGAGACCAGCTAGTTCATCTTAAACCAGCTAAGACCAACAAACCAGTTTATTTTTTTATTATTTTTTGCTTAAGATTTCCAAGGAATGCAAAAATGCAGTTTGTTAGTTGGGGATAATTGACCTTTTGATGACATACATCACTCCAATCCAAAAAGAATATTTTTTAATAACCAATATGTCCTCCCCCTCACATAAAGCAGATCTGAAGCGAGTTTTTACAGTTCAGACTAATCTTATTTTCCCTCAAAAGCACCTCACTAGCTGTCTTTTTATCTAAATTGACCCCTAAAGCATCTTCAAAGAATTTCTTCAGCATCTCATCAAAGCACACTTTCTTTTCATGGGCCAGCCTATTGCTATTTAATCACAGATATCCCATAAATGTCACTGCTTAATGGCTAAGCAGAATGGATTATGAGTTGGCTAAAATGAGGCACCAAGCTTAAAAGGGCCACTGTAAGTCAAAATAAAGCCATTGAACTCTTGTATATATTACAAACCCCAGGGGGATTGGGACCTGGAGTTATATTTGGCAAATGTATTTAATTTGGGCCTAAACACAGAAGAGAGATGCCACCTTCTACCAATGACAGGACATTGAGGAAGACCTCTGAGAGGATTGTAAGAATACATTTGCATCTTAGTGTGTGTGTGTGTGTGTGTGTGTGTGTTTCTTGGAAAAGCACATTTGAATATTCCTTTGATCTCTCTTCTCTGGCTTGTGAGGTAGTGTATTTTGCATGGATCATCCTATTTCCATTTCAAATCGTGCATTGTTACCATGTCGACTCGCCCAAATCATTTAGAACGTATCATGCGCATGATCTGTTGTGCTGAGTGTTTTTCAAGGGGATGTCTGTTTCTGCTTGTCTGTGTTTTAATGTTATTGATCCTGTTAATGGACTGGGTTCAAATGAAGCACACAGACATAATAATGGTGCTGTATAGAGCACTGTGGGAAGATTGTGAGTGTGGGTTACTCTGCTCTCTTTTGAAAGGAGCTACACTAATTTATATTTTATTTTATATTTTAATGAAGGTGTTTAATTCGCTCTTGTGATAGTGTATTAAAAAATAATTTTACATCAAAATAGTATGCACACTAGCTTTACCTTTCCAATACAAGAATGTCTGTCACTTAAATTATAAAAACAAAATGTTGTTCTGTTCAAAGAGGGGGTAAAGTTTTGACTAGCCTAATTTTCAAATGCAAAACAAACAAACAAACAAACAAAACAATTAACCCTTAAATGCATGGTAATTTTTCCAAACTCTCTTACATATTCGGGTCTTTAGAGTCACTGCACGAATATCTATCAAAAATGGATGTACAAAATGCCCAGATAGTGTCTAGTTTTCAAAATATTTAAAAGAAAATTAGAAAATAATAAAATTAAATATATTTTGATGTATTTGGATTTTTTATTGTTCATAAATCAAAGAGATAATGCAACAAATCAGGACAAATCTATATCAGAATTCATTATTTTCACTGAAATATCATGAGGAACAACTGGGTGTCAAACACATATTGAGCTACACATAACACATAATCTACACATAATATACACATCAGCTACACCTAAGTTACACATACGATACACATATGCATTTTCTCAGGCACTTATTGAGTCTAAATAGATTAATAACATACATTAAATCAGATGTACACCCAAATAACAATAGTCATTTCTTACTGTTCATGTGTTACACTTGCTATAGTTTACTTCCATGTTGATTCTATGTCAGCTAGCAATGTCAAATGTAAATAAAATCAATCACTGAAACATCAGCGCCACCTTGAGTAAGAAATAGCATGTATATTATGTATGTGTACACGCATATGGGACACTGATAATTAACCACTGTTATATAATTCATTAACAAATTAATTAACTTATTAACATCATCGGAAACCAAAAATATGGAAACAGCAGCTCTCACCCACCGCACTGTTCAGTAAAGTTTCATGTATTTTTTAGTTTGAGCATGGCTGACATGTGTCTATTTACGGCATACTTTTCTGAGTATATGGTTTAAGTCCCCCAAAAAACGTCAATCCTAGAAGGAAATCCTCAGATGTCGAAAGAAAATGTGAAGTGTGCCAAACAACTCCTTCAGGAAGATGACTATATGAGCGTTACTCTGGACATACTCCAAAAGAGTAGACCTGTTTGCAACAATATCCAATCTTATGTTTGGTAAATGAAGAAAAATAAAATCAGGCTTTAAAAAAAAAACCTCATACCATACTGTTAAGCATGGCAGAAGAAGCTTTATGGTTTGGGGCTTAGCCTAGGGGGGCACCAAAAATTCCACTGGCTGCACTTCCTGGCGCGTTATACGTTATTTAAGGACCCGATAGAAGTTGCAGAACCCTTTCCCAGTCAGACAATTCAACAAGGATTTTTGTGATTTGTTTTGGATAAAAACTGGACATTGATCTGCATGTAAGCCCACTTAATGACGTCCTGCACTATAACCCTACCACAGCTATCTAATCCTGAGGGCCTCTATGACCTCTGTCCCTGTATTTTTATGACAGCACCCTGCTCCTATCCAGCAGGGAGGGATTTCAATAAAGACTGTTTGTTTATTCTCAGATTTCTCAGTATCTAATGACTTTTTCCCTCTTTCAATCATAGTCTTAAAACAACCCTTCAGAAGAAACTCTGCAGTGACTCTGTGGACCTCTCTGGCATACCTTTGTCAACCCGTGACATACGGCATGTGGCGTATTACCTCCAGACCAGTGGGGGCACTGTGATATCGGTAGATCTCAGTTTCACTGAGCTCCAGGATGAGGGCCTACGTCTACTTCTGCCCTTCCTGGGTGCATTGCCCAAACTCACAACACTGGCTCTCAATGGAAACCGTCTGACTCTTGGCATCCTTAAAGATCTGACTGAAGTCCTCAAAGACACCATGAGGTTTACTTGTCTCGCATGGGTTGACCTGGGTAACAACATTGACATATTTACAATGCCACAGGTGAAACATCAGGTTCTTACAACATCAATCTTATCCCCCCCCTAATGTTATACTAATACTGAAGCCAATATTTCTGTTTGTGTATAACGTGGCTGCACTGCAAGAGCAGAATTGTTCTGAACATCTAAATGCTATATACAGTTGATCATTTTTAGAGTAATGTCTTACAAATATGACACGTTTTCCTGCTTTATAAGAAACAGAACATTACCAAGTACATTAATATCTTTTTTTGATCCTAAAACAACATTCCTTCAACATACATTCATAGCTCTAACATTATACCTACCCCTAACCAACCTACAAAATCCCATTGACAAGAATGTTGGTTTTGTCTGAAACCAAAGGCTTGCTGCCTAGTGAGTCAATGACTTCAAATGCAGTGTACTGTATATGAATAAAGGCATCTTTTAAGAAAACAAGGCTTCCAAAGCATCATAACAGTCTAATGATCTCAAGTAAATTAATTTACTCCTTTTAATCGCTTCTTCAGATGCATTTTCCATGTTTCACAAACATTAAATTCAGACATTTCTTGATGCCTTCCTGCCTTTGTATACTGTCTTCCAATGCAGCAGTGTTCAGAATTCAGACACTGCTGTTGTTCAAGCACCTAACCCCAACTCTAAGCTAACCCCTATCTCTGACCTATAATCATATTGTTGATAGGAATGTTGTACAAGGACCTTCCTTAAGGACCTCATATGTCCTTTGTGGGAGAATCATATTAAAGGGGTCATGACATAATATTTTTTTTTATAATTTTAGTATCTTTCCTGAGGTTCACTGATAATGTTAGTAAAGCTTTTTGGCACCAAAGCAGTCATAATTTCATCATTTTCAACCCTGTTTCTGACCTTCTGTCTGAAATGCTCGGTTTTGGTAAACGTAAACAGCCACTGTTATGATTGGCTAACATCGTCCTGCCCCTCGAATACAGCCATATTTTAATCTCAATCGGAAAAGAACGAACAAGCTACATGACATTATAATTTTTTTTTAGGGTGTACACATTGCAACGCACATTGCATCCAAATATATTAAACTATTCACTCAAGCACAGCAGCACCATAAACTATCAAACAGTCGTACCTTGAAAAGTTAATGAACGACTTACGGTTTTGAAGTCGGTTCCAACAGTGTTTTTTACTGCCCCATCTTTCAATTCAAGTTCCTTTGAAACAGTTCTTTGCAAAGCTGGAATAGTATTATGAATGTTTCACATGCAATCTACACTGATATGAGCCGAAAAAATATACACTGTAATACACTGAAGACACATCCATATGACGCACACATTGTCCAAAGCACAGTGAAACAAGAGGCACACACTTACAGTTTCATCCTGCTATAAAATGCACATTGCAGGAAACTCATCAGAATGGTCAAAGACATCCATCTAGTGCATTTTTACATACACCAACAATTAAAAATAGCGCAGATGGGCACAGGAACGTACCCAGGACATGTTTGTGCTCAAACATTAAGAAGTAGAGCAGCTCCTTTGACACAGCATCTTTTAAAAGTGGCACGAGATACATGACAATGGTCAAAGACGTCTATCTAGTGCATGTTTATATAGAAAAATAATTTTAAATAGACCAGATGGTCCCCTTTGGTGTTCAGGAATAGTTAATAGGCCATACTAGGCATGTCTGCCCAGCTATTTCTTTGTTTACAAACTGAGCACCAGTGTGTGGGGCTAAGGGTGCGATGATGTAAAGTAGATGTTGATGTTGTTGCTCTAGAGGCTGTCATGAATTAATGAGCCCCAGTGACGTAGGGAAGTCTCGGAAGTATCTTTCAATAAATGCTTTTTTGCATTGGCGATTAAGTTTTGAGTTCTGAAATTTACAGTATGTTTTTATAGTAGAATGACCTCTTATATGTCAAAATATCAAGGAAAATTTGATTCTCAATGACATGACCCCTTTAAGCAAGATAGTATATTTGCATGCACGTTTTTAGTTCACATTTTCGGTTATCAGAGAGAACCAATTAAGACTGCTTCATTGGCATTATTAGTTTATGCTTATAGTTCATTATAGTGTCTCCTTTGTTTTCGACAGCCCCTTTTGGTGGCCCTAAGGCGGCGTTGTAGCCTGAAGAGCAGTCTGCCAACCATCTATGAGTACACAGAAGGTCAGCCCTATTGCTATCGCATGGAGAGCTCCATTGAAGAACCCAGCCACTATGAAGAAGAAGACGAGGTAGAGGAGGACCTGGAGCCATGGAGTATTGGGGAACAGAAAAGTTCAGGTAGTTTTACCTTGCACCATTGCGAGAGGTGAATCGCTTTTGATTCTACCTAATAATGGGATGAAGATAAGAAAGATTGAGAGATCTCTCTGCTCTCTGCGCACCATTTCTCCCAGTCAACACCTTTTAACTTCTCCCTCCTCCACTGCAGCTCGATGAGTTGCCCATTGTGGTTATATGTGAACCAACACCATCAAATTCCCAACAGCACTTATGACAAATGGGATGACTAACCATCTGAACACAGCAAACGGTGAAACACGCTGATTCAAAACTTTTCAAAAGCTTCACCATCAACTTACTGTGTTGGCAGATGATGCTCCTTAACACAACGCGGTTCATTGGAGAGGGCCACAGAGAGGTTTGTAGAAGAAGCTTTCTAATGCCCCTATTCACTCACAAAGAACCAGTGATGGACAGGAAAAATCCCAGTGTTTGAGGAGTTAGTTGACTGACTGATGCATACCAATGGTGGATTTGAAGCTCTGATGACCCAGCTTGTAAGTAAGGTATGGTTAACGTGGGGTCTGGTAGGTTTGGTCGTATTTGTCAGTGTTGCATTTCTGAGGCCATCTCTGCCGCTGCAGACTAGACCTATCGCCACTCTGTGTGTGCTCTACTAATCTCCCAACAAAAGCCATGAAACCTGCTCTACAGACTATACAACCAACCCACCGTCACTTGACAAAGGCAAAACTGCTAGGTCAAGACTTTTGCATTTTTCCCCCCCTTTCCAAAATGTTCACTTGTGAATACCCACACATCATTTGTTGAGTAATTGTGATGATACAAAAAGGTAACGCTGTTGAATTGCCAGTAGCTGGTTTTTTATTGTCTAATAATAGTGAAGAAAGCTATCTTAGAAGACAACAGGTACATTTGAACAAAAATGAGAGTTTACAGAATGGTTAAGCTCATCATTTTATGTTAAGTCATAGTATAACTTTTAAATATACCTCTTAAATATGTCTTGCTGTGTCAACAAAGACTGTTGTTTTCATTATTCCCCTCTTTTGGAAAAAGGTGGTCAAGCATTCACTCAGAGAACTCTCTTCAATATTTACTTTAATAGTTCAATAATTACAGATATGCTTGTTGATTATTTGGCTAAATTTCCATAAGTATGTGTATTTTAATATTTCCGTGCTCATGCTAGTCTTTATAATCTATGTCTGGTAAACTTAACTAAAACTTATGAAATTTTGTCAAACATTCTTAACTTAACATCATCCTTTAAAAAGTAAATTGGCCTGTAATCCCCTGAAAATTCAGAATTTTAGTTGATCATAATTGGTTTTCAATATTTGGTTACATCCTTGATTGTAACACATAAAACAGTGTTTACACATAACTGTTTTTATCTTTAACATTAACCCTACTAAAGTGATTTTGCCAGACAAGTCATTAATGACAAAATCAAGAGATAAACTGTGCAATTAGTTGTATTTATGATTTTCACACTCAATTTTGAAATGTCTTTTAATGTAATTTAATGATCGCTAAATGGCCTTCGATTACCTGAGCACTTTAATCCGTATTTTAATCAGGTGTGCGATTGAAAAGCTCATTGTAGCATTACCATCTTGTGCAACACCAACATATTTCATAATTCATAGTTACGGTACTGTCCAGCACTTGTTTGCAGTTAAGGCTCAGATGATCGAATAGTTAAATGTAAGCATTATTTACGATGTATGTATTCTTTCTAAATGTGTCAAATTTGTGTGTACAGTATTTGTTTAATGTTATCTCAATGTTGTCTCAGTGTTGTTGTTGACTTTAGTAGGCTATTATAATATATGTATTGTAATATCCTGCAACATATACTGCCAAGTAAGGATCTCCACAAGGCCTCAATGAATATACAAATTAAATGTAAAATAACCTCTTGTATGTTGTGAAACTAAAACTTTGCTGAATATTTCTGAATATTAAATTAATTTAGATTATTTTATCATTTCAAATTTCATTTGAAAGGCTTATTGTAAAAATTGAATTATTTGCATAGAGATTTGCATTTGTTGTTACTGCCCTGTGTCTAGATCATTGCAGTTACTAGCCTTGCGATCAGCTTATACGGATGTTTAACCTGCATAATGATGTTCTTGTTATTTATATAAATCATGATAAGATCTCAACACACAGATTGCTAACATTATACACAGAGGCAAACACTTACACTCAGCTGAAGGTTATTATAATAAGGCAGCTTATTTTGTCATGTTGTTTGTGTAAGTTTGTATGAGTTATCTCTGTCTGTGTCATATACTGTTTCTTATGAACCTGTGCTTCAAGCATCATGTATTAAACAGTACTTTACAAGACTGTTCAATGACTCTGTAATAAAGTTTTATTGATAATCCCGAGGATGTGGCAAAGTAATAGTCGCGTGTTTATTTTCGAGGGATGGGTGATCAACATGAAAGCGTTTTATGCTTGAAAGTGCCTGTGGGAGGTGGTGATGTGCACATCTGTTGAGTGATGTCCTGGGCTAAACAGAGGAGACACAGATACTTTTTTTTATAATAGGGGTGGTGCTAGAATGTCTAAAAGCTTGAAGGAAAACATTCTTTAACGTTAAAGGAATAGAAATAGCATACGGGTTTGGAACAGTATAAGGGTGAATTACTAATGACAGAATTGTTATCTTTGGGTGAACTATGCCTTTAAAGCATCCCCACTTATTCACTGTAGCAGAATTCTAACATTTATGTAGACTTCTATCTGGATGCATAAAACACATTGCAGATGCCCAGCTCCACTTGAATACGAAGTTGAGCTTGTATGGTTCTTGTCTGTGTGCTTATGTGATTGTGAGTGCAAGAGTGTATATTAAATATCTGTAAACAGATCTTCAGAAGTGTGGACACTTGTTTTTGTCACAGTGATCTTAAACAAGATGCCTACACTCTTCTGGTCTATTACAATTGCTTGTGTAAACAGTAATACTTTCGAGATAGTCCGGTTGAGGTTTTGAGAATTATGAGTGTCGTGGTCTGTGTTGATGTGGCAAGCATACAGACCCACGGTACTGCAGAATAATTTCTGCCAAGGTCCTTGTCTGCCACCCCATGGCTAAACAAACCATAAAAACAAGAAAAGGGAGAGCCGGGTTGAAGGTCGATCCGGGTCACATTCCCAGCCAAGTACCATCTCTCATCTTTGATTCCACATTGCTCTGTCTATAAATAAAAAAATACATATTTTCAAAACAATAATAATAGAAAGAATAAAAGAAGCACAACTCACAATATTAAATAAATGTGTATGAACGTTCTACATTTTGTCTTATTCTTATAATTTATTCTCATGCTTACATGGTCTCATAACTTGAGAGGATGGAGATTGTGTGTTTACTGTAGATTATTTTCTGCTATGTGGTATAGTGTTTTTTGAGTAATATAATGTACCTGTATTATTCAGCGTTTAAGCTCTGAATAACAAGAGGCACATTGTCTTGTTTGCTTAGGAAATACTTTGCATAAAATTTTAATTTATAATGTTTCCGTGGAGTTTAATGCTATGAGCCCATGAAATGTCAGAGCATATTCAGGAAGTGGAAACCCCACAAGGCTGAACTTTCAAGGCTAAGTACTGAGAGAGATTTGTCATGTTTTACAATTTTGCCATCTAGTGGACAAAAATACAATATAAGTGTGTTTAGGTATATATAAGAAACAGAAATGCTTCAAAATATTATCAGTTTCAGTGAATTTCCTAAGCAAAACTCAACAAGTTTTGGTCAATTAAACTATTAAATTGTCAAAGCCGTACAGAGCTGAAAAATTCTTCTTAAAATATGTATGTTCAATAGAAGAAATAAACTTATACACATCTTAGATGGCATGAGGGTGAGGAAATGATAAATGAGTGAACTGTCCATTGAAGTTTTTTCCAAAAGAGTGGCATATACAATTGAATAACGTATGATTGTCCAATGGATTTCTTGATTGCATCTTTCAAAATTGCTAAACCATCCAGCTTGAAGACTAAAAGACTTCAAGGGGCGGCTGTGGCTCAGTTGGTAGTGCGAGTCGTCCACTAATCGCAGGGTTGGTGTTTCAATTCCCGGCCCACATGCCGAAGTGTCCATGGGCAAGACACTGAACCCCAAGTTGTTCCAAATGGCAGGCTAGTGCCTTGCATGGCAGCTCTGCTCTCATTGGTGTGTAAATGTGTTTGTGAATGGGTGAATGCGTAAAGCGTTTTGAATACCGGTAAGGTTAAAAAGGCGCTATATAAGTGCAGACCATTTTACCATTCAATGAGATGCAGATTTAAGGTGATTTCTTTTCAATCCTACTTCCATCACAAGAAAATTATAAATACATAAACCCAAACACACAGCCTTAAAGGTATAGATCAAACAAAAATTTTAATTCTGTCATCATTTACTCACCCTCCCATTGTTTCAAACAATTGTATGACTTGCTTTCTTTCATGAAACACAAAAGGAGATGTTGAACAGAATATTAGCCTTAGTCCCCATTCACTTTCATTGTATGGAGAAAACAAAATGCAAATTGAAAGTGAATGGTGACTGAGGCGGTCATTCTGCCTAACATCTCCTTTTATCAATTTTCATTTTTGGGTAACCTATCCCTTAAGTGACCTTACACACCATCACACATATGTCTTCTTACAGTTTCATTCACTTTAACCAAAACTACTGTTTCAACAATTATCAATGATAACATCAAGACAAACGGCTCCATATTTTTCCACTGAGGATCTAAACGCACTTAAACGTGCACACTCGAGGATTCACATTGAGTATTTATGCGCATCACAGTTCCTGTCTTTTCTTCAGTATGATATTCCGCACAAGCATTGTGGCTTCCTTTCGAATGTCCTCGATGGGCTCCTCTGGCTTCCAGAAACGCACCACCTGTCCCTCGGTATTCACAAGAAACTTCCAGAAGTTCCATTTCGGTATTCTCTGGATTGAATCTACATATTTCAAAAAGACAACATATTAAACCCTGACACCACTGTACATTGGCGAGTTTATAATATGACATTTAATAAGGAATTACCAGAGTTATTCTTAAGATTTGTTTCACTTAGCACATGTATCACAAATACATCAGACAAAGAGCAAACTTAACCAATAAAATCTGCAACTTTTCTGAAAGCCCTGAGACAATCATTATGCACAATGCACTCTACATGGCTAATGTGGACACCCAACACCACACCCATGTGTAGGCTACTTGTTAGCATTTAATTTCAAACCCATGGCCATTATAGTGAGTTGGTCCTCTATTTGCTGCTATAACAGCCTTTTTTCTTTTGAGAAGGCTTTCCACTAGATGTTGGAACACGACTGCTGGGATTTGTTCACTTCTAGACACAAGAACATCAGTGAGGTCAGGCGCTGAGTGTTGTTCCATTTCATCCCAAATGTGTTCAATGGGGTTCACGTCTGGGCTTTGTGCAGGGCAGTGTAGATCACATCAGACTCAGTAAAGCATTTCTTTATGGACCTCACCTGGTGCTGCACATGGGCATTTTCATGCTGGATTAGACAATGGCCCACCATTGGAATGATATTGGAATGATATTCCGGACATTATTCAAAAGGAATTGCAAATTGTATTTGCAATTGCGTTTTCAATTTGTGGACGCATAAAATGTGACATAATCCAAACGCAATTGCAAATCGCGCATTACGGTTTGCATTTTTGTTTAAGCGAACGCACAGTGACTGCCAGATTTCAAATGGAAAAGCAAAGTCCGTTTGCAACTGTGTTTCCCATATCTTACGAGTTTTGGCCCAGTCATATTTAAATAGCAATTTGAATTACCACGTCTGCTTTTTCACTTTCTCAGCGTCGCGTATGTAGCCAGCCAAAACTCAAATGGAATACTAATTCCCTTAGTATTTCCATTGATGCCTTACATGGAAACCTGTCAATCAGGGTCAAGGGTGGGATTATGCTATGGGGCGTGTTTGTCTTGGGAAGTGACATCACTCACAGTCTATCAGGATCAATAATTAGCACTGCACTTTATTCATCTATAATCTCACACTGGACTGTCAACATATTCTCCTCAATATACTACTTCATAGATATATATTTCATATACTCCTACTTATTGTATTGTATATTGTGTGTATTGTTTACTGTACATTGTATATAATTATTGTGTTGTGTAAGTATGTGTACATTTGACCTGTAAATTGTGTTGTGTAAGTATGTTGTTTATTGTAATTGGTATATGTCTCGTCACTGTCATGACTGCTATGTTGCTCGGAACTGCACACAAGAATTTCACCTACTGTTGCACTTGTGTACATGGTAGTGTGACAATAAAGTGATTTGATTTGATAAACCGGCGTCTGTTCAGGGCATCACCTCTTGACCGTCGACTGTGAGTGACGTCACTTCCCAAGACAAACACGCCCCATAGCATAATCCCACCCTTGACCCTGATTGACAGGTTTCTGTGTAAGGCATCGGAAATGGAAATACTAAGGGAATTAGTATTCCATTTGAGTATTAGAAAATCAGTTATTTTGAATTCTTATAATAAAGGTGGCTTAAATTTCATTGATTTTGATTCTCTTAACAATACCTTAAAAATTAATTGGCTTAAACGTTTCCTTCACAATCAATCTTCTATTTGGAGTATAATCCCAAAATATATTTTTTCTCAATTAGGAGGTATACATTTTCTTTTAATGTGCAATTATTCAATTAGTAAACTTCCTGTCAAACTTTCCAATTATCATCAGCAGATGCTTATGGCTTGGAAACTTATTTACAAGCATAATTTCTCGCCACACAATTTTTTAATTTGGAACAACTGTAATATTCTTCATAAGAGGAAATCTTTATTTCTTGAAAACTGGTTCAATAATGGGGTGATATTAGTAAACCAGCTATTTGATAGTGAAGGTAATTTATTTAATTATTCGATTTTGTTTCAGGATACCAATTCCCAGTATCTAGTAAAGAATTGAATATAGTTTTCAAGGCCATCTCTTTGGAAATCTGTATGCTGTTTAGAAACAATAATAGTGCTACAGTGACTTCTGTTTCTCCCCTAGCCCTGAATCTACTGTGGTTGGTTCTATTTGTTTTTCAATACATAAATCCAATTATAAAATTAGGTCATTATTTTTGGACCCTGTTACTTCAATTCCTTCCTCCATTTCTTATTGGAATAACCTTTTGATGATATTAAATGGTCATATGTTTGGTCACATCCTCAGAAATTCTTTCTAACTAATAAAGTTAAAGAAATATCCTATAAAATTATTCATAGATTTTATCCAGTTAAATACTTTTTTAAAGAAATTTAGAAATGATATTGATACTTCCTGCTCTTTTTGTGAAGCCTCCTCTGAAACTGTTGATCATTTGTTTTGGGATTTATGTAACTTTTCTTTATCATATAGACACATTCTTTTTGGATTTTATGTTAAAGACAAGAATCTAATTAATGCATGTTTTTGTATAAACCTTCTTTTATATATTGGAAAGTTTCATATCCATAAATGTAAATATATGAAAGGTAAACCCCACTTTAGCTTTTTCAAAGAAGAATTGAAGATGTATTTAAATACAATTTCAACTTCTGTTAACAAGAAAGCAATGAAAACATCCAGAATTAGTGCCATGTTTAATATTCTCTCTTAATGTTTTTTTTCTTTTGTGCCCTCTTCTTCTTTTTTTTTTCTTTCTTCTCTTACTCTCTTTTCTTTTTAGACTATTGTTGAATATATTTAAATTTCTTTCACATTTCCTCTCTTAATGTATTCTGAACCATAATTTCTCTTTTGTTTTGAAAGATTGTTTATATTTCTTGTATGGATCGTCTTGTTCTGTTTGTTAATATTGCAAAAAAAAATAGTATTCCATTTGAGTTTTGGCTGGCTACATACGCGACGCTGAGAAAGTGAAAAAGCAGACGTGGTAATTGAAATTGCTATTTAAATATGACTGGGCCAAAACTCGTAAGATATGGGAAACACAGTTGCAAATGGACTTTGCTTTTCCATTTGAAATCTGGCAGTCACTGTGCGTTCGCTTAAACGAAAATGCAAACGGTAATGCGCGATTTGCAATTGCGTTTGGATTATGTCACATTTTATGCGTCCACAAATTGAAAACGCAATTGCAAATACAATTTGCAATTCCTTTTGAATAATGTCCGGAATATCATTCCATACCCCACACTTATCTTGTTATGCTGTTTAAGGTTAGTCATCCCTTGAAGTAGGATGCCCACACACATTTGCCTATGTAGCGTACAATGTAAACAGACCAGACTGTGTTATTTAAATCATTTGCATGTATTATTCAGTATTTGCCAACCTGTGATGAATTTGAAGGCAGGCTCCGCCTCTGACCCCATTATTTTGATCTTGCTAAAGATGGGAAACGTCACACCATAGTTGGATTTTGCAAAAGCCTCAATTTCTCGACTGGTACCTAATTCGGTGTCACCGTATTGTGCGCAAGGAAAGGCGAGCACGTTGAAATGCGACGTGCCGAGCTCTCGGTGAAGTTCTTGCAGAGCCCGATAATTCTGCTCCGTTAACTCGCTTCCACTCGCCACGTTTACAACCAGAGAGACCTATTACCACAGACAGCGAGTCGTTCAATGAAAAGACCGTCACATTTAGGCACATAAGGACAATAATGCATTTGTCAAAAGACTAAAAATGACAAGTTGCCTATTTAAATTGAAAGTTTTCTGCACGTGAACTTGCATAACTTACTTTGCCTCTGTATTTCTCCAGTGAGACGTTCCTCCCTCTTGCGTCCTTCACTTCGTACGAGTAGAAATCTTTCTGTTTTCGCGACTTTGATAGTTTACTCTGGAATAGATACAGTGAGCCCATGCACACGGCGACACTTAGTAAGACTTTGAAAAGTCGAGCTCTTGTGGCGGATGATTTGGTGGGGTATCCCCCGAGCGCCTCCATGTTGGAGGAATGAATAAATGGAGAAATCTGGGTGGAAAACCCGGAGATTGCGCATCAGCCGAAGGATTTGAGGCATCATGTTACACGATAGTAAAAGCGTGGAGCAACTAATGTCAACCTGCCATCAACCGATACGTGTATAAACACGTATATTTTCAGTATAAACCGAAAACCTATTTGGTTTTTAGCAATAAGTGTTAAAAAAGCAGATTTTATTACATTGCTATTACATTGTAATACATCAACCTTTTCCGAATTAAATATTTTTCAAATTTAAATAAATATTCTAGGTTTGATAAAAGTTCAACTTAATCGACAGCATTTGTGGCATAATGTTGATTACCACAAGAAATAATGTTCGACTCCACTCTCAAAAACAACTAAAAAACAATTGAGGCACTTACAATGGAAGTCAATGGGGCACATTTCAAAGGCCGAAGCTGTGTGAAGCTCATAATTGTATAAAAAGCACTTGCATTAATTCTTCTGTTAAAACTTGTGTATTATTTGAGCTGTTAAGTTGATTAAATCTTTGTTTTTATGGTCGTTTTAGGGTTTACATCGTCATGGCAACACATTTGTAAAATTGGATAGAACACATAAAAGCCATTTAATCACACTCAAATCATGTTAACACACATATCTCATGTCTTGTTGCTACTCTTGAGACAGTATTTTAATGTTTATGAAATGGCCCCATTCACTTCCATTGTAAGTGCATCACATTTTTTTAAAGGAGAGACAAATTTCAGCCTAAACACTGTAGCAATACAACAAAAAGATGGTAATACCATGATATATAGGCCTTGCATGGAACTAAATAATTACCATTAATATACTTTCAAAGAATACAATGATACTATCATGTTCATGTCCCAAAAACATAGTATTGACATGTTCAATATGATAAATATCCAAAACATTTTGTAGTACTATGATACATTCCAGTTGAGTGGTGGTGGTGTAGTGGTCTAAAGCACATAACTGGTAATCTGGTAATCAGAAGGACACTGTGGTTCGAGCACCACAGCCACCATTATTGTGTCCTTGAGCAAGGCACTTAACTCCAGGTTGCTCCGGGGGGATTGTCCCTGTAATAAGGGCTCTGTAAGTCGCTTTGGATAAAAGCGTCTGCCAAATGCATAAATGTAAATGTAAATGTAAATGTAGTTAGTATTATTATTACATTGATTGAAGGAGATCCTATAGTATAGATATAGTATTTTGGCAGAAACTGTTCCTCTCTACATGCATGTAGAATTGAAAAAGGCCACGAATGTAGTTTTCATACACAAAATACAATTTATTTTAGCCTGCACACCTCACGCAGTACATGTTATAACACATAAATTGTTAATTTTATGTCCTGGTGGTCAGCAAGTGTGACATTAGCAGCCTAAAGACGATTGACAACAGTGATCCCAGATGCTGGGAGCTCCTGATCAAGGAGGCGGAAGAGCATGGCACATTTGTTTCGTTGGGAAATGTTGCCCAGAGTGTGATGCAAGTGTGCCTGTAGGTAGTATACATCTCTCATCCGCTCTTTACAGTCAAGACGGGAGAAATACACCGCTGCCTCATCCAATGTGTCCACAATTAGTTCCATAGCTGTCAGAAAGACAATATTTAAACAATTGGGAAATCTAGCATTACAGCAACGCCCTTAAGAATGTGCAAAGGAAGAAAAGCATGACTCAGTACCAGACAGTTTGTGTTCTTGAGCAGCAATTCCTGCCAGCGCCATCTGACAGCGAGCAGCCAGTAACAGAGCTCTGCCCTTGTCTATCAGTGCACCGTGAGCCAACACAGACTCCAACACATCCTGCACCAGTACAAGTGCTTGTTCAGGGATCCCCAACATAAGCTGAGAAGAGAGCAATAGGGGAGTGCAGTCCTTTTATGCTTTTTTGTTTTTAAACTGAAGTCAAGGTTCTGGAGTTTGTTTTTGTATAAGCATTTGAAAGTCAGTTTAAGGCATGTGGCTTGCAGCCACATTTTCCCTGCATGCGTTGATGTATTTGTCTTACCTGTGTAAATGCCAGGTGTAACACAGCTTCTGAGGCCATGCTCTGGAGGTTGTGTTGGCGTGACAGAGCAAGAGCCTGTAATAATAATGGCAGAGCGGTCGCAAAACCGGACGAGTCCCAATGGAGTTCTGCAGATGCCAGCATCACCCTGTGACGCAAACATACTTCAGAATTAAACAGAAGCAACAGAGCGACACAAGTTCAACAAAACGTGTTTCTTATGATCAGATACAACTATATTGTATGCCTTTTCATAAATACCTGATAATCATCACTGTGTTCTTACTCTTCTCATATTGCTGATGCAGATGCTGTAGAATCTTCGAGGCCTCAGATGGCCGATTTAGAGCTTTCAGCAACTGGGCTTTTCTGGACAGACATGAGCAGAAACTGACACATGAACAAGTATAACAATTGTATGTGTTCAATCTGCTAAAATCAGTGTTGGGCAAGATCATGCAAGTTCCTAAAAGTAATCCACTACAGAATAATAATTACTTTTATAATTATAATCAGATTACTTCATGGGAAAATTACATTCCTACTTTTAAATTACTTTTGAAAATTCCTACTAATAATTTTCAGAGAAAAGTTTGTTTTTCTGCTCAATGAATTCAAAATGTCTATTTACTCTTTGTCCATTGATGAACAATGAGTGATTTTACAAGCACATTAAGGCGCAGTCACATTTACTTTTGCACAGCGAAATTGAAACCAGCAAAAAACAAATTCCCAAGCAGACCATTTTTAATGCTGCACTATTTACTCTGTGTGTGTGATGAATTAAACTTGATGCTAAAATTAGATCCTTTACCCATTGAGAATAGCTGTAACCGAAGCTCAGCCCACACGGAGGTCACTGCCAAACCAAGCAACTTCCTTTTGGTCAACATGGTGAATTCGCCTTTCAAAGTTCACCAAACTTGAACACCACGCGAAGTCCGCGAGGGGAAATTCTTCGCCACTGGAAGTTCATCGCACAAAATTCAGAATCGCACGGATTCCCATTTAAATTACTTTATTATGCCCGCAGAATTTTGACGTGCAAAGGTAAATGTAACCACAAATTTACAGCGTTTATACTTAATAAGCCGACAAGGTGTGGACATTTAACGTGTAAGCGCTTTCCTTTATTAAATGTCCACACCTTGCGGTAAGGTCATCAATGGGTTAAGTAAAAAAAAGATTTGCGCACAGATTTTTTCCCTTTACCCCAATTTCGCATTGCAAGTAAAGACCTTTTCCAGCATTCTCACATGATTATCTAATGTGCGCAAATGTTGTGCACATGCTTGTTTACATTTTGACATCAAAAGCAGATACTAGTAAGTAGGAATGCACAGATATGAAAATGTTTGACCGATACTGATTTGAACAAAAACCAGTTACGATACCAATATCTAATTTTGTCATCAGATCACGGTTTTACTTCGTAATGCTTACAAAATATATAAAGAAGTACAAAAGCTTTTTTACTGTTCTAACAATAAATAATTTCCAATACATCTAATTTCCGATATCTCAGAAGTCAAAGTCTGCTGGTTTCAAAGTGTTTTGGGTGGTTTCCCTCATTGTGTTGCTTACAGGTAAGGGCCGGTTTCAAATCTGTCATGCTCGTTTATTGTGTTTTTTTTCCGCATTAATGTGAAAACAAGAACAAGTTCTTAGGAGTGCTAACCCTTCTACATTTTGTGTCTATTATTATTTCTGGATTGTGCTTTTGAATTCACAGTTTTTACAAAACGTGTTACTAATTAATTATAAATTAATCATTGGACCATACCTGTACAATCCCTCTGTGCTGTTTAAGGCAGAGATAGCTGTGACGTGAGGTTCTGCCAAGTGGTATTTCCCATCATTCATAGCTTTCTCAAACTGAATCTTTAGATCACATAGCATCCAGAGCTGTTAAAACATATAATTGATGTGAGCTGCTGATGCTGATCTGTGCTCATTTATTTATTTAGTTAGTTTTAATGCCATATCAGCAACTAGGCTATTCACATGGCAAACAAGGGTTCGTCACTACATATTTGTAATATTAGATAAGACAATTAAAGTTTATACAAGATAAAAACTGTAAAATCTGTTCAGATGCTACTTTAAAAAAAATATCTATTAAACAAGTCTCTGTATAAAAATGTTGTCCGATAGTTCTAAAAGTTTTACAATTCAGTAGAATGTGCTTGATGGTCATAGGGGTTTGGCAAGGTATACATATGGAAAGATCTTCACCAGTCAGTAAAAACGCATGTGTTAGTCTTGAATGGCCCAGTCGACATCTGGTAAACACTTATTTGGTCATGCCTAGATTTATAATTTTGAGTGTCATTTCTTTGGATCCTGGGGTTTATTTTGAATAATGTATTGCGGTTGCACTCATTCCATTCTGATTGACACTTATTGGTGATATACAAGTTTATTAATGGCCTGAGGTCAGAGGGTGGTATCAGACATTCTGAGACCTCCAAGTTTAATGCCCCTTTTGCAGCTGTATCTGCTTTTTCATTTCCTGCCAGACCAATATGTCCCGGCACCCAACAGAGGATAATGTTGAAGCCCTTCTTCTGTAGTTTCGTCCTCGGCCCTGCTCAATGTTTTCCAGTGCCAGTAGCAGCGCTCAGGCCTCAGCTGTGAAGACAGAACTCGGTTCTGGAATATGTATGCCGTATTGTTGGTCTCCAATCACTACTGCTGCTGCTGACACACTATTATCCATTTTGGATCCATCTGTGAATACTGTGCTATGGAGTGGGAGACTACATTTCAGTACCATGTATTCCTGTTGAAACACATTGGGGGGAGTTTCTGCCTTTTTTAGTTGTGCCAAAGCCATAGAAATGGTTGGTTTTCCAAAGTCCAGGGGGGGGGGGACAGGCCAAAAATGATACTGTCTTATGTTGTCCAGATTGGTGTTCAAGTTCTCAAAGTACGGTTGAATCCATATTCCAAAAGGTTTGATCGCTTTTGGTCTAGTTTCATACAGTTGAGAACATTCTGGTTGAAATACTGGTGTAGAGGCCAGATTAATTTGATTTGCTTTGAATTTGACCGCATATTATAAGGCCAGTTTCAGGCACCTATTCTGGAGGGAAGGTTCACCGGCTGCTATATAAAGGCTGTGAATGGGGCTTGATCTGAAGGCTCCAAGAGCTAGACGTATTCCCTGGTGGTGTATTGTGTCAAGTGTTCGAATGTATGACTTCCTTGCCTGACCATACACAATACTCCCGTAATCCCGTCGGGAACTGATTAATGTTCTATAGAGGCGTAAAAAAACGGTAGCGTCTGCACCCCATTTTGAATTGGCCAAAACTTTTAAAATATTCATTGTATTAAAAAAAATTTCCTCAACATCTTCATAGCTGGGATAAAGGTTAATTTATTATCACAGAAAAGGCCTAAGAATTTGAAGTCCTTCACTACTTTAATGGGTTCTCCCTCCATACTCAACTCTTGATCGGGATCTGATCTGTGCTCAACTGACCAAGTTTAAGTTGGTTTTGGCAGGCGGCTTACCTTGGCATGTTGGGTATGAGGAGGGAACTGTTGTTTTAAGTGTTTCATAATGTCACCTACAACATCATACAGGCCCTGGCGATTGCAGAAGACACACACATCTTAATACAGACTTTAAAAATATGCCTGCCGTTCAACAAGGAATGATATGTGGACATCATGTAGCCAGATTCTGTTTGGTAAAAAAGCTGTTGTTGTTGATGTGAGGGAAGGCACCTGATCAGCATGGAGCTCTGCCAGATGGCAGAGGGTGACGGCAAAGGCCTCTGTGTTGTTCTGCTGTACACCAAAGTTCACCTGCTCCAGACTGTTCATATTTAATAGGAGTTGAGCCTGTTGCCGTGACATAGTGCTACAGACAACACAACGGAAAAACAGCCGCCTTAAACCACTTCAAACAATGTTTTGATAGGAAACAAAGCTGGGATTGGAGGAGGTAATTTAATACAACAAAGCATCAAATACAACATCTATCTTAAACACCCCAGATCGTGCCCTAACTAGGTGTGATACATTAGGTCTCATCAAGTAATTTCTTTGTTTTTTCAGCTTAGCATGGAAGATATTGGATACATTTTCTGCTTTGGCTCTTCCATTAATTTCATATTTCAATAAAATTACATTGTAGGATCAAAATAAAAATTGGCCCTAAAAACAGATGATTAAAAACATCTGTACGTTGGAGGATGTATGAATACTAAATCTGACCTTTTGCCATACATCCTCCATATGGAGGTTGTCTGGGCCAGGCTAATCTCGATGAGCTCAGAGAGGCTTTGCTTCCAGTGCATGATGTTGGTCCCCCGCAGGGCATCCAGCAGCTTATTGGCTGGCATGCCCTGCTTTGCTCCCTGCTGAACCAGGGATTGAATGCCTAGAGATGCTAAATACTGCAAAAGAACAAGATATGTTAATATTGTCTGCTATAATTGTGAATGATGCCATATATTATGTCTTATGGTTTCACATTCACATATAATGACTCAAAGCATTTCACAAAAACAAAAAAAGTTTTCATAAGCTATTTTTTGGAACAATTTGTTTTTACATTTTCTCCCCAATTTGGAATGCCCAATTCCCAATGCGCTCCAAGTCCTCTCGGTGACGTAGTGACTCGCCTCAATCTGGGTGGCGCAGGACAAATCTCAGCTGACACCATGTCTAAGACCGTCAATCCACGCATCTTATCACATGGCTTGTTGAGCGCATTACCGCGGAGACATAGCACATATGAAGGCTTCATGCTATTCTCCACGACATCCATGCACATCTCACCCCACCGAGAGCAAACCACATTATAGTGACCACGAGGAGGTTAACCCATATGACTCATCCCTCCCTAGCAACCGGGCCAGTTTGGTTGCTTAGGAGACCTGGCTGGAGTCACTCAGCATGCCCTGGATTCAAACTCGCGACTCCAGCCCCCCGAAAGCCTTCAGTTTTAGGATTTACTTACAGGGAGACAAAAGTGTGCAGCGATTTTTACAGAGTCTTCAGTTAGTACCACACTATCCGATCCTTTCATCTGTTCTAGTGTGTACAGCCAACTCTAGAACAAAGTTACAATACAGAATCCTGTAAGTAGTACATATTTCAGAAAAAATACAAAGTGTGCAGCATATTCTGTTGACAGCTTTATGGGTACTCACAGTCACATAAATGTGCACAATCATTTCACTAAATAATCTTTAAAATTTAAAGTGAAATTTCACCCAAAAATGAAAATTCAATTATTTACACACCTAGCATTGTATGGACCTAGAAAGCGGGGACATTCTTCTAAACAAATCTTTGTTTGTTTTTAACTGAAGAAAGTATGTCATATACATCTGTGATAAAACTTATGAGAGAATTTTCATTTTTGGGTGAACTTTCCCTAGGAATGACAAAAAAAACACTCCTACCAGACAATGTTGGAGACAAACATGGTCGTTAGCTTCCTGTGCAATCCAAATAGCTTCCTGCAAAGCCAGACCAGCCTGTTGACTGCACACACATGCACAGAAATCTGCATTTAGCATTCAAATATCAGTTACAGTTTTACAACAATAGAAATTCAGAGATCAGAGGAAAAATTCCAATTGGCTGTCCCCTCTTTACCCACCAAAAATAAAATGTTTCGAACACAATGTAATGCTCAAAACACAATCAGGACAACCGATACCCACTAGTGTCCAAATCGGCAGTGCAGAGTTGCTAGATTCAGAACAGCATAGCGCAAACTGCGGCCATAGCTTTCATCTCCATTGTTCTTCCGCTTTGTCCTGGAGAGAATGAGACGGTCAAAATAGTGAAGGAGGCTGTGAGTGGAGATGTAGATATCCTGCACTCGCATGCTGTTCAGATAGCTCAGGTAATGCTGTAGCGAGAGACAGAGAAGGGGTAAATTATATTAAAAAGGGACATGTACCATGGTATTCGCCAATTAGTCAACTGGTTTGACCAATTCATTGAAAACAACCAACTCAGTAGATTGATTCGCTCCCAAATCAAACATCAGTATGGTTTTACTCTTTATAAGAGCAATATTTTGCTAATTAAATATTTTACAGAAGTTAAAAAAGTAGTAGAAAAATGTAGATTCTCTGTAAAAATGTCATGACCTTTCCATAACTTAAAGGGGTAGTTCACCCAAAAATGAAAATTCTCTCACCATATACTCACCCTCATGCCATCCCAGATGTGTATTACTTTCTTCTGCAGAACACAAATATTTTTAGAAGAATATCTCAACTCTGTAGCTCCATATAATGCAATTGAATGTTGATTAAAACTTTGTACCTCCAAAAAGCACATATTTTTAAGTCAGCATAAAAGTAATTCATATAACTCTTTTAATCCATGTCTTCTGAAGCAATCTAATCAATTTTGGATGAAAAAAAGACCTAAATGCAACACATTTTTCACTGAACACCTAGCCATTGCAGTCTCTAGCCACGATCATGATTTCAAGCTCGATTACACTTCGTAGTGCTTGATGAATGTGCAGAGAGCCAAATGGCACTATAGGAAATGTAATTGATTAATGTAAAAAATTAAACAAGATTTATTGTGGAAAACAGATGTTACATTTAATCTGTTCTCACCCAGAACCGACTGGCTCGCTTAAAACGACATTGATTTAACCACTGGATTATTTTATGCTGCCTTTGTGCTTTTTGGAGCTTCAAAGTTTTGGTAATCATTTGCATGCATTGTATGGACCTACAGAGCTGAGATAAAATCTTTGTTTGTGTTCAGCAGAAAAAAACAAATGGGATGGCATGATGAGAGAAATTTCATTTTTGAATGATCTATACCTTTAAGATCTGATTAATTTCCATGACTTTTCCAGCCTTAAAAAAAACCCCACACAATTTCCAGGTTCTGTACAAGAAAGTGAGTCAGCTCACAGCTTCAGCAAAGTCAGGGTTGAACTTGAGGATATTGTTGTGCTCGTACTGTAGCTTAGCTGGCGACAAGGCCTTGTTCTCATCGTTCTTCAGAAGGTATACCTGAGAAAAAAAATAGAAAAACACTGAAGCAAGTCACATCTGTTCATATGATGCAAAAACAAACTAGACAATGGTGTTCATGAAAGCAAAATTTGTTCTTAGTGAAGTTAAAGTGCCACTTTTAACAAACCTGGCGAGCGAGGAAGTATTCCGCCTGTTTCTGAGACAAAGGACCTCCAGTCTTATCAGATCTAAGATAAACAGAAAATAAACCCAGAAAGATCCACTACCATGATATTAACACAACCCTCAAATATATATCCCCATCGACCTCAGTTCAGACTGGTATAGAGATGATGTGTGCAGCTCATCTATGTGGTCAGCGTTGGGTTCTTCATTGCTCGTCAGTTCCATGTCTTCAGCAGGTAGTGCTGACAGCTCAGATTGGTCTTCAGAATGCCAATACAGCTGTAGGGACTTGTACAATTTATACACCTGACTGAAAGACAGTTTATTATAGGCCAGCAGCATCTGACGCACAAACAGGCCTAGAGAGAGACAAAAACATTTACCATTCATTTTGGTAATGCTAGTAGCACAGAAATTGCACACTTCACCTTTAACCCATGTACCTGGAGCATGAGTGGCATATTCTTAGTAAACAAACACATATTCATACCTACAACGCTTGTTTTGAATGCCTCAGAGTCACTGAAAGCATGTGGCAGAATGGTAAAGAAGTGCTCCATGTCCTCCAACTCTCCATTAGCTATCATAAACAACCTGAAAAAAAAGAAGGCAATAACTTTGTCAATGATTATAAACCACCCAAAATTTGAAAGTTTTTATTTGAAGAGTACAAACCTGAGTTTAACAGCAATGACCAAACGAAAACAGCTCTCCTCCAATTTCTTTAGAAACTGTTCTAGGGTCAGATCTAGACCCTTGTCACAAAACACATTAAACAGTATTTACATAAATCAAACACACATACTTATATTACTGTACGATATACACACCTGTTGTAAAGGTAGAATGAGTTTATTCAGGCGTCTTCTGTCTAGAAGTGCCATGGGTTTCGTTGTGGACATCTCATAGAGTAAAGTTAATATTAAGATCTTGTATGGAGTGACCCAGTCCTTTATACCAAAGACATTGGCGTTGACCACTCCATTGGTGATCATGGGGTTAAAATATAAACTTTCGTGCACGCTAGCCATTGCAGAAAGATCAGGCCCCTCTGGACTTCAGTTATTCCTCTCGTGGATCAGCAGAATTAATTCTATCGATTATCAGATATACTGGAATAAACTAGGATTTAATTTTGTTTATCTTACTGCATCTTATTTCATGGGTAATAACGGTGAGTACAAGAAAATTATGTTTAACCTCTCTTACATATAAACGTTTATAAAAACAAGTGAACATCTGATATATTTTTGGGGGGTTAATTAGCAACAGTTGGCATCTTCACATGCATCAATTACGGAGGCGTTTCTTCAAAATACCCTCTAGTTCCGTTTACGTATCAGGATGCACTGTACAACACAGAGATTGAATGTGCTTCAGGCCGATCAGAAGAGCACAGAGAAATCGATTGGGCGTGTTTAGGAGGGAACCCTCTGCCAGCATACATCTCGCGAGTGTTGCATTTGCTGTAGTTAACGTTAGGGTTACCGTTAGGTTTAGAGGTATGGTTGAGGTTAGATTTAGGGCAAATGATAAGTGTAGGGTTTCTGCGAGACATCAGATAAACAGAAAAAACACAGTGGACGAATTTCACGCGCCACTCTCGGGAGACATTTGCAGTCAGAGGGTTCCCTTTTGCAGTTGTGTTGTTTTTTCCCCTAATCATAAGATACATTTGACAGTTATGCAATGCCTCTTAATTCAGTGTGTGGTGGTTGAGCAAAATTTGGGAAGAAATCATGAGCTTTAACATCGTTTAAATGGAATCAGATCAACGCAGATCTGGCAATTTCTTTGACATACGGTAGATGGCGTCCATGTAGATAGGTTGATGTGACAGTTACATGAAATCACATTTTCCCCATGAAATCGAAACCATCTTCATGCAAAAGTATCTAAGAACAATAATACAGAAACGGAAAGTATTCTTATTACAAGAATATGCTTATCCTCTCTTAGGATAACCAATTGGATACCTATAACTTTTGTTATGAATGATTAACAACAATAATACTTTGTAAAAGTTTATACAATTTATGATATTGTTTTGTACGACTCCTGACTTTTCTTTTTTATCATCACTTTTTTCTGTACAATCATATGTCTAGATAATGTTCCTGATGTTGGTTACTAATGATGAACAGAAAACATAACTATATAATATAATATCTTAAAAATGTAATTGCACTTCATGTATGGATTATCTAACAGATAATTAATTCCTTGTCAAACTGGAGAAGGAAGAAGGCAGCACATTCATCACAGGTATAAGTATAATTATCTGAATATACAGGAATTACATAGTGTATAGGCCAACCTAGTATAGTACATACAGTACATAAAACATATAAAACACTAAATCTATTTGTTGTAATGTTAAAGGCCATAACAATGTTACTAGTTGTGATAGTTTCTGTTTATATTTGACTAAATAATGACTATTATTGTATCACTAATTAATGTAAATCACCGGAAAACACAACGTACTTACTGCTTACTTACACTGGCCATAAGTCTTTCAAAATAAATTTGCCCCTCACATCTGCACATAAGAATTCTGAAGCTTAAACCAATAATCATATTTAGCAGATATTTTGATAATATGTCTTGACATTTTTTATTTTAACTATTCACATCTATAAATAAATAAATAATAAACAGATTTACTAACTAAAAGTGTGGCACTATACAGTGGAAATGAACGGGGCCAATTGTTTAGAGGGTTTAAAGGCAGAGTTGTGAAGCTAATCATGTTATAAAAGCATAACATTCATTCTTCTGTAAAGTTTAATGTATTATTTGACCAAATAACTTTAATACATTATTGTTAAGTAGTTTAAAGTCATTTTTGCAGTCATTTTAGAGTTTCAGGGTTTATGGTGTTATGTCATCAAAATTTAAGCATTGTTAAAAACTTGTAAATAATAATGTAATATAACTTTACGGTTAGTAAACTTTTTTATTGCACTAAATCATGTTAACAATCATGTTAACATGCATGTTGTTTATGTCTTGTGGCTGTACTTTTGAAACAGTGAATATTTTAATTTTAAAGTTGACCCCATTCACTTCCATTGTAAGTGCCTCACTGTAACCTTGATTATTTATTATTTTATTTTTTTAAAGAAAAGAAGGGGTGATTCTAAATACATTTTTGTGGTAATCAGCATTATGCCACAAATGCTGTCGATTGAGCTTAAATTGTATTGAGGCCTGACAATTCTTTTAAAGGTCAGCAGTACATCAGTCATATCACTAAACAACAATAGGCCTACCCCATAATGATTCTGCTCATACTGCTTTAAGCAATTAGCTTTGCATGTTGACTAAAATTGGTTAAGAACCAGTTATCATTTATAGAATATATATATATTAGAATGACAACACATTCCTTTAATGAATTGTCAGTGACTCAGATGACACCCTCATTAATTACTCAGTACCTGAGTTGTGAATAACAACAACTGTTTTACAAACATTTTAACAACCCTTTAACAAACATTGCTTAAACTGTGTGTTCCAATGTGCTAAACCACTTAATATAATATGTAGTAAAACGCTCTAAGCCAGGGGCTTTCAAAAGGTTTTGATGCCAATACATCTGATGTCCCCTTGTATGAGAATAGCAGTAAACATGATATTATATAGATTTCTTGTTGGCTTTTATATTGCAATTGTACTAAAGCCAAATAAATTATTAAAATATTATCCGGTTAATATTTTCTTCTTATTAAGTTAACAGTGTGTCTTTCTTATGCTCTTGTAATGTTAGATGTAAACCAGAAATGAGAAACAAACTTTATTCAGTTCAATTAAAAAAATTATATGACAGTTTATTTTATTTCTGACTTTTTGTCTTAGTGTGGCTTTCAATACAACACAACTCTTGCGGTCGTGTCTAGAAGGGAACCCTCAGACTGGGAAAGACTTGCGAGGGTCAAAATGTTCTGTTTCTAATGATAGGATTATCTTTAGAGGTATAGTTAAGAATATATTTATGTTTTGGAGTAAATCTTAACGTATGAGTTTTGTGAGACAAAATAAAACGCCCACCGTAAATACAATATATTAATATCGCATGAGACTCTCGCGAGACCTTCCCAGTACGATGGTTCCTCTCTAGACTTGACCAGTCCTATGCACAAACTTCCGCTTGCACAACTGAAGAACGAGATGATTGGCTATTTGTTGAAGCGTCACAGTTTCAAGCACACGCTGTGATTGGCTGAACACCAGTCATCTCAGTATCGTAGCGCTGCTGGTGCGGCTGTAGACAGAGCGACTGGAAATGAACAGTTAGCTGAAATACCTGCCGTTCATAAACAATGGCCAGCCCGCCTTTACACACAGCTGGATGAATCCCCGCGGTGTGTTGGAGTTGCTATGAAGGTACAGTCATTTTCCCGTCATATTCTTCATGTTTGGAACTTGTTTCCCCTTTGGCTGTGTTTCACTTATGCTATTGCTTATTTATAAATTGCTACTAGCGTTGATGTCAGTTCTGTAACTGACAGTTGAATTACAGTTTAGCATATAGTGCATGTTTGCATTGTGTGACTTTGTAGTGTTTGTGCACTGAATGCATATGTTTTCATAGGTGCACAGATTTCAAGGTGGAACCCTACAAATTTGTATATCAATCAAGATCTAGCCGATTGTGGCATTCATGTGTTGAACTTGAATATGAGCATTGAATTGTTATATGCAATGACCTGGGATGTGTGTGTTTGTTTCTAACACTTCTGCTGTCATGTTCTCATTTGTTTGGAGGTGAGACCCAGCATTCTTCACTGTGCTTTGGGCAACACAATGACAATTGGGAGTTGATGAGCCTATTGACTCCCTTTGAAAATAAAAACACCATGGTTACCCTCTGTTGAGTGTCACTAAGAGCTCTATTTAGCTGCGGTCATAAGTAATTTAAAGCACACTTAACCCTCGTCATAGCTTATACATATTCTCATCTGTCACTAATTAGATAGATCCCAGTCAATGGGACCTATTTGAGGCCAGGACGTTCTGAATGACCTAGTAAATACAGGAAATAAAGATATTGTTATCATGCAGATGAGCTCAAAACAGCAGTTCCTAAATGGTGGATATGTTGTTTTAGTAGTAATGCACCAAATATCAAAGGCTTTTAATTAAGACTGTTATGAAATTGTTGTGCGTTATGTTATAAAGATCATTGTCATGCTTAATTTCACAAAGTTATTAAATCCTTGCAGAATTATCAGTTAAAATATGTTCATGACTTTATATGTATTTGTGATGTGTGCAGGCGGGGGCCTCGTCCATGTGGGCATCATGCTGTGGTCTGCTGAATGAGGTGATGGGTACCGGGGCCGTGAGGGGGCAGCAGCCAGGTTTCGGAGCTGGTGCGGGGCCTTTTCGTTTTGCTCCCACTGCAGGGTACTCCACATATCCCCCCAACAACTCAACCAGCACTAGCCTGGTTTGTCATGCCTGTGGACAAGCCTTTTCTGTCTTTAGGAGGAGGGTATGTAGACTCATACACTTCCCACACCCTCATTTGTTGTCAAATAAGGGTCCTGAACTTGCTCTCTCTCTCTCTCTCTCTCTCTCTCCAGCACATCTGTTGTGACTGTAAGAAGAGTTTCTGTTCGCTTTGTTCGGTACTTCAGGAAAACATGCGCAGGTGCACAACTTGTCACCTGCTGAAGGGCACTGCATTCCAGCGCCCTCAACTCATGCGTCTGCGTGTTAAAGATTTGCGGCAATACCTTATTTTACGCAACATTAACACTGACACCTGCAGGTACGTTTTGAACAGACATTAATATGCCATCGTTATTAAATGGATAGTTCACCCCAAAATGAAAATTCTCTCATCTCATGCTATATAACCAGATGTTTATGACTTACTTTCTTCTGCAGAAGAAAAACAAAGATTTTTAGAAGAATATCTCTGCAGTGTTGGTCCATACAGTGCAAGTGAATAGTGACCAGAACTTTGAAGCTCGAAAAGGCACATAAACGTAATCTGTACGACTCCAGTGGTTAAATCTAAATCTTCAGAAGCGATATGATAGGTGTGGTAGAAACAGGTCAATATTTAAGTCCTTTTTACTATCAATCTCCACTTTTGCTTTCTCATTATGAAAGTGATAGTAAAGTGGAGATTTATAGTAAAAAATATTTAAATATTGATCTGTTTCTCACCCAAAGTGATTGCATCACTTCAGAAGACATATTTAACCATTTGAGACAGACGGATTACTTTTCTGCTGCCTTTGTGATTTTTGGAGCTTCAAAGTTCTTGTCACCATTCACTTGCATTGAATGGACCAACAGTGCAGAGATATTCTTCTAGAAATCTGTGTTCATGTTCAGCAGAATAAAGTAAGGCATACACATCTGGGATGGCATGAGAGTGAGTAAATTATGAGAGAATTTTCATTTTTGGGTGAACTATCCATTTAACAATAGGGTATATTATGAGTTAAATGGAAATTATGTATGAAATGCTCTTTTAGGGAGAAGGAGGACCTTGTGGACTTGGTGCTCTGCCATCAAGGTGCAGAGAGTGAGGACGAACCAGACACACCTTCTCTGCAGTCACGCCACCTTTATAGCCCGCCCCCTTCAAATGAAGAACCCAGTTATCCTATCTCAATACTCTCCCCATCTCAAAGAGAACCAATCAGTAGGAGCAACAGCTCGGAGTCCACCAATCAGGTACATCCTGATTAAAATAAATATAATCAATCTATGGGCATCTCTGAGCATGGCTTTGTTCAGAATAACATATTTCTATGCTACTCTTATTATTTCTGCAGTATATCCACCTTATCTTTCAGAGAAACTTGGGTGCCGCCATTATCAACCTTGAATGGGGACCACTTCCAGTATAAGACACTTCCAACTATTTTAGCTATACAAAAATACTACATTAAGCTGCGTTATATTACAGGCTGGCAATAAATGTTAACATATTAGTATCATTAATTACGGTTGTCATAAACTCATTGGTTTTGAGTGCATGTAGTTTTACAGTTTATCGTATTTTGACATTGATTTATCACACACTGTTGCACAGGTAGATTGATTGAAATTAGGCACTGACAGGACAGTCCTCCACAAACTTTACACAACCAGCAGAGAGGAGAAAGCTGCCGGGAAAATGCTGCTTCAACTTTCTTTGCATTAAAACTGCATATTGTTTCATCTTGGGAAAATAATAAATGCATTTTGCTCTCTGTTCTTGTCAGAGAGCATTCTCTCTTTCTTAGCAGTGTATAGTTAACAGACATGCAGATCAGCATTCAGCATGGCTTATGAAAGATTGCATTTGAAAATATATAAATAAAGGTGTCATTGGAGGTTATGCAGGTTCATATGAATGGAGGTGTACATGGAGACAAGAAAGACTACATCGTCACAATCTCGGTAAAGAAAGAAGCATGCAGATTTTATTACCGTCTCTTCAATACAACAGTACAGCAACAAGTGTATGATTTTCTTTTATACTATAAATGCTGACTTTAGAAATGATCAGACATTGGTACATAATTCTGCTGTGCATCATGTGGTTGTCATAGTTTCTAAGACCATATCCCTAAATTCTGGTATTATAACCTAGTTATTTACACTGCGGTCAATGCCAGCAGAACTTTTTCACATGCGCTGGAAATGCAGCCGCTGCTTACTTCCACATTGTTAAGTAAGGTGGATTGAATGACTACTGCATTCCATTTCAAGTGTGAGGAATGAAGTGCATGCAACATCAGCTGCAATTTTTAACCTTATTGACCTTCATAATGCAAAAAAAACAGTTTTTATTTCTGAGATGATAATTGGGCACCACTCCCTAAATCAAATGTAGCAAACTACTTGCATATAGTGTACTGTTTCACATACATTTATAGAAAATTGTAGACACTGGACAACATGTATACTGCATAGTAAGTAATACAGTAGTATTCCATCCCGAAAAAAGCCCACCATACCTCTACTTTTCCATTACCAGTCCAGGTAGCAGTTGTAGCATTAATACATTGCAGTCCACAACAACCAGTCCTTAAAATGCCGAGTTCTGAAACAAAACTGGTTTGTTTTGGCTTTGACTTTTAAGTGCACATCAATCCATTAACAGTGATGTGAAAAAGCATTTGCCCCTTCCTGATTTGTGTTTTTGATACTAAATTGTTTTAGATCTTCAAAGGAGATATAACATAAAACAACCTAAGTAAACACAAAATACAGTTTGATGCAAAAAAAAGTTATCCAACACATATGTGGAAAAACTAACTGCCGCCTTAAACTTAATAGCTGGTTGTTCCACCTTTAGCAGCAACAACTGCATCCAAATGCATCCGATAACTGGAGATCAGTCTTTCACAATGCTGTGGTGGAATTCTAGCCCACTTTTCTTTGCAGAACTGCTTTAGTTCAGACACATTGGAGGGTTTTCGAGCATGAACTGCCCATTTAAGGTCCTGCCACAGCATCTCAATTGGGTTCAAGTCAGGACTTTGACTACGCCACTCCAAAAAATCTATTTAGCTTCTTTTGAGCCATTCAGAGGTGGACTTACTCCTATGCTTTGGTTCATTGTCTTGTTTCATAATCCAGTTGTGTTTGAGCCTCTCAGACTCACGGACTGATAACCAGATGTTCTCCTTTAGGATTTTCTGGTAGAGAGCAGAATTAATGTTTCCCTCAATTAGTGCAAGTCGCCCTGGCCCTGAAGCAGCAAAGCATCCTGACACCATCACATTACCACCACCATGCTTGACCGTAGGTATGATGTTCTTTTTGTGGAATTCTGTGTTTGATTTACGGCAGATGTAACGGGACACCTGTCTTCAAAACAGTTGCACTTTCGACTCATCAATCCACAGAACATTCTCCCAAAAGTTTTGAGGATCATCAAGGTGCGTTTTGGCCAAATTCAGACGAGCCTTAATGTTCTTCTGGGTGAGCAGTGATTTTCTCCTCGCCTTTCTTTCATGGATGGTATTTTTGGCCAGTGTCTTGCTGACAATGAAGTCATGAACTGTGACCTTTATTAATGCGAGAGAGGCCTGCAGTTCCTTGGATGTTGTCCTTGGCTTTTTTGTGACGTCCTGGATAAGTCCTTGCTGTGCTTTTGGATGAATTTTGGAAGTTTGTCCACATCGGAAAGGTTCACTACTGTGCCAATATTTCTCTAGTTGGAGATAATGGCTCTCACTGTGGTTCTTTGGAGTCCCAGAGCCTTTGAAATAACTTTGTAACCCTTGCCAGATTGATGTATTTCAGTCACCTTTTCCATCATCATAATTTCTGGAATTTCTTTATCTATGGCATAGTGTGCTACTGGGTGAGAATTTTTAGCCAACTTCATGCTGATGAAAAAGTTATATTTAGGTGTTAATTTGATTGAACATGGCTGGCAGTAATCAGGCCTGTGTGTGTCTAGTCCAGCTGAACCCCATTATGAATGCAGTCTAATAGATTTGGGGATTTAGTAACTAAGGGGCACATTTTTCACACAGGCCCAGTTGGTATTGGAAAACATTTTTGTGTCAATAAATAACGTTATCATTTAAAAACTGTATTTTGTGTTTACTCAGATTGCCTTTGTTTTATGTTAGATTTATTTAGAATTTTTGAAACAATTTAGGATGATATACACAAAAATAGAAGAAATCAGGTTTGGGGCCAATACTTTTTCCCAGCACTGTATACCACCATTAACAAGAGCGTTGAAATGATCTGTTAAACTGAAAGATACCTGATTCACGTGTTTACGTGTGGTAGTCGGTGGTGAAGCCTTGCTAAATCTGGACTAAGGGGTTTAGCCTTCAGTGCTAATTATACTCTTTCTGTGTAAACATTCTTTGCTCATAGGATATTGGAGACTCCTCTTCTGTCTCACTCCTTAACCTTGACCAGACCGAGCACACGCCAGAGGTGAGTCAATCACTTGCAGCCAATTGAAAAGGCTAATACCAGGTCAAGAATTGTAATTCATACTTTGTTGCTGGTCAACAGAATAATAACACTTTTACACACTTTTTCTTGACTTGCCCTGATGGATTGCCATTGGTGAAAAGGCCAAGGAAAAGAAATGTGTGTTTTATCTATCCCATAAGAGAAAATGTGTATTAATTTATTATTTATATTCATCAGGTGAGTCCTCAGACGCGGCGACGGGCACGAGCTTCTCTGTCAGACCTGTCTAGCCTAGATGATGTTGAGCAGCTGACTGTACGGCAGCTGAAGGAGATCCTGGCAAGGAACTTTGTGAGCTTTTCAGGCTGCTGTGAGAAGTGGGAACTGGTGGAGCGTGTCAGGAGGCTTTACCGGGAGAGCGAGGAGAATCGCAAATCTAGTGAGTGCCTCATGCAAAACCGTGCTAACACTCTTCTTTATATAAAACATCACACAATTCAACTGCTGTGAAGCAGGATTATAAAAAGATGCTTCTGTTGTTTTATTTATTTTTTTAGTGGAGAATGTGAGCAAACCAATCGCTGCAGGTAAGAAATCACTTCACTTCATAGTCTGACATGGGTTGTAGAAGAGTAAAAAAAAACACAAGATAGGATTCTAATTGAGCTTAATCCTGGGGTTAGATTGAAGTAGGTTAACATCAAAATTGTCATTATTCACTCACCCTCATGTCATTTCCAAACCCGTTTGACTTTCTCTTCTTCCATGGAGCACAAAAGGTGAATTTTTTTTTAAATTCTTTTCCATTTAATGAGAGTGAATGGGGACTGCGACTCTCCAAAATGACGAGAAATTACCATAAAAGTGGTCCATGTTAGAGGCCGTATTAAAAGGTTGAATTTCCGTAGTAAAACGCAATGCTCGTGCACACAACGCTGTCAAAGACGTCCATCTAGTGCACACATACAATGTGAATGACCCCTTAGGTGGAGGTTGGCCATTGTGTCTTACTCTGTTATCAGCATCTTGCTGCACAAGCATTAGGTACTTGGATAAATACATGTATTTAATGAAAAACTCTGTGGTACCTCCAGTATTATGAAGTTTGAGTTTGTGGTAGTACTATGGCACTGGTATAGGCTACTGTGCATCACTGAAGTTTACGTAGAACCGTTTATTAAAGCGTTTTTCTCATTTTACTTTTTTACTGAAGATTTGCGAATATACACTGGCTAATTCTTTTGACTTTATCATTTTACACATTATTGTTTACAGCCAGATATGTTCTTTGCAATAAACAGTAGCTACAACAGTGTGCTGTTTGGTTTATATTGATTCATTGTGCCCTCTTTTGTGGATGTATGAGACAATGTCGATTTTAAAATCAGATGTCTTGCAGCTACCTTTTAAAATTCAAATTTAGTTAATGTTTAAGTGAAAATTTCGAATGTAGTTTTTCAGCCCTTTTGACCGGTCTAGTGGCCATTATAATGACAATATAATATCACACAGTTTAATATATAATAGTAAGTGACAACAGGAAAAATTAATACGTTTTTATTTAGTATTATATTCACCGGACACAAACCTTTACATTTGTAAAAATATTAATAATGAAAAATCTCTAAAAACAATCATTTTGTGATGGTATATTGCAGTTTCTGTTTAGTCTTCCCATTTTATGAACACGATGACACATAACAACAAAACAAACTATGATTGGTCATTAACATGTCTCAGATGGCTCCTTAATGTGCTCAAGAAACAAATCAACCAAATGGGAAAAGTTTTTGGGCCAATAATTTAATAATGCCAAATATTGGCCAATTTATTGGCCTCTGCGATGTATCGGTCAATTTGAAGCATACAATAGCGAGGGAGAAATAGACTGAAATTTCTAGGGCTGCCCCGACCAAAGATTTTCCTAGTCGACTAGGTGTTAGTTTAAGCCATTAGTCGACTAGACTAGTTGCACGTTTATGATGTTAATTTAATATATTTTGGGGGGGAAGGCTTTAGAAAATGATTTGAGTTCCGAGGCTGAGAAAGAATGTTATAAGTAACATTGCTAACGCTGTTCTACATTACAGAGAAATACTAAACCGTAATAATCAACCTTTAAAATATAAATTAAGATAAAACAAGCGGACGCAAGGAGCGAGCCACAGCGCTAAAGCGGTAATGATTATGAATGTGTCGGAAAAATCAGCAAGGAGAATGTCTGAACATTTTGTGAATTTATAGAGAGAAATGCACATTAGGGTTGTGCCGACAGACGATGATCTCGGGGATCGACGATGGTCAGAGTGATTGCCAATAGCTGATGCCTTTGACCATGTCAAGACGATATTTGGATTGTTTTCCCTATCCCTATATTTTAATCATTAACTTAAACTATAGACAAACACACACATGACGGACATGTCCGTAAACTATCTCTCTCTCCCACACAATCCTCCACAGTCGACCTTAATCCCTCTCGGAGGCTTGATTAGCCTGATAAGGGACCGGGTGTGTAGAATCACGACCCGGCCCGCCCTCCGCCCTGCCACAACCATCTTTCAAAAAGTTGGACAACATGCATTTTAATTGCACTCAATTTTTCCCAGTTTCATTTGAATTTTAGTTCAAATAAATAACAATTGTTTTATTGTGTAGGCTTAACACTTATCCTGCTTAACGAAAATTACCCGATAGTTCACCTAGTGTCCAACCAGCAGTAATATGTTCGTGGGTTTCCTGTGGATTTAAAGTTTTCAATCCAAACTTGGTCGACCAGGACTCTTCTCGTTGGCTAATGTTTGGCTGAATATTAGGGGGCAGCCCTAGAAATGTCGGTATTCAGTATTTAATGAAGTTCACTGAAAGTCTTGAATTGGCTCCTCTTGAGAGTAGGGTGCAATCATGAGAGTTCATGCGAGGAGTGGCAATGTTCAATTCATGAGCGAATCACTCTTGAGTCAAATCCTTTCAATGATACGATTGATCCAGTTCACAACCGATCTGAATCATTTTTGAGTTCGACTCAATTGTACGGTTTTGTAAAGACACAAGGGTGCGTATATAATGACAGAATTTTCATTTTGTGTGAACTATATTTAATCTGTTAAATGCTGTTTCTGAGGTGTAGGTTTGAGTTGATTTAATTAATTATAATATCAGGGTTTTTTCCCTATAAATTAAAAAGACTGTTTTCAACTTGGTCTCTACAGAAATCAGATATTGTCTAATAGCTGTGCTTTGCTCCTCCCATATAAGTGGTAGCTTATCCCCCTCCAATCTGCAAAGATGGAATCAAAGGTAAGGCTTGCGATTTGGTGGGAATGTTCCCTGGTGTCACCCACCAATCCACTGAAGTGTGTGATGTCATTGCACTACAACCCCCTCCCTGCATGGCCTCTGCCATAATAGATAGCATGTACTCTCAAAGAAGTGTATGCTGTGGAAAGAAAATAGCCATTGTTAAGACTCTTATAAATAATGCTGAGTAAAGGTGAGAAGTAATAAAGAGGGCAATGTTACAACACGCATTTTGTTGGTAGGGTTTTGGGGTACAGCAGTTTCTCTGCTGTTATGTTTTACCCCCCATTTCATCCCTACCCTTCATTAAGTATTGTTTTGTTGTGTTATTGGGGTTCTTATAAACTGCAAAATACAGGAGTTGGAGGTATCCTACATCAGTTATGGCCATTTTGTTATGTAGTTCTCTGATTGTGATTGGCTCATCATATGTACTATGAATTTATACCACATGTTGATGTGACATGAACACATTGTTCAACCTAAAACTACACAAGGGCTATGTTCGGAATTGCATACTACCTTACTACTCTTTCTGTTGCTGCAGTATATAGTCACAGCATTAAAACCGCCTGCCAAATATTGTGTAAGTCCTCCTCGTGCCGCCAAATCAACGCCAACCCGCACGCAGTTCAGTATAGCGTTCTGAGATGATATTCTTCTCACCACAATTGTACAGAGTGGTTATCTGAGTTACTGTAGACTTTGTCAGTTGGAACCAGTCTGGCCATTCTCTGTTGACCTCTCTTATCAACAAGGCCTTTCCATCCGTTTTTTGTTTTTGGAACCATTCTGATTAAATTCTAGAGACTGTTTGTGTGAAAATCCCAGGAGATCAGCAGTTACAGAAAAACTCAAACCAGCCCATAATAGCGCCGACAATCATGCCATGGTCTAAATCACTGAGATCAAAATTTGTCCCCATTCTGATGGTTGATATGAATATTAACTGACGCTCCTGACCCATATCTGCATGATTTTATGCACTTCACTGCTGCCACACGATTGGCTGATTAGATAAACTGAGGTCAACAGAGAATGGCAAGACTGGTTTAAGCTGACAAAATCTACAGTAACTCAGATAACCACTCTGTACAATTGTGGTGAGAAGAATATAATCTCAGAACGCTATACTGAACTGCGTGCAGGTTGGCGTTGATTTGGCGGCACGAGGAGGACTTACACAATATTTGGCAGGCGGTTTTAATGTTGTGGCTGATCGGTGTACCTTTTCTGTAGATTACCAGGATATAATGTGCATTATACAATAGTGCTTACTAGGACTGTGTAAAAATAATGATTTTCTGATGCATCATAATCTTTATTTAAATTATATAGATTTTTAAATCCCAAGATTGATCTTTTACTATATGCTCAACTCTCTACAATGCGAGTAAAGCACTCTTATATGAGACCAAATTTCATTATTGAGTAGTGCATTTTGGTGAATAAGTTCTGCATCTTTTCACTGCTTATTGAGAGTTAAAGTTTGGTTTGACTTGTTCTGTGTAATGTGTGTCCAAATTTTTTTATAAATAATTATTTAATTCTAATCATCAATAGTAAGCTATTCGAGTCCTCTCTTGTTAGTATGCACTCTTTACAGAACTGCTGGTTTTCTTAAAGAGGCCGTATCGATTTTTAGCACGTGTTCTACAAATCAATGTAAATACTTGTAATAGTATATATTATGCATTAAACAGTAAACATGTAACAAAATATAATATATGCAATGTAATATCATATTGTCGTAATACATGGATTTTTAGATTTTTAAAAAGCTAAAATTTAACCAAAATGATACAATATATATATATATATATATTATTTGTACCTAGTTAGAAGTTTCCCTTTATAATTAACTGCATTAGCTGGGAGAGAATGTTGTAATCGAATCAGTATTTAAATTTTATTAAAAAGGCAAAATAACTTTGTTTCTAAGATGATATATGTAGGCCACACTGAATTAAACGAGATGAGGTCATGTAAACAATTTAGCCTATTACTGGTTGAGATGTTTGCCTACTGTTTCATTTACTATAAAAAAGATGTAGTAAGCGAGTAAACCATTCCAAACATAGCCCCGATTCTTCCTTAAAGAAAGGTTGAGTCGCATGTCGTAATGTCCCATCTCTTTCTCTCTTTTTCAATGCAGATGCTTGCCGTACCCAGTTATCAATAGATGACAACCTGTGTCGCATCTGTATGGATGCGGTCATTGACTGTGTGCTGCTGGAGTGTGGTCACATGGTCACCTGCACTAAATGTGGGAAGCGCATGAGTGAATGTCCTATATGCAGACAATATGTCATCAGGGCCATTCATGTTTTCAAATCCTAGACCTGCTGGGAGAACCATCTTTAGCCTGATAAAAATGCTTCAGCAATGTGCTCCACCTGCAGACTGCCTTGTATTAGGGACTTGGTGCGGAAGCATCCAGCAAGTGCCCGTGTCCTTACATTTGATCAATGAAAGAAGATAAAGTTCTCTTCTTAATTTTTCATGAGGTCAAGAAGCCTCAAGAAACAGACTTCAGACAATGGTCCGCAGTGGCTTTGTCAATGCAACAATGCTTCAATAAAAACAGTCCACAAGCTCTTCAGAGGCTCTGTAATAATATGCAATTGTTCAGCAACAACACCTCACAGCCTTGACTTGATGTCCTACAGCTTTGTAGACTTCAGCTTTCTTTTTACCTGTCACATGCAGACTCGCATAAGAGTGAAAAACTACTCCAGTGTGTTTGTTTGTCGCACACATTGACAATACACCATAACTCAGGATGGAAGGATCTGAATGTTCCTTTTGCTCTTCTTTTGTCACAGCATCTGTAAATGTGCTTTTATTTCTTTTTGGATTATGTAGCTAATTTCATTCCACCTGGATTTTTGAGTTGCTATGAGTTATATTGTGATTCCTGATAACTGGACACTGGTGCCATTCAGCAAAACAAAAGTGGCATAATGTTCACTTAAATGCATTCTTTGTACACCACAGGTCATTCTACATTCTTTTCAGCAATCCTCTTCATTTTGTCATGTGACGTCCCTTGCTTTGTCAAAAGTCTGAACTGACACTGGCTGGTTTCTCAGTCCTTGCTACTCTGAGGGTCCTTTGTGCCAGTGACAACAGTTGGTCAGGCGACTTTGAGTGCTTGTACGACTTGAAAAGCAGCCTATAAATCTGTTGCTAAGTCAGTTGTGTATGTGGGGAGATAAAAATGATGACAGAACTTTTTAACTTCAGGCCCAAAACCAGCCCCCACGCAAGACCCCTGCAAAATGTATTAATGTGTGACACCAATCCCTCATTTGTGACATCACTGTCAATGATGGAAATATGTCACATTCCTTAAGACTTTCACAACCCCCTTGTTCTTGAGACAAACACTTTTGGGTGCACAATAATTTGGTCTGGTGTTTATTCATTTTGTGCTCATGGCTATGTGGGGTAACCCATTAAGGAGTGACTGAATTTTCGGTAAACATTCTGAAATGTAGGAAATAAAATACAAGTTAAGCTTATTCAACAGCATTTTGGCATAATGTTGAGTATTACAAAAAATATTTTAACTGGTCTCCTTTTCTTTAAATAAAGCAAAAATCAAGGTTAAATTGAAGCACTTACAATAGATGTGAATGGGGCCAAGCCAAGGAAGAAAATAATTATAAAAATATGAATAACTACCAACATAAAATAGGTATCGTTTTAAAGTTTAGAAGATGTGCTTTACAATGCATGTATTGGAATTATGACCAAAACTGAACAAGCGCTTTGAAATTTGCTGACGATACAGAAGTGTTCTGTTTTTATAATTTATTCATAATTTTCACGTTATGCATCAACATGTGTTCTTTATCTTTACAGTGTTTTCGCTTATAATCAATAATTTATAACGAGCCCACACATGACGTAATTTGATCCTTTGATAATCCACATGAAGCACAATATGTACACTGCACATAATGTGCTACATAAACGTGTTGTCCAGCATCAAAGAACGATAAACCAATCATATTACGATGCCGATCGCTACAACCAAAGGTGGAAGTCATACAAATATGAGGAGAGGATCTTTGACTCGATGATGGCTCAAATGACACAGAATGGAACTGAATGAGATCACGCTACTCATGCCTGCATGATTTAGAATGAAATCAAACCTTTAGTCATTGTTGCATGTGCATGTGTAATTTGTTCTTATGTACAATTATTACGTTTTATTTGTTTGGAGAGGCATTTGGACACTAGAATAAATCATTTTTGTAATGCTATAACTTTTGATTGCTCAACACAAAATTTGACTCCGTTACAGTTGACATGATTGGGAACAAAACAAAAGTTCCCAGTTCCTCAAAGCTATCTTATTTACACCCTGAGATATAATGTCAAAACATAAAAAAGTACTTTTATTTTTTTTGGTGTGTGTGTGTGTGATTTTCAGCAGTTTTTTAGGCTGAGAGTATAGGAATAATCTATATTATAAAAAAAATGTAAAGTTTTATTTTAAATGTTATTTTGTCGAGTTTTGGGTATGCCACTGAAACAGGATATCTTTACGAACACCCTCAGAGCTTAAACGGTTAAGGGCAGAACTGTGAAACCGATTCATTTATAAAAGCACTTATATTAATTGTTTTGTTAACTTGTGAATTATTTAATTGTTTAGTTGTTTAAATCATCTTTTTACGGTAGTTGTTGGGTTTTAGTGTTTATGGCAGTACTGTACATCGTTATGACAACAAATTCTAAAATTGGATATAACTTTACACAGAAAAGGTTAGTAAGGGATTTTTATCACACTTAAATCATGATAACACGTATATTGAGTATTTTAATGTTTCCAGATTTGCCTCATTCACTTCCATTGTAAGTGCCTTTAATGTAACATAGATGTTTTATTTAATTTTTTTAAAGAGGTTAAAAATTCCTTTCTGTTGTAATCAGTTTAATGCCACAAATGCTGTCGATTGAGCTTAACTTGTATTGAACCCGGAATATTCCTTTAAGTAGGATCTTGGACAGGCAGAATTAAACTGTAACCCTCTAGAGTCTAAATATCATTGGTAACATTTTACAATAAAGTAGCACATTTATTAATATAATTTAGATACACCTAATGACAATCCATGGAAAACTATAGCCTAATGAAAATGATAGACTTTGTAAGAGAAGAGGGATGAGTTAGGTGCCAAATAAGGTGCATTTATGTGTCTCCAGTCAATTTTCTCCCAATGGTGATAGTGTTTGAATGAGTATGTATCGATTTGGATTACCTGTCTTAGTACTTGTTCATTGAACTTGAGGAAAGAAACAAATTTAAGTAATTTCATTTGCGAGTGATGCCCCATACAAATGGCCCACCTATCTTTTCAAATAAACCTGTACGTTGATAACTTCATAACATCAGTTCAAGCATCTAGCTGAAGTGTCATGGCATATCGCTTTCAAAAATGCTTTTTCTCTCAGACACCATAACAATTTTTTGTGCTGCATTCCTACTAAAGAGTAAAAGGGATAAGATTTATATATAACATTTTGGTGTATGTTACATTCTTGTTTAACCTTTTATTGTCTGATTTTTCATTCATTCCTGTAATGCCTGTTAAGTACATTTTTCTTAACCAAAAAATTCAAGTTTCTTTTGGTTACACATTTTTAGTTGCTTGATATACAGTAGAATTAACAAATAAAATAAAGCATTATGTTGTTACCCTTGTGGTACTTAAATAAATGTGCTAAGAACACGCTGTATTGCACTGCATTATGATGATTCTGAAATATTGATGTGTTGTACCATTTTGTTATTTCCTTAAATATGAGCTTTAAAGGGGCCAAGACATGCCTTTTTTATTATTTTAATATTTTCCTTGAGGTTCACTTAAAATATGAGTAAAGTTTTTGGCACACAAAACAGTAATCTATTTGTCAAAAATTATAATTTTCCACCCTCATTCCGAACACTGTTAGAAAGGCCCGGTTTTGGTGATCCTTTTCTTTTAAGACTTGAAAGTAAACACCCACTGTATGATAGATACAGTCGGCCATGCGTCATACACTAGGGGTGTGGTTTAGCGTGGTGGAAAGCAAAGCCCCATTACCATAGTTACTCATTCATTCCTATGAGAAATATCCAGTAGATTTGCCTATTTTAACAATGAAAAACATGACGAAAAGCTGTTTTTTTCACACTTTAGACAAAGACAAAAAATCCGGAACTGATGTTTTTTATCGCATTCCAATCGACACAAATAGAAGCTGAAAGAAATTACTGTGGCTGCAGTTGGCCATATGCTGGAAACGTGGTTTTGTGCGTTAGAGAAACAGAGTGGATTCGAGACTAAATCAGTCATCATAAGATACCTGAAACAACTTGACAAGAGTGGAGTGCTGCTTATATTGGTTTTCATACTTCAATGAATAAAAGTTATTGGGGGATATTGTACCGTTCGGTTTGGTGATTGTTTTGCGTTTAATGAGGTAAAGTTGCTGTAAATGTTTAGGTACACAGTAGTGCATATACTAATCTCAATTAACACTGTCTTCACTGCCAAACAATGTACTTATTCAGAAGAAACAATAATGAAAACTGTGCATGATTGTAGTTAAATTGCATTGTACTGCATATTACGTTGTTAGTAAAATGTATTTCATCCCCATCATTATTGAACCCCCTTCTTTGGTTTTTACAGTTTTATTGTATGTCTACTATTTTAACCGTACCAAAGTTTTCATGTTAAAATAGCCAAATCTATTGGATATTTCTCCGTTTTTCACATAGGAATGAAGGAGTAACTGGTAACAGGGCTCTGCTTTCCCCCACGAGAGGGTGGGGCTTCCTTGCCGACTGTATCTATTGGCTCTCTGCTCTTGACTGAACTGCTCATCACTACTGGATGGGTTACGGAAGTAATTCATGGTAAAGTAGGCATTGATGTTGTTATGGAGCAGTCAGATGAAAATGTCTACCACAGTATGACATCACAATGTGGAGGAAGTAGAGGATGAGTCGTTTTGGCAGCTGGGTTTAAACAAATGCTCTTTTAGCAGCAAGGAGGAAGTTTTGAGTTCTGAAACTTACAGTATGTTTTTATAATACAATGACTTCTTATATGTCAAAAGATCAGGAAAATGTGATTCTTTACATCATGAACACTTTAATATGTTACTTCTGTAGGGAACAAGTTAAGAGATATTCAAATCAGAATGCAGAAACATTTGCCACACATTACTGATGTACAAAAACAAGTTCCACTTGTTCTTTGGAATGCCAGTTCCCTTTTTGAGAAAGATTGCTTAATTAATCAATTCAGTTGTTTTTAATTACATACAAATATAAATAGCCGAATGTACATTAGAGTGTTTTAAATGGCAAACAATGCTTTAATTTACAGTGGTACAAGTGGCTTAGATCGAATGGCAGGCTTACTCTTTCTGAGTCGCAATCCTGAGACAAAACTCACAATAATACACATAATTAAAATCATCTGTCATCATCACGGTTACCATTTTACAATAACAACCACTGTGGAATAACGCACATACTTGATGACTTATAGACAAAAACTGAAAGTCTTTTTTTGGCCTAGCGAAGAAATTGCAATACAACCTGATTGTGTTGTACAAAATAAAATTACCATAATTACATTAGCGGAATTATGAATGATCTTCGTAACATGTTTAGAATCTTTTTAAATGATTCAGAAAGCTTGGTCTGAAAGCTGCATTGAAATTAAGAACAGAAAATTTATATATTCCATGTACGTATATTCAAGTTAACCACTTAACTTGGCATTTTTTTTTTTTCACCCAACACCTCTTAAGAGGGATACTGAGGTACCATTCTCTACACACACAAGCATAGCTGTGAAATATTCTCTAAAGGATGAAGGCTTGACTGTTACACAGATGGAATATGGCACTGTTTTATAAATAAACCTCTGAAAAACAAATATCACGCCTATTTCTGCTCTGAGATTAGATCAGTGAGCACTTGAAATTCAAATCAGTCAAACTCATCATTGAAAAACGTTGAGCAGATTGGAACATTCCAATACTGAGGACATAAACGAACAGAGATATTTAAAAAATTACACACACACACATTATATATACATATATATATATATATATGTATATATATATGAAATAAAGAACAACACATATACCCAGGACTGAACCAAATATATCACAGAATTCTAAACCGATACATCTTTTATACAAAAACTGATTTGAGCGTTTTGAATAACAATGTACAATCATGCTTACTCTCACAGATAAAGTGTTTGTAGTATCTAGTGAGTGTGTGAATGTTGTGTGTATACTGTATATGCACATCCCATTCTCTGCTTTCGATCACATCAATTTTTAAGTACAATCCCCCAGTTTTAAACATTGAATCTCCTCTTAAAAATACAGAATTTGCCCAATTAAGTGTCCACCTTCAGAATAAAGCATTCAGAACAGGAGCATTCTTATGTACAGTTAGGTACACTGTCTCTTCTCTCCAGTTTGAAAGGAGGTGACAAAAAGGTTTGTCCATAGACATGTGTTGCAGTGCTTGTTTTTTAATGTGCATCTCCAGTTAAAGTCATTTCTCCAAATACATGAGAGCACTTGATACATAGTATCATCTTAGATTGAGTTGTTCAGTCCTCCCAGACACTAGGTGGTGCTGTGTGGCACAACTAGCTGAGTTTTTGGAGCAGTTTATCCTCTTGTAGTTGGAAGGGAACAATGACGGACATCTCTGCGATGAAGCGCTCACAGGCCTGCCGGCTCACCTGCTTGCAAAAGCGCAGGTCAATGCGACAGATGCTTCCACAGCGTTTGAAGTAGCTCAGCGTCTGGTCGGTGACCCTGTTACACACTAAAAAGACAATTAAGAAAGGAAAGGTCAGTCAGGAGTGAATTAATGGTTTTCCAGCATTAGACTGATACAAGTGAACCATTACTTGGCACTATGTTGGTGGAAAAGGGTTATGGAACAGCATTATTTGAAACCACATTCTCTTCTTAGTTTTGTCAAGATGGCAAGATTCCTTATAGATTTATTGTATATGGGTACACATACTATTTTAAGGCATTAGTTGTGGTAAAATGGCTTCTGTGACTGAATTTGTGAACTGTTCAATTACTAGAAAGGTTGACATCGGTGAGTGAGTCTCTAGTGGTAGTCCCTGCAGCAGTCAGCAGGTTGACTGACTGGTCATTGATATGGTTGCAGTAACTTAAGTCCAGACTGGAGAGAAGAGGCATATTCTTAATGATAAGACGCAGAGAGCTGTCTGTGATGTCCAAACCAGCCAGACGCAGGCCAGTCACATTTCGCAGTTTACTGCGAGTGTCCATTTGACCTGATAGAAAAGAAACAAGTGGAGAATATTGTTGACAAAAGATACATGTTATTATTAACCGAAACTAAAATGAAAACTAAATGTTCACTGATACATTATTTGGGGAAAAATGAAACTAAAGTAAAATACAGTTTTCTAACAAAAAAATAACTAAAATACAATAAAAATTGATACACAGTATATTACAAAATGTTAAGCATTTACCACCCACCTTTATCAAACATTAAAATGGCACAAGATAGTGCTAAAATTAGAAAATCAAGAGAAATGAAACGCTGTTTACTAAATAATATGAAATAACATTAATAAAGTAAAATTAAAAAACTATGAAAAACACCTAAAACTAACAGTTAAATAATGAAAACTGACCAACTGACAATAACACAGAATGCATCTTTATTATTACTATTTAATCCTGAATATTTTATGATATTGGTAGGGCTCTATGAAATCCTATTTATTTTTTTCAAATTCCATTACATTTTTTTCCCAAATTCCGTGTTTTCCATTTTATTTCACTGAACAGTGCGGTTTAAAGTTTATTACATTGTATCATTTAAAAAAAAGTGTCAACATACCATTGCATTATTTTTTATTAAATCCAATCCAAAACCAGAGGTGGTGGGATACATAGAGCATCACAGTATTTATGAAAGCAGTGAAGAAACTCTTGCTTGAGATATTGCTTAAATATAATGTAATTATTACTGATACATTATTATCATCATTACTACTACTCCTACATTGAATATAACATTTTACTATACAGAGGTAATATAGTTCTGTGGCACTTTTAAAATTTCACACATCTAGTTAAATATTATGTTCTGTTTTTGATGGTGTGCACTTTGTCATTAATTCACACACACAAGAGCGAGCATGGTGTTAATGATGTGGTTAGTGTACAAGCAGTGTCATCTCACTTACTCTTAAACCATTCAGCTCTTGCAAACCGTATAGGCTATTGTTTAATTAAATCTCCTTTTGTGGCTTTTTTATTTTATTTATAATACTAGGACATATCATGATTTGAATTTAATTAACTGTGCATTCATAAAGTATTTTCATTTCAAATATGTTAAATTCCGTGACATTTCGTGTTTTAAAAGTTAATTGTGTTTTTATGACTGGATGGTCATTATCTATGATTCTGTCCGTGTTTTCAACAATGAGGGAATCATAGAGCCCTATATTGGGATATGGAATTATGTTGAAACTTGCATGTGTGCATTTATTTATGTGTATTACCAGGTCTGTTGTCAGTAGGAGGGGAGAGTAGGTCCCTCATCTGGGGGTCTTTGAGTCCCTCAACCCACTGCAGGTCCAGAGTGCGCAATAGAGGACAGCTAGACGTGCAGAGAGCTGAAACAGCCACCCATGAACAGCCTGACAGAAGGAGCACCCTCAGTCCTGCATCAAAACACGCATATATACAGGGGTTTAGAGGCAGATGAAATGAATCCACAAACATGCTTACATAAATACTCACCTGGTAATCGATTAATAAGCCAGCTTAATTGCTTCTTGGAGATGTTGGTCCAGCTCAGATCCAGAGTGATGGGCTGTCTGCGAATGATCCCACTCAGCATGAGAGGGGTGATGGACTTGCAACGCTTCACATCTATACGAGTCCATAACCTCTTTTCACAGCACCTAAACACATACACAGACATTAATGTGGAGTGGTGGTGGTGTAGTGGTCTAATCACCATAACTGGTAATCTGGTAAACTGGTAATCAGAAGGATGCCCCACAGCCACCACCATTGTGTCCTTGAGCAAGACACTTAACTCCAGGTTGCTCCGGGGGGATTGTCCCTGTAATAAGTGCTCTGTAAGTCGCTTTGGATAAAAGCGTCTGACAAATGCATAAATGTAAATGTAATGCTAGTCAAAAGATCTGAAATCACAATAATAATGAAACCAACAGTAAAATGTCTTTGTATTAATCACATAGGCCCCATCTCAACTGACACAAATGATTTGGACTTGCAGTCTCATGACCTTTGTTTGTACATAAGACCATAGGATATCCTATTTGTCTTTTTATGGTTCAAAGGAGTGGTCATGTTCACACACTATGTGCCTTCAGTGTGTTCCTGATAAACACTTTTGAACAATGCTACCCAACAGGCCATGTGATATTTCAACCAAAGCCTGGACTTGGAAGAGGACAATAAGGGCTGAGGTCATCATTTGGAACAGGGACATTAATTAGAGGTCACATATATCCAAACTTTGATAAAAGATTCAAAGTCATAAAACTCATGATACAAGCTGATAGGCCCTTTTAAACATGTGATCTGTCAGCCAATCAGCTCACAATCTCTATGGCCCAAGATGATGCGTCATTTGACAAGAAATCTGTTAGCCAATATCTTTGTAGAACATCTAAATTGCCGGTTGTTTGCAGGTAATCTGGTTGCATTGCAGCGCACTACAAGAGTTCTCACTGAAACCCTCCTCCTCCCCAGCACCACAGGTCTTCAAGGGGATTATATTTATGTCTAATTATGCTGCAGTATGTTTCATGCAGTATGTGTATGAAATAGCAGTGGCAAGTCTTTGTACTTGTTCTGCAGCAGCGTAAGCAGGTATAGTCCGCAAAAACCAAACCAACAACTATCATATCCATGAAATTTATTCAGAGAGTTGTCATGACTGAACTATTTATAATTGATCATCTAATTGTCAACAGATAAACTAGACTTTAGGTTTTTCTTACCAGCGATTCCAGGTCCGGCACACTTGCATACACACACAAAGCTCACGATGGCTCAAGTGACTAAAGATAGCCAACCAGACTTCTCTAGGAGCTATGTGATTACGGCCATCTGCTAGTGGCAGTCTATCAGGTGGAGGGCAGATCGGAGGCGGCCGGATAACGTGCCGTTCCATCTGCACACATTTGGGAGGGGAACGGGCGGGCAGTGGCCTGACTGTGGGTGAACTGCGGTTCAAGCCTAGTGGGGTTATCTGAGGAGGGTAAAAGTGCCGCAGCTCCCAAGATGTCCCATTCATCTCTCGAGCTCGTAAGTGTGGCCTCTCCCCTCCTGCCTCTCCACCTCCTCCCCTTTCTACTCCTCCACCTCCTACTCCATTCCCTGCAGTCCTGTTCCTTAAGCCTCTCTTTGGTTCCTCGTTCTCGCTGTCCTCGGGTTCACTCTTGAGCGGCTGCTGGTTCTTGTTGGCCAGTGAATGCTCTGTGCGGCGGATCTCCATGTTGAGCTGCTTGCTGAGCTCTGTGCTGAGCTGCCGATTCTGGGGCTTGCGACGGTGCCGTCTCGCCCTGGGTCGAGGAGCCTTCTCCCGTGTCTCACTGCTTTCGCTGCTGGGACCGGCCCTGGGGGAGCTACACCATGATGCGTCACTCTCAAGTGATAACGAGAGATTCTTCAGTGCAGGGCTGCTGTCCCTGCCTTGTTTGGCATTACTCTCCTCTTCCTCTTCCTCCTCGTCTTCTTCCTTTAGGGATCTGAAAAATGGATCTCTCTCCTCCCGCCGCTCTTCATGCTGCTCTTCCTCTTTTCTTACTGTGCTGTAGTCTCTCTTGAATAAACGGCGAGGTGGCTCTCGCTTCTCTTCCTCTTCATCAGAGTTATCCTCTTCCTCTTCTGTTTTCATCTGAGAGAGTTTGGGAATCAAAGACTCTTCGGGTCTCCAGGGTTTCTTCGGCTACAAATACAAAATTACGAAGTTATTGAATGACAAATCAAAAGTAGATTTTTAATGTTTATGCAAATGAATGTTTGTCTATGTGCATGTTACCTTTTTTTTAGTGCTCGCCTCCTCTTCCTCTTCATCATCTTCAAATAACTTCCTCTTCTTCCTCAAAAAGTTAGGCACTTCAGACCTTGGTCTCTGCAGACCACTTGGCGTCAAGTGTGGGGGCAGACGTGAGGGCAGATCCTCAGTCTTTATTCTGGGAGTCTCTTCCCTCTCACTTTTCCTCTTGATGGATGCTGCGCCAGATGAAGCCTGGTCACCCTCCTCTCGTCCATCACGGCCTGCCTTCTGCTCCCTCAACAGGGAACCCGGCAGGTTGGATGCATACTTAAATCCTGGGCCCCGTTTTTGCTTACAGGCCAAAAGAATGGCAAGAAAACAAAAGACAACTTTATACCTTTTGAATATCATCCATTCATCTGATGACATGATATTAACTATAACTGCTATAATTGTTAAACTTCAATGAGCTTGCATTAGATAAGTTCTCCCAAAAATGTATATTCTGTCAAAATGTACTCTTATGTTCCAAACCCTAATCTAAATGAAACTAAAACAGGAACAAAATATCTGAGGCAACACAGGATCAAAAAGTCAGTGAACATAATTTGCATAATTACATTTCATTTAAATCAACTGATCTCAGATTAGGGGACTCTGGACTGTCAGTAAATGATTAAACTTTCGACATAATGTCATGTGACCAAACAACATGGTGCTGACCACAGCAGAGTTTGTCTTTGGGAGAAACGCCAACAAAACTACATCTGCTAAGAAACCTAAATATGTTTTTACATTAAAAACTTCATCCAATATGCCATTTGTTTTTAATTGAGTGCATTATCGTGAAATGCCACACTAAACAATATCCTATATTCACTGTGCATTATCCCATTGAGAATCAATGGATGCATCCAAAAGCTGGGAAATGTTGCTTTCAGAGGCTTTATACAGAGTTAGGATGAAAATAAGGTGCATTTCAAACTGATTTGAGACCAGATAGAGAGCACACAGGATGTGAAGAGGTGTACTAAATAGGGAGCATCCTATAGCTCTCGAAGTGCATTCAATCCAAACTTCCTATAAAAAGTTCAGTTTCAGGCTGCAGAAAATGTTTGGACCACTCAACATGTTTGGCAGACATGGGAGAATGATAATCAGTACATAGATTCAGAATTGTATAATTTTATTTTAACATGGTTGGCAGAGATTTGATGATGCTAGCCATTTGAATCAGAATTATGCTGAATGTCTGTAATGTCTCCAAAACATGAATAACCACAACTCCTAGAAACATAATGAACAATTTGATAAAACAATCTGACTTTCAATAATTTGGTATTATAAAATTTCACAACTTAGTCCAGCTGTCCACATCGGTTGCCTTAAATTTTTAGGTAAACTATTTGCTCTACAATTTATTCATTTATTTTTGTGCAACTAGTTACAAATCAAAAAGGGAAATGGAAAATGCACACAGCAGTCACGCTCGGATCTCAGGAGATTATACAAAAACAAAGTTCTTACTTAGCTGTATACCATTATATATAATTAGTCTCTTTTCATAAATACAAATATTAATAAAAAAAAAAACATCTTTACTGTTCCCCAGGTACTCACTTTTCCAGTTTTTCCAGCGTAGTTGCATTTGGGACATTCCCAGCAGTTCGGAAGCTCATCATTTACCACCCCAGGTGCATCCTTCACCTGTATAGGCAAGAGGCTAGTGTCAGAGCAGAGGGAGCCAGAGAGGTCTAGGAGCATTTATGCTAACACACTCCTGATAAGTAATGTGAAAACTCCACCCTTGCACACTCTAAAGAGGATCTAAAGGGTGTTAAATGCTGTGAGAACCTGCCCTCTAACATACACTTCAACCGAATGTCTTCCTTTTTTGTGCCCATATAAAACGAAAGAGGGGGAGGGTGTACACTGCTACACTTCTTTGCATTTACTTAGGTCAGTGGTAAGTGAAAAAGAGGTAAAGCTATGGTTCAGTCACTCTGACCTTGAGGCAGTTTGGATGGACAATCTCGTTGCAGATGGAGCACTCCATGAGCATGGCGTTAAATTTCTCGTCTTCTTCGTCAAGTGTGTCTTCTTTACCAGCCTCACCGCATACCACACACACTGCTGTGTGCGGTAACACAGGCTGTGGAACCACATGCCAATATATTAACATCTTGTATATCAATTTTCTTGAACATGTGTAAACTTGTATTCCAAAATTTAAATAACAAAAATAGAAAACACAATTTCAAAACACCATCTCTTTCAAAATATGAACAGTTTGAATAACCCGTGAATGCAAACGGCGTCTGCAGATTCTGAACACAAGAGGAGGGTTAAATGCGTTATTGTGGATGTGGCCTCAGGCTTTAAGTCATTCCAATGATATTTAGGTCAGAGCCTTGACATTCACCTTTTGTTGCATTGTCCTTTATTTTGGCTGTATCATGAAGCATATTCATCGCTTTTCCTGCCACCCTGTCAGTGATTTTGCGGCCGTTCACTTCTTAAATCTTGATTTTAAACCACTAAACCTTTGACATTAATTAATACCCCTCTAACCATTTTTAAGTGCCCTTCTGCCCAAAGTAAATTCTTCTCAAAACTCCTCTTAAAACTACACTTCCAGCAGTGGAATCCTCTGGGAAAACACCTTTTGTAATCATTAATAATTAATCATTTAAACTACTTTGCTGCATATGGTATGATTGGTACATATATAAAATTGCTAGTAATTGTCTTCTTATCCAATAAAAATACTCTTAATTCCAAGTATTCAAATGTGTGTGTAATTAAAAGTGTACCAAGCATAATTTATTTTAATGTATAATGCAACAAAATGTAATTCTTTGAAAGGGGGATGGTGACTTTCTAGTGACTTACTGAGTTACTGGGTTTCTTACCGCTATACACTGTCTCATAATACAGGATTGTTTCATGCGGCCAGGCCCTCCAAACTTCTTCATGTCCTTACAGAAATGACACTCTCCACATTCTGTCCGAACACACGCCTCGCACTTCCGACATCGTGTTCGCCTTCGGCGAGCTCCAGAGGAGGTTCGATTGGATGGCAGCTTGACTGCTGTCGAACTGGAAGAAGAGCTGGCTGCTGCCGGAGTTGTTACCGTTGATGCAGCCATTTTGGGGTTTGGCCGGTTGGGTAGCCGTTGCTAAAAAAGAGGAATAGGATTAAATAATAATTTAAAAAAACAACAATAATTAGATTACATCTATGTATACCTCAGCACTGTTACCCAAGAAACATTAAATATAATCCAGCAACAATCCAAAGGCTAAATTAAGACCAAAACAATTCCCACACGCTGGTAAATGCAAATCAGACTCAGAAATAAGTGCTATTATTAAGTCTTTGCTTGAAACTACCGTTTACTGTAATGTATAGTGGAAACGTGTTGCATTTATAGATATAGGCAAGCCAAGGCAGGTTTATTTGTACAGGTTTGCTTTACAATGGCATTGTGAGAAATAAAATAAAGAAATCACATTAAAATTATTATTCATTTGAAATACTAATTCAATTAGAACTGGTTTAAAATACAATCTGAAATTGAATGGAAATCAATGCAACAGGGTAAAAAGGAGTTCAGAGCTGAACCACAACTGACACAAGAAAAGATCAATTTTCGGAACTTGAATGTAACATCTAAATCCAAATATTTAAGGTATTAATAACTAAACATCCCTAATGATCTACAAGTTCCTTTAGGTTCATAATCTTCCAAGCATATCTGACAATTGATTTTAGTCTTCAGCCATTAAGTAATTTATAAATAACAGCACTTTTTAAAATCACATAACCGAACTTTAAATTTCAGTTCTGTACCCAACTAGAAGCCAGTGTAAAGATTTGGTGTATGCTCAATTTTTTTCTTTTTGGAAAGTCTAGTAGGGATTCCATTGCAGTAGTTTCCTTAGGACTTACTGTATAGTAAAAACCTAATTCTTGCTATATTTTTGAGATTATATTAGGCTTATTTAGATATTGCTTTCTTGTGGCTACTAAAACTAGCAAGTAAAACACATACATGCAACCCATATTTAATTCAGGCTCATTTGAAGCTCCATTTTAAACCATTCAGTCCATTTAATGTAATTTGCTTGGTACCTGGTTCACATTTGATTAGCTCAAATGGCAGAGATGAAGTAGTATTGCCACTATAGTTGCTCTTCTGTAACCTCATTCTGTACACTGAACAGCTATCAATTGGGGCTTTTCCACTGCATGGTACAACTCTACTTTTTTGGGGTTTTCCACTGTGGATAGTACCTGGTACCTGATACTTTTTTTTAGTAAAATCTCGGTCGAGGTTCCACGCGAGCCAAGCCGATACTAAATGTGAGGTCAAAATCCTGCAGATCACTGATTGGTCAGGGAGAATAGTAACTACCAGCATCACTGGATTTACGACACGCAACATCAATCCGCTATTTTTAAAATTAGCAACAGCGATAGCAGTATCTTTTGTTCACACACATTTCGAATTGTGAAAAAAGAAATGGCTGTGTGCAAAACCATGCCATGGTCAATAAACAAGGTGCAGAAGGTCCACTAGTTAGCGATGAGCAAAATGAAAAAGTCTCTCAAGAAGTGTCTCAGCTGTTGGCCGCACACGGCTACCACCGGACATACCAATGGTGTAGGGAAAAGGTAAAAAAATTTTTAAGTGACTACAGAACCATCAAGTAAAAGTGGAAGTGGTTCGACCAAATGGACGCTATCTGAACCGGAGAGCAATGGGAGGGAGAGTGCTCTGGACGCGTTAACTCTATCCTCTGCTTGAAAACTTCACTTTATTTAGTTGATCAGCTACTGGAAGCTTGCTTCTAAAACAATCAGGCCAATTTAACTGTTGCACCTGTGTAAAATCACCATGCAACAACTGCTTTATGCAGCACAATGAGCTAGTAGCTAACAGCTAGCGGTCATGTTATTGTTTTGATCAGTTTGTTTTGTGTTTAAGATGATGTCACGGCAGTAGAGTCGGCACAACTATGACGATCAGCCTATAATCCCACCCACGTTGAGGGACACTAAACTGCAGTGGAAATGCAAGCTCAGAAACGTAGAGCGAGTAGAGCTGAGACGAGTCGAACCGTACCGTGCAGTGGAAAAGTGCCAAATGACTCAAAGCTCTTACCAGCCCATCTTAAATCCTGTTTACCCACCCAGTCATACTGTTCCTGTATGAATCTATTTACAACGCTTCAATAATAAATGCTTATAGCCATCACTTTATCACCCTTGAGATCTGCAACATTTTACATTTGTTTGGCATCACTACTCCACTGTGCACTCTCTTATATATTAGAATATAACCTATTTAAGGACCACATTACGTTAGCTTGGACCCTTGAACTTGATCTTTAATGCAATGAAAGGAACAAATAGTGGATTCCGGCAAACCGCCCCATCAAGTCCCTTTGTTGCTGGCAGTGAATTTGTTCTGATAACACGAGTTCAGGTGTCCAATTATTCTCAAACCACCAGCACTGGCATTCCACAGAATGGATGCTTTGAAGTTTAAACCCATACATTAATGTTTTAATGCTGATTATAAATTGATCATGAGGGAGAGTAAAACCCAATGAGGGTGGGATAAACAAAAGCAAATCAAATTAAATGTGGACACCATTGTTGGGCTGCTTATTGTAAAAAGTCTTCAATTACCAACTGATACGTCTTTACTGGCTTTGAAAGGAATAGTATTGAAGAACAGTATTTTGGAGATATAGTGATTATAATTAGTGACTAACTAATATTGGCCAGGCCAAATAATCGGCCATTTTTTGGCCAAAACATTTTTTGGTAGTGTTTATCGTTATTTATGTCCTGCTCTCTATATATCGGTATCGCCATCAGTCATTGAAAAACCCATATAGTTCGACCACTAATTGTAATACTCTCTACTTGCCAGTATAGAAATTAATGTATTGTCAGGGCCGTGTTCTAGTGGTAAGTTCAACATGTCGAGTTATGGTGCTCGTGCAGCCAATGCAGGTTCAAATCCGACTAACTACATTTCCTGATCATCTTCCTCTCACAATTTCCCATCCACTTTCTCTAATGTACATATGAATAAAAGTGCCAAAATGTTCTAAATAAAAAGGATATAGTCCCATATATCTTAAAATATACACTCATTGAGCTCTTTATAAGGAAAACCTGTACACCTACTTGTCAATGCAATTATGGCAGCAGTGCAATGCATAAAATCATGCAGATACAGGTCAGCAGCTTCAGTTAATATTCACATCAACCATCAGAATGAGTAAAAACATCTCAGTTATTTCGACCATGGCATGATTGTTGATGCCAGACGGGCTGGTTTGAGTATTTTTTGTAACTGCTGATCTGAGATTTTTATGCACAACAGTCTTAAGAATGTATAGAGTATAATGCGAAAAAACAAAAATATCCAGTGAGCAGCAGTTCTGCGGATGGAAATGCCTTGTTGATGAGAGAAAGGAGAATAGCTAGACTGGTTAGAGCAGGCAGAAAGGCTACAGTAACTCAGATAACCACTCTGTACAATTTTAGTGAGCAGAAAAGCATCTCAGAATGCACAACATGTCGAACCTTGAGACAGATGGGCTACAACTGCAGAAGACCACGTTGGGCACTTTATTAGGACAATAGTGTTCCTAATAAAGTGCTCACTGATTATGTCATATGCAATGCATTACATAAATAAAATAAATAACATGGCAATTAACAAACAGATTTGGCAAAGAGTTCTGGTACAATGATTTTTTTAAATGATCTTGTGAAGGAGAAAAAAAAAAGTGTCACTGGTATCAGGTACTACAGATGTGCGTATGTTTGAGGACTATGTCAGCTGTTATTTTTATCTCACTGTAGTGAAGTGATGCTGCCACAAGATCTATTCTTACTTATCATCATTATCATCTCCTTTATTAGCATCAATGCAGTTATTATAATCATCACTTGATTACATGTACCACTAAACACAATCTTCATCTCGATTTTCTCCTTTACAAATAAGTGCCATTTTTATCTTGCCTCCCAGCTCAAATAATGAATACAGTACAACACATGCACAAAACTGCAGTGCAGCACTGGAAGTCCATCCTTCTGCAATGTAGCCATGGCAACACAGCAGTTCCTGCTCACTGGTGGAGTGAAGGAAACGGTGGCAGAAATAGGTCTATTTAAGATTTAAAATTGATAGGGGGAAGTGGTTGATGATTGCATTTAACGTCAGATGTTTTTTTTTTGTTGTTTTTTTTACAATTGTGTTTTATCTGAGACCTTAAATAACAGAAATGTACACAATGATTTCAGAGTACTAATGAATAGTGTGCACAAAATACAATAAGGCAAATTAGACAGCATCTTTTAATTAACTAAATGTAAGTAAAGGTATACAGATTATAAATGATCTGGTAGGATGGATATTTAACATAGTTACATATTACCAAGTCCAGCCATACCATAAACAAATACAAAACCATTTTTGCCCTTGGAAAATCCTATACTGCATTCAAATGTCATCATAATCCTTCACAACAAAACAATGAGAACGCAATCTTTCCCCCAGTACTATACATTTCATCAAAACAAATTCAGGGTGCTGCAGAGCAGTACAGACTGTTGACTAAAAAAAATGCCTACAACTACCCAGCAGCACAACACCATTTGTGTGCTTTGGTGTGATTTATCACAGCTGTGACCTCTATTCATTTTGTCCAAGTTTAGAACCCAATATTGGAGATAGACATTTCAAAATAAGAGACTGTTGTATTACTGCACAAACTCATTAGCTGTTAAAAGATTCCCTACATTTGAGGATGTAAGCTGTAACACATTACTTTCTTCTGACCCAAGATCAGTCCTTTTCAACAAAGTATGACACCAGCTCATTCAGAGGTTCTCCAGTGAACTTTCCATAGTACGCTGCAACATCAGTGGAGATTCACATACGTGAGACTGGTTGAGGACTTGTTGTGTTAGGGTACCGTCTGATTCAAATAGAATATAATCTTTATTTATGGCCATATGTCCAGGGCTGGTGAATTTGTTTCTGTGACTTTGCCATAGATAGAATAGCACCACTTATTACAGGGACAGTTACTCCCGGAGTAACCTGGGGTTAAGTGCTTTGCCCAGGGAACAAACGGTGATGGCTCATCACTCACCCCTTGCTGGGATCGAACCAGAAACTTTCCGGTTACCATTTTTAGTGTACCAGGGAGTCTCTGAGAACATTCATGCATCCAAATTGAGAACTTGGAAGTGGTGCAGTCCTACACATACCTGGGAGACCAACAGAAATAGCTGAATAAGCAAACAATGCAGTTATATAATCTATGATCTGCTAGGCGGCCATGAATAATTATTTTACCACAATGCTCCACAAATTATGGCTGCACGATAACACAAAAATCTTAATTGACTGATTATTTCCTTTGATATTGTAATTGTGATAAATTTTGATTCATTGAATTTACATTAAAATATTTGTGTTGGGCAGCTGCATGCCATATTCTTTATGCAGGCTACACATCTCAAATAAGACAAGAATGGTCTCGTAATTACGTTATGGCTGTTCAACATCATATTGGTCCTCATTGCACCATGAAAATCAGAACTATTATTTAATTTGTTTATTTTTTTACCACTACAAAAAACTTCTTTTGAACATTTTGAACCATGGAATGCTGCATTTGACACATTTTTATTATTAGTTTATTGTGGCAGCTGTAATTGTGATCTTATTTTTTTCTAAAAATCTAAACTGGTGACAACTCTTTTTGACCACTAGATACTCTATATGTTTTAAAATTCTATTTTGATGCCCAGCGTCTGCGTACGGTGGAATGCGAGCCTGCCAAAGTATACTCCATACAACTGGGCACACATACACAGGCGGATGGTGCATGCACGCTACAACTACTATGAGACAGACTATTGCTCTTCAGGAGTTTAGAACCATAAAGATTTTTTTCTAGTCCTTCAGACTTGAGTCATACAAATGAAAGTATCTCCTGACCTCCTCGCACAAGCGTTCCTGATGTGTACATCTACTGTTGTTGTTTTAACCTTTGTCTCCTGTTGTTTAGCAATAATGACATCTTCTAGCCCTTCTTCGTGACAGCAACAGCTCAGCTGTGAGTGTTGCCACCTTGTGTACCCATTTATTAGTGCAAATATTTCCAAGGGCATACTTCTCTGGTTGCAGCATCCAGCGCTCGAGCACACTGCTGATGACGAGATTTGCATCACGCATCCTGTACATGGACACTCATCCAGAGACTTTGCATCACATGCACAAGACATAGCGGCATGTGGAAAACCCTGAAGTGTTAAATAGACATATTTCATGTCACCTCCATCTTTCAGAGCTTGCATACAAAGCAGAGGCCAATTGTGGTTTGGTTAACATGTATACATGCTGAACGAAATGGAGCTAAGATCTCATATAGGTCTGTTAGTTCGCCAAAAAACAGACTGCATTTGCAGGACATTTCAAAAAGACTGTTATTGTTTTAGTCTGACTGAAATCAAACTTTTAAAATGCATGCAAACATATGGAGTGCATCACCTTTCCATTTATCCCTGCCTGGACTAATGAGCACTCTTCCAAAATTACATCTAGAGCCCTCCTTTTCCACATCCCAGCATATACTTCCACATCCCAGCATAATTATTCTCCTTTCTGAAGGACTTACATAATCTGTTGAGGTATGCAAACACTATTCTCCGAAAACACCTGCTAATGGTTTAGACGTGACCATACACACGTCATCTTGACTGTTCTGAAGAATAAGTGTGCGTAAATATGTTTACTCACAGCTATGTGTGGGAATTTATGTCTATTTCCTGGCACTTTCTTATGGAAATGCCATATGTCACAAGGCTCAGAGCTGGGAGTCAGAAGGAGTGAAAGTCAAAGGACCCAATGTGTGCTTGAGTCATAAGGCCTCATTGCAACCAGTAATTTTGCAGAAGAGTGAAAACTACCGCCTCTGCAAAATGGAGTGCACAAAAGCGATGAACCAGATACACGTCACTGATACCATTTTCAACTTGATGTGTAGTGTATGTGTACTCCTTAAGACTGATTCAACTGAGTGTAATGGGGAGGTCAAAGCACTGGGCAATTTGTCCAGATCATTTAACGATGACCCAACTGATGAAAACCCCATTTTAACCCAGCCTTTTTTCTTTTTTTTAGGTTTTAGAAGGGTTTGGGGTATAGTGGAGCTAGCTAAACACAAGCTTGGCCACACTGGAAGACCATCTTGTCCAGGCTGGAACATCAACTAAACAAATTTAATCCAGACCAGCAAACCATCTCAGGCAGTTTTTTTATTAGCAGGGAAAACACATGCCCAAAGAAGCCAAGTAAACATAACTTTTTGACTTGCACACTTCCCAAGCTAACCTCAGACAGGGGTGCCCTGGCCTAGAGCAGCCCGGACCTCCTATTGTCCCCCCCCCCGTTGCCTCTACCTTCCCCCATTAACAACCTTAGAAGCTGCCTTAAAGATACAAGACACATTTACAAATCACTATATGGATTAAGATGTTTTAGAATGTGAATGTCATTTGTGCTTAGATGAATGCATAACTTCCACATTGTGTATGTGTCTACCAAGTACTGCTCACCAATTTATATAAAATACCTTGCACACACTCATTGTTCCAAGTGTGTAATCATTTTTCCCCTTTATCTCCCCAATTTGGAATGCCAAATTCCCAATGTACTCCAAGTCCTCGTGGTGGCGTAGTGATTTGCCTCAATCCGGGTGGCGCAGGACGAATCTCAGTTGCCTCCACATCTTATCACATGGCCTGTTGAGCACATTACCGCAAAGATATAGCACGTGTGGAGGCTTCATGATATTCTCTGTGGCATCCACGCACAACTCACCATGCACCTCACTGAGAGCGAATCACATTATAGTGACCACGAGGTGGTTACCCCATGTGACGCTACCCTCCTTAGCAACCGGGCCAATTTGGTTGCTTAGGAGACCTGGCTGGAGTCACTCAGCTCACCCTGGATTCAAACTAGTGACTCCAGGGGTGGTAGTCAGCGTCAATACTCGCTGAGCTATCCAGGCCCCATGCAAGTAATCATTTATAATGTTCTTAATAATTCCAATATTTTGTCAGCAGTTTTACAGCCCATCACTAAAAGGTGTACATCTTGTCATGCTTCCTAAGACAATACTTAAACCTACCAGTCATATCATTTTTCAACCTTAATGCATGCGTAAGAAAGTCTAGATTTTTTTTTACACACATAAGCAACAAACCAAAGTGAGCAGCAGTGCATTATGGGGAGAGAACTTAAGGGCAACACATGTCCAGTCATGCTGCTGCTTTGAGAAAACTTCAATCATGTCTTCATATAATGCAGTTTTTCTACCTGTACACATGTATGAAAAAACTGAGCCTGACATCATGCTGTGTATATCATACCCCTCCAAAGGCAAATAGTAGATTTTAGTTTGCCCAACATATTAATCGGGAGTTGAAAGCCAAACAAAGGAGACAAACCAGTATTATAGAACCATATCCAAACACAGAGTTCAGGAAGCATAAAGGTAAAGCAACAGAATAGTGGTTTTAAACTAACAAGTCTTTCAAAAGCAAGCATACATGACTCCGAGATTCAACAATCACAACCAAGAACTAAACCTCAGCAGAGACGAACAATAAGACAACAGCTCAGGAGTGTAGATGCCACTCTTCTCCTTTTATATCGTGTTTTCTTTTCTGTGACATTGAAAGCCAGATGCATTTCCTGTTGCATGGAAATCTCCCCATTCTTAGCCACTGAAAAGCTACTGCACTAAAACAAAACCCAGAACACTCTTTGGAAGGGAACAAAAAGAAGAAAGCAGAGGCAGAGGTGGAGAACATACATGCAGACATTTCTCAGCCTTGTTTGTGAGGCATGGTCATACAGGGAAGGGAACCTGAGAAGGGAGCTAATTGTTTGTGTGTGTGTATGTGTGTGTGAAGAGGGAGTGAGATCGCTGACCTGTTCGGCTGTGTCCGAGTCGTAATCCTCATCGTCGGCGCTCAGTGACATGGCCATTGCTGTCTGATCTCATAGCCAGCCAGACAAACAGAATACAGACATGGCTATGACCCCCCCACAACAACAGTCGCCTTCAGTCTCTCACCCAATTTCCTTTCTCTACTCCTCTTCCTCTAACCTTCCCCAATGTCTTGCTATTTCGCTCCCTCTCTTTTCCGGTCTGGAAGAGGCAGCTGCACAGGCACACAGCAGCTACCTCATGCATATGCACCAGAAAAAGAAAATGGGGGAGAGGGGGGCCTCAGCTTAGCCAATCACAGACCACCTGGCATCCAGTTACAAGCTTGCCTACAAAGAGCACACATTGTGCCATGGGTCTGGGTGGGAGATAGAGAAGGGGGAGGGGTGGGACTGCCGCACACAAAGAACTACTGACATAACCATGCGAGAGCAAGGTCTTGCTCTGTGAATGATTAAGAGGGTCTGATTCCGTCTTCCTCTTTTACAAACACAGGAAGTTATCGGTTCACTTGTGGTTGATTGATTCAGTCTACTTTGTTGCTTTGCTACAATCATCAGTGCATGTCTGTTTCATACAAACAGTGTTTGTCACACAAGTAGGGACAAATTTGAATGACAATGGTCAAATATCTCACATTTAGAGGCCTATCAGCCTTTATACCTAAACTAGTCAAATTTAATTTAAAGGTGTCTACCTTTATTTAGATCTGCATTCTCTGCAGTTATCCATTCTGCTGAAGAGCATTTGGACATCCTCATTTTGCAAGAATTTGTTTTCGCTAAAATGCTCAATTTAAAAGGAATATTCTAGGTTCAATGCAAGTTAAGCTCAATCGACAGCATTTGTTGCTGAATAAATTGTGACTTGCCCCTCGTTTTCTTTTCTTTCTTTCTTTCTTAAAAAAAAAAAAGCACAAATCTGAGTTACAGTCAGGCACTTACAATGGAAGTGAATGGGGGCCAATTTGTAAACATTAAAATACTCACTGTTTCAAAATTATAGCCACAAGACGTAAACAATATGCATGTTAACATGGTTAAAGTGTTATTAAATCGCTTGCTAACCGTTTTTGTTTAAAGTTATAGGCAATTTTTTGGTGGAAAATTCCTTTGACATTTACTTTGACATCATATTAAGGTTAAAATCTAAATTGACAGACTGAAAACTCCCGAACAACCTCTGTGCACTTCCAACCACTTACATCTATTCAGGAAAAGCAAAAGCAAATCTTCTTTTCTAAATCTACTACACTACATAGACTAATTATATAAAAATATCTACAATGAAATATGCTGTCGGTCTTTCGAGGAAAGGGTGACATCAGGATCAGTCTTTTGAAAATAATCCCAAATATAGCAATGTAAACTGTAGCAATTATAATATTTTGATGGAAATGCTGTGAATGCATGCTTATAATCTATCTGGGAAGTAATAGGATTTTCATTGTATTTATAGTATCTGAATGTGTTGCCATTTTTTATAACAAATACCCTAGTTTGTTTAATAAAAAGCCATACTTGCATCAAGTTACATTATAATGTTACAAACCCATGGTTTGATCTTTGTTATAAGGTCTTACTACAACACAGTTATGGTTGCTAAGCAAAAATATGGTAAATTAAATAAATCGATATATTTACAAAAAAAATTCAACATAGGGTCCATGTCTTACACCAATTGTTCACAAAACAATGCAAAATAACCTAAACTATGGGTGATTTGTGGTGGACGTCTTAATCAGATACCAGCAGTTGTTGACAAAGATTGTACATGCGTCACCGAGTTGATGAAGAGAGATTACCTTAGTCATTCATTCCTGGTAACAGTTCAAACTAGTCTGCACCTGTTAGACAAACATAAAATAATCAACACAATCGTTATTTGTGGGGGGGACAAAACATAAACGCATGAGTTTGATGGGTTACTGGAGCAAATAAACAGCCATTTGTATGTGGAGAATTAAGCTAGTAATTAAAGATCGTCACATATATTTGAACTGAAACGATAAAAACATTAAGAACATCCTAGACTTGTGAGTTCCCGCAAGAAAAAGAATGCTTTGGACTACAAGCCCCATAAACAGCTACATAAGCAATCAAAAGCAGCGGTGCATTCTGGGTAGTTCGACTTGTAGTTTCTCAGAGTAAACGGGGCATTACCCAAATTAGCAGTTTTACAATCGGAGTATGCCACATTGTGTTGAAGTGCTCCGGGTAATCCAGAGGCAATAAAGACGACATCAGTTTAAACATCCGTACAAGTTTAATAACTTTTGAACTTACATTGAAAGAAGCGCAATGAGTTCAAACGAGCACTCGCTTCAAGCGCTGTCATGGAGAAAACTTTACTTGAGTCGAGCCAAACTCAAAGCGACCAGCCGAACCTCCGCTCTGCTCTCCGGCTTCGCTATGGTGAGTCCAGAAAATTATGATTTGTCATTTTTACTTTAAATGAGAAACCTTTGACAGAAGAAGAATGACAAGTATTTGGAGTTATAGCGCTCTTGTAACATGACGCAAGACATGTCAATCGCTTTGATGCGCGAACGGCACCTGTCATGGATTTTTGTAATCAGTGGGATCTGGACTGAGATATCACGCTTGCACATTAACATTGCAGTTGCATTTAACATCAACCTTTTCTAAAAGAGTAAGGATGCATTAAGACTCCCTCTGACATTAAATAATATTGCTATTCTCTCTTGTAAGCATAATTCAAGTGTTCTGCCTCTTACAAAAATTTAGTTTTCACCAAAATACCATACATTAAGTTACCACATGTATTATTACTGCAGTTACACTGGAACTTCTGTCATATAAATATAAATGCATAAAAGGCTGAAAAGTATTATACACTGTTTAAATGAGGTTCCTCCTTCATAATGGTAGTAAGTATGGTAATTTGCCAGCAATTGTGGTTACAATAATGCATTTTTTGCAAGGGCTGCTGTATCATGGCTGTGACAGGTTTCCGTTTACTGGAACACTTCATGTATCTTCAAGCCATCATGCCAATGAGACATGTTTCCTTTGACAGTGTTAAAGGGATAGCTCACCCCAAAATGAAAACTCTTGTGAAATGAAAACAATAATTTAATATTAATGCATCTTAATTAGCTATGCACAGGAAGTATTTTAGGCTACTCAATTGCTTGAGTAGCCTAATCTCAATTGCTTACACACTAAAACCAAGTCCATCACAGCATTTTCTTAAAGATATACTTATTTCTCAAAACTATGAACACTAGGCCTATTCCTTCCAAACAAGTTGCACCTCCTTGTCAAAACTCTTGAACAGAAATGTAGCATTTTGCCCCACAAGAACTAGCACAATGCCATCACAACATTAACTAATTTCACATCTTACCATGTGAACACTAGTAAGCAAAATCAGAACCTCAAGTTCAAAGATGAAAAAGAGGAAAAGCGAGAGGAAGAAGGTCTAAGATAAGAGGAAGTCTTTTATGAAGTTCATTAGGCATGCCAAGGTGTACCCTTCCCCCTTCAGTAAGCTTCAGTAACATATGTTGCCTATGAAACGAGATGCTTTTTCAAAATAAATGTGATTTTACTTTCTCTCTACTTTCTGAATTTCCTCTCATCAAGTCTCATTCACTTATAAATGTGCATGCACATTGCATATTTATGCGCTAGGGCTGAGCATTGATACGGATTTCTCGGTTCAGTTTGATTTGGATTTTCAAGCTTTCAAATCGATATTGATTCATGGGTATTTTTCAGTTATTATGTCCCTTTTGCTTACATATAAAATAAATTATCTCCCAGCTAATGCTGTTAATTATACAGGAGACCTTATAACTAGGTACATTATGAAATATTCATTTTATTAATAATATTTTACTTGTGTTTCATAATTTTGGTCACATTTGAGCTTTTTAAAGCTGAACAAATCGATGTATTCAATAAATACAATATCATTTATTGTTTAATTGCATATTTTGTGCTATTTACAAGTATTTACATTGATTTGTTGAACACGTGGTAAATCAGCACTGTCTCTTTAAGAAAACCGGCATTTCTGTAAACACCAGAGCACATTTATCAAGCACAAGGTTAAAAACTGTATTCCAGGTCTGGAATCATGTGTAACATTGTAGCAGTCGCATGAAGTTCTCTTTACAATCTGACCTTCTTCAGAACGTTGAGTCTCTGTGACACCTGTGCTAAAAAAGCTAGATGCAGCGCAGCGAATGAAACACAAGGTGTCTTGAGATGCATTTATAAAAATGGAAGTTCTTGACACGGTGTCTAAAAAATGGAGACTTAAGACTCTGCAGAACAAAAATGGGCTTTTCCCAATCATGGGCATTTTCAATTTTTTAACCGCTTTACATGATTTGCCTACTACATTGAGATTCCCTACTTTCATTGGATAGTTTAGAAATACCATCCCGGTTTGAAAACAGCCACAGATTGGGAAAAACCCATAATTGCAAGCAGAGGGGTATACTCCAAAAACTGTGGCAGTCTTGCGCTAGCCACTGAAAAAAAGAGTGAGATGCCATGCAGTGATCAAAGACATTCATCGAGCGCATGTTAGATAGAAAAACAATTAGGAAAACAGCACAGACACACACAGAAACACATATGAATAGCCCCCAACTCGCCATAGACTTGGCCCAAAAACCCAATGGTTTGTCATTTTCCATCGTGCTCAGATCGGGTTGAAGAGACCCCTGTTGCATGTGTAGAATAAACGAATAGGGATTTTGGTATTCGAATACAAGTGTGTCGAGAGGTTAAACAAAATGTTGACTATCTGCAGAAATCCCTACTGCAAATGCTTACGGCAAGGTTTTCGAGTAATGGCAAGTGTCATTCTCAAAAACAGCTGAAACACATTTGATATGTCCTAGACCACACGTGATCACCTGCACTTTTATGCAGAACCTCAGATCGAGCTATAACACAAATCCTTTTGTTGCTCTAAAATAAGTCAAACTAATTATAGGGTCACTTTATTTATTCAATTCCGAATAATTATATGCTGTACAGTGTATATAAATATAACAAAATCAATGTTTAAATGCTTTGGGAGTCTGTGATATGTGTCCATACGATTGGTTTCAGTTGGTTCTAAATTTTACTGAAAATGAAAAATTTAAGTGCGAACTTGTTGAAGAATCATGATTTCGGTGTAAAACTTTTATACATAGGTTTTATGAACATATAAAATTGCATAAAATTACATTTTTTTTAAGATCTACGCATTTTAATTTCAGAACTAAATTTCATCAAATTGAATTTAGTCATCTTTTACTAAATACATTTAAAAACTAAATAGTTCATGTTTTAATAAGTTAATGTAGTTAAAAATTACACAATTCGTTTTGATGAAATTTTGTTATGAAATGTGTAAATCTTAAAAATAGGTTAAAATATTTTTAGTGTATACACAGTTAATAAATGAGGCCCATCGTGTTTGGTTAACATACTTTGCTTTTAAATTGGGTATTAGCCAGGAACTAAAACCGAAATGTTTTTCATTGTTCGCTCAAAAACTGTATTTTTTCGTTAAAAGTTCAGAAGTTCCGCAGCCTCCTTTCCAAATCGTTACCGGTTAGAACACAATAAAATAATGGTTAATAATGTTCTTTTTAAAATGACGAATTGCAGTGTTGCCAGATCTCGCAAGAGAAACAAACAACATGGTTTGGAAAATCAAGCCCAAAATAAGCTACTTGCCTCATCAAAATGAGCTAAATTTAGCAATTATTTTTTTTCTTTGTAGTGGATTTAATAGCACAGAAATCATAACGGCATACAGTTAATTAACAGTTAAGTATATCTTTTTTTACTGATCTGCTTCTCAGTCAAAACCTGTCAGCATTATATCTAACAAAAATTCAGTGAAGACTTGGAGACAATGTAACCTTTTACTTTTTAACCTCCTTTAGTTTCATGAAAAAAATTTACGGAACAAAATGAACCGGTTATAACCGGTCAAAAGCATTTAAAAGTAACGTTTCATTCCGGAACAGTTGAAAATCACTTTGTTTACATTATTTTATTCAAGTAAAGTATTTAACATATTTACAGATACAAATATAAGACAAAAACAGGTTTAAAAAAGGGGTTGTAAATAAGAGATGAATATATGAAGAACCCTTACAAAAATGGCTTAATGTCAGTTTCTACATTATACCCTTGTGCCGACATATATATTGTGCCATATTTAAAGTTCATATCCAATGGACCCTTTTCATAATTTCCACATATTATTCCTTAGCGTTCCCAATTATTTAGGGTAAATTTATATTTAATATATTTTTTTATATTACCCTTGCTATTCCTGTTCGCAGGTATTTGAGATAACCATTATTATTTTGCACTTTAAATTCCAATCACATTGTACTGTCCAAATAAGGGAATGAGTGGCTCATTTCAGAACCGGACTTGAAGCGCTGTGATGCACACGCTGTCTACCGAGATTGGCGTGAAAATATAAATTAGGATTTTAGTGAACGAAACACTCCAGTTACATTTTTTATTGAATGAATGTGTAATTGCAAATGTTATTTGTCATTGTGGGTTCAAACACGCAGTGTTCATGACACACAGTGACAAAGAGGAGTGCCGTGTCACACCCGAGATGATCGAATGAAGAAACACAGAATCTAAAAAAAAAAAAAAATATATATATATATATATATATATATCTCAAAGTTATTCAGGTTGGCTATCCAACAACAACAGTTTAAATGCAAAATGAACCAAGACCAAAGTTGTTGTGGTCTACCATTCACTGCTATAAAAGTGTACCAAAAAAAGAAATGTGAAAAGGTCCCATCATCGAATCATGTAGACCAGGCTGAGACCATCCACCCAGTATGGCTCATGTGCTCCTATGGTAACCCCTAATGTGTTTTCAGGTGGCGATGGTAGAGGTCCAATTGGAAGAAGATCATAAGTACCCTCCTGGCTTATTAATTGCCTTCAGCGCCTGCACGACTGTGCTGGTAGCTGTCCACCTCTTTGCTTTGATGATCAGCACCTGCATTCTGCCCAACCTGGAGGCTGTAAGCAACGTCCACAACCTTAACTCCATAAAAGAATCACCACACGAGCGAATGCATCGCCACATCGAGCTGGCATGGGCCTTCTCTACCGTCATCGGTACCCTCCTCTTCCTTGCAGAGGTGGTCCTTCTCTGCTGGGTGAAGTTCCTCCCTTTGAAGAATAAAAAGCCAGAGCCTAATGAACCCACAGAACCTCCAGGAATCAGCCCAGGAGAAGCTGCTGCAATCGCTTCCACCATCATCATGGTGCCCTTTGCCCTGGTGTTTATTGTTTTTGCGGTGCATTTCTACCGTTCACTGGTCAGCCACAAAACAGACCGGCAGTTCCAGGAGTTGGAGGCTCTGTCCAACATCACACGGCTGCAGAACGAGCTGGATCACAGGGGAGATGCCACCAATATGCAGCCTTCTTCAGCACATTTTGCCTAATGTAAGCACTTTTTAGATGAGTCTTTGTTCTCACACCAAATACTTCTCTATGAAAAGGACTGTCAATCAGGATAGTCCGAATCGGGATTCTGCAATACAATACAAAAGTTTCACAATATTTTGGTCACAGCATGCTCTTTGTGTGTGTGTGTGTGTGTGTGTGTGTGTGTGTGTGTGTGTGTGTGTGTGTGTGTGTGTGTGTGTGTGTGTGTGTGTGTGTGTGTGTGTGTGTGTGTTTTGTTTCAGTACATCAGATATTTGTATACGTTGCATCTTGCTAAAAAAAAATGTTTTGACTACAACAAGATAATTGTTTGTTTTCTGCAAAGACTAAAGTGAGCGTACAAGCTTGATTTAAAAAAATTTGAGCCACAATGTTTTACAGTACTTTTAGAGCAATTAACATTGTTTTGTTACAAATGATAACGTCAGAGGCTTGAAATGGAAGAATAATCATAATAATGCTTGGCCTCAGTGTATTGATTCAGTTTCATCAAGACAAAATAATGTTATGTTATTCTGTATAGATCCTCCCCCACTGCTTTTTACTGTCTATTGTGGACTTATCCACAGATGATTCATTCACTCTCAGTGATTTTTATAGGATGCTTCCTACTGGAAAACATAGTGTATATAGCGGCAGGATTCAAAAGAGCAATTGCTGAAAAATTACATTATTTTGGTCTTTTTCATACAGAGGGTGTAGTTTGCTAAACAGTGCTGTCAGCATAATAGCTGGAGCTGTCTTAATGTCATTTACTAAATTGCACTTCTTTCTTCATTATTATAATATAATTATAAGAAAAATAGGAAAACATGAAATGAGTCTAAATATATTGTCCAACGCTGAGCAATTCATTTAAAAATTTGTTGAAATTAGAGGTCGACCAATACGATAACTATGGTGGTGGAATAGGCCGATAACAGTTTATTCTGCTGATAGTTCAAAATGAAAAAAATTTCACATGCAGACTATTGTGCAACAAAATACCAATAATTATCAGGAAAAAAACCGATATTGCGCATAACGCGGGACATTTACCTATAAACATTTCCGGAATACACGCTTGTTTTGGAACTCTTATTTTGAAATGACAGACTCTTGACTCCGTCACAGTGGTCTGTATTTAATTATTTACCTAATTAGGCTTTTATAGCCTATATTCACCAGATTAAGGATTTTATATATCACCAGATGAGTTTTGTTTTTTTAATTATTAGTATTTCCAAAAAAGTTGGAGCCGCAACTTTTTTCGTTTCTTGTATTTTATCTTTGCATGCCCTCGCTTTAATTCAGAACACTTGATTTATCTAATCACAATAACAAAATAGACATTGAAGTGAGGATAAAAATATGTAAGAATATAGTCAATAATTAAAGAATTAGATACAGCAAATCCCCATGAGATGTCAGTGATAGTTTAATTGCACCTCTAGGGGTCGCTGTTATACTGTAGAACCAATCTGTTTTTAGTGTGGAACCCTCCAGCTCCGCCATGGAGGAACACACCAACAATCAGTATACCTCATCGGCACTGATTAATTGTTAAAACCGATATATCAGCCTACATCTGGTTGAAATGTCTTTGAAGTTGAAATGTTATTACTATGGCAATGTCCTACATTTAATAATTCATGCTTTTTAGTTTTTATCTTAATTGTACTTGAACGTGCCAAAGAGATATTGTTTTGTTTTGACTTTATTGTCTGTTCCGATTTCCTGGACAGAAATTAATCTTTGACACTGGCATAAAAAATACATCTTATCAGACAATACTGTACATCCACATACATACCACATAATGAAACACATGGAAAACATACATAAATCTAGTGAATACAATACATATGCATATATATATATATATATATATACACAAATACACACACCTATATAAATATATAGTACCTCAATTAATAATTTGGTTTAAAACAGTTACCGCCAATGGCACAAATTATCTTTTATATATGTTCTTTTTAGCCAATGGTATACGCAGCCACGCCCGAATGGAGGGCCTCAAAGCAGGAATAGAGGGGATGGGTCTGACCTGAATATTCTGCAATTGGCTTTTTTTCCATAAAATGTGAAAATGGCTCTTGCAATGTGCTCTGTTTCTGGCCGGTGATCTTATTTGCTTTGTTAATTACTCGTATTAATTTCATTTTCTGTCTCATTGTTAAATTACCATACCACGAAACAATGTTTTATTTCAAAATACTTTGATCATCGATCTGTAAACAATTGTTTGGGCCCTCCTATCAATACTAACATTTCTTAATTTCCTAAGTAGGCTGAAACACTGTCTTGTTTTCTTATGTGTATGAACCACATGTTCCTGGAATGAGATTTGTCATCAATGATTGTACCTAAATATTTAAAATTTGAAACTTGCTCTACCTTTACACCATTTATAATAACTTGTTCATTTGAAATGCCAGTCGTACTTGTCCTGTTTTGATTCCCACAGCACAATTCCTTTGTTTTCTCAATGTTCAATTGTAGATGACTTATCAAACCACTGTACAAGACTTTTAACATACTCAAAATAAGTTGAACTATTCGCATCCGTCTGGCAAGAAATGAAAATGAAGTCATCAGCGTATTTGATTAAAGTGAGATCGTCCCTGTTACATTGAAGTTCATTATTATAAACAGAAAAAAGCAGAGGTGATAATACACATCCCTGTGGTAACCCTGAATTTAAGCCTATACAATTAGATGAGATTCCATTAACACAGACACGTTGGGGCCTATTTCTTACAAATTTCTCAATCGATAACATTAACCAACTACTTGCACCTAAATCTTGCAATCTTTCTTTTATAATGTTCGGTTGTACAGTATTAAATGCTGATGTGAAATCCATAAAAAGAATTCTAACATGAGCATTCGTTTTATCTAAATGGTGCTGGGCCTTATGTAACAGGGTCAGGGAGGCATCCACCGTACTCCGATTGGGCATATAAGCTATTTGTAATGGATCTACAGAGCCATTCATTTGTACTAACAGTTCTTTATGTAATATACGCTCCATGCACTTGCACAGAACAGATGTCTTTAAGAAAAGGTCTTTAAGATCTCTGGCATGTGGTGTTGTCAGAAGCCTCGTATTTCTGTTGTCCTCTGTGAATGAGAAAGGTAGAGCTCCAAAAAGGGTCGTGAGCTTCAAATTCTAACCTAATCCTTTCCCTAATCTTAACCAAAGTGGAAGTGCCGCCCCCTTTTGGAGTAACTCAACACTATTTCGGAGATTCCAACCCCCCCCCAAATTTGGAAAAAAAATATTTTGTGATTCAGCCGAGCAGGTGGCATCTTTTCAGTTTATGTGCTGTTGTTCATTTTCTTTTTTCTGTTTTGCATGCTTTGAGTGTGAATACAAAATATGGATGAAGCAATTTGAGAGCTATTTTAAAGTGGGCTTTTATATTTTTTTTAGTCAACTGGAATTTAAACTGATATAATTTGTTTACAAATTTAGACTTGTGTTAAGAGTAATGTCTTTTATTTCCAACTTAATCAGAAATTATTTGTTTCAACTTGTGTGTATATTCTGTGTGTAAATATCTTATATCTTGTGCTGTTACTATAGTTGCTTTATTAAATGTATGTTTTTTTTTTTTATTCAAACTTTACATTCAACAATACAGAAGTGTATGTTTGATTATATCTTTGAAATGTCCATTTTTACACTTGTACTATTTTTATAATTTGCAAAGACTTTAGAGGAAGCACGGTGTGTTTTCTAATACATTTGTTTTAAACTTGTAATCTGTCACTATAAACTTGGGCTATATATATATATATATATATATATATATATATATATATATATATATATATATATATATATATATATATGGTTAAGAAAATTGGCTGAATCACAAGCAAAACAGTCAATATAAACAAAATACACACTACAAATAGCTAAAGGAACCATGCAAAATGTCTGAAGCTGAAAGCATTTTAATATTTTGTTGAACAGTTTCAGTGCTAAATACCGAGTGAGGAGGTCTTTGGATTGCATTTGTAAAAGTTATATTCCTTTAATGGGAATGCAAATCTCCTAAAAAGGCGTCTTTTGTATTTTGGAATTTCAAAGAAACATATCAAAATTAAGGGAGGTTTAATTAATTTATTGTAATATTTCTTGATTTTATTAGATGCCATCTGGGAGATTACATTTTTGCTGGTTAATTCAAAGAGATTATACTACTTACCTACTTGTCAAATCGAATGCAATGATTTACTAAATAAAATGTCCAAAGGCTTATCAAAAAGTTTTGTATTATTGTGCATGAAGAACTTTTGAGTGGATACCTGAGCAGAACCTGAGAGAACTAAACTTAAGAATGGCACTAATGGTATTATGACCAGTATTTTTGAGCTCCTTGATTATTACACACAAAAATGAACAAAACTTGCATTGGCACAGTTGCATATCATAAATGATACATGATGCAATATTTCAATGCCATATTGCAGATCTTTACCTTCAGTCTGATGAATGAGGGTAGAATGAGTTCTTCAGTACATCAGGTATAATTATAATAAATAATAATTATCCTATTTTCACTCTTCATGGTGTATTTTATTTACTGCATAAAAGATACTTTATGCATCTGCCGATTTCAGGGATGGCTTTGTTCTTATACTTTCAGTTTTATTGTGCAAAGTCATATTAGGAGTTTATTGTCTTCTCTCTCCAGCGTTGCATCTCCAGGAAAACAGTGATATTAGATTTACTCTCGACATACATTAAGTGCATTATGATATTGTAAGTTGTGTGTCAATACATTCAAGGGAAGGTGAGTGTTTTGACTGGTTAACTTGTAATACATTTCTTATGTCTGCAGAGGGCGCTGTTGATGAGGCTCATAAAGGGCAAGACCTTCATAAGTTCTCCGTACCTTGTTAGATGTTTGAACTATGGATAATTTAAAAAGCTGCAAAAATTCTGTAATTAAATTTAATTGATATCTATAACCTCTCTAACTGTCTGTATATATGTTAATAGTGTACAGCTTGTGTTTCCAACGATTACCTTGTACTGATGTTGAATAATAAGCAGATATTTTTGCTTTATTAAAGGGATAGTTCACCCAAAAAAAACTCTGTTTACTCACCGTCACGCCTTACTAGGTGTGTATGATTTTCTTCTTCTGAACACAAACACAGATTTTTGTTGAATAGTTCAGCTCTGTAGGACCATAAAATCCATGTGAATGGTGACCAGAACTTTGAAGCTCCAAAACACACACAAAGTCACTATAAATAAGTAACCCACAAGTCTCAAGTGGTTAAATTAATGTCTTCTAAAGTGATACGACCACTTTGGGTGAGAAACAGATCAATATTTAAGTCCTTTTCTTTACCATAAATCTCCACTTTCACATTTTGAAAGTGAAAGTCGAGATTTATAGTAAAAAAGTACTTAAATATCGACCTGTTTCTCACCCACACTTATCATATCACTTCTGTAGACATGGATTTAACCACTGGAGTTCATTTGAGTACTTAAATGCTGCCTTTATGTGCTTTTGGAGTTTTAAAGTACTGGTCATCATTCACTTGCACTGTATGGACCTACAGCGCTGAACTATTCTTCTAAAAATCTTTTCATTTTTGGGTGAACTATCCCTTTAAATATCTGCTTGGTGTGGAAATTATGGTTGGTTTATTAAGGCACAAGATAAAATAATGCCTGTTATTACTCAGTGCACTAAAACTAAAGAAAGTAAGTTGCGCTTTATTTGTCTTATCTGTATTTACTGGTATCTTGCTGCTGGAAATGCAGGTGAGTTTGGGTTCATGAGTTCTTCATTGTTGCATATAGATGCTCAGGCTGATCAGTGATGTCTCTGTTAACTTAACCGTGACTTTGTTGGTATGCTGCTTTGCTTCCCAAGATCTTTAGAGAGATCATCTCTCTCTCTCTCTCTCTCTCTCTCTCTCTCTCTCTCACTTCCCCTCACTCTGAAGCTTTGATGGGGTGCCATGTATCTCTCACACTGGAGGTCTTTTCATTGGGAGCACCTGTCAGGAGGAAGTAGGGAATGGTGGTTTGTTGTTACAGGCTGATAATTCACAGCAATGGCCAGATGAGACAAAAGTATGTGTCTATTAGTGTTTGTGTGATGGGAAAGAGATGTCTGCTAGGTGACAGATGAAGAAACAGAGGTGAGAACTGGAGGGTAATCTTTAAACCGGCCGTGATGGACACAGGTGACTTTGAAAAAAGTTTTGTTTGTCTGCAATTTGATTCAATTTAACCAACAATTCTGTTAGTTTGACCAGCATGTTCACCTTTGGTGTAGACCACAAAAAGATACACGCACACATTCACTTAAAATGTCATTCCAGCCTGTTTATCCAGAGACTAGAGGTGTCGACATGATGTTTGACAGTGAGCGAAGGGATCCTAAGAAAGCAATGCAATAGCATACATTTTGTCTATTTGAACACCTGTATGTGAGTGTGTGTTGGAGTGTGTAAGGCCGGATCTGGATACAGAAAGGACTCATCCTTCCCCTGGAGCCACAAAGAGGCCGTTTAGGTGCTCGTGAGAGGATAGCATTGTGTTAGCTGGCCATCCATGGCTGCCCGTTAGAAAGTTAAATGATTCTGCTGTCACTGCCAGTCCAGCTGGGCACTAACACATACACACACTTATATAAACACACTACATCCTCCTGCCAAAATCACCAACGGATGCAAGCACATCTCTCAGCCATGAGTGAGAGACAGACAGAGAGAGAGAGAGTGAGACTGCTTTTCACTTTTTAATTCACAGCTTGATTCTGATTGGTCATTTGTGGCATTGTGTGCTCATATAATGTTAATAAAGGTATAGTTACAGTCCTGGATGCTGATATTCAACAGGTATTTCACCAAGCTGCTATATGTATAGCTGATCATTGTTCTTGCATAGTCTCCAGTGTAAGCATATTGAATTGGCAAAAAATGCCAAATAAAAACACATGTGGCGAGTACTAATACTTTACTGAATTGTGATGACCGTCTTTTGACAGTGTCATCTATCTCACCCCAGTGGGTAGATGACATAAAGCTATGGCTGGGGTTAGTTATGTTGTGATCATTAACTACTTCAAGTTTTTTATGACAACTGCACAAGTTGAGCCTGAACTCATTTTTACACATCAAATGGTTGTTGTTCTCCGTCTGTATCGATCATTTCTGTAGTTTTTACATTACTTCTTTTGGAGACCGGGACCTGAAAACAGTCCAGCTTCAAGCAGAATCATCATAGTGCTGTCCAGTGGTTGGTCAGTAAAACTGTGGAAATCTTCTGAAGGATGACATTTATTGATTTTACTTAAATACACATCTGCCTTCAGTTATGCCTAACAACGCCCACCTAAACCATGACTATAATCACAATATAGCACAGCCTCTTATAACTTATTACTTAAAAGTTGTACTGCTAAAGATAGGTATAACAACCTGGCAACCAATCTCCAACAGTGTGCCAGTTTCATGTCTCTGCTAGCCCTCATGTTCTTTTGTTTTGTCCCAAATGTAAATAATTAGTCATTATTTTGAAAACATTATAAACATAATAAACTATGAAGTCATATTCCTGAGAATGATAGCTTTCATTTGATATATGATTTGTCTATTTAAGTGCTATGTGAAAGACTATTACATTAATTTTTATATTTCTACCACAATTCCTCTAGGTGGCGCTTATCTGCGATGCAGATGTTTTCAGCTCTTATTATGTTATTTTATGTAACATAAATGCAAAAGTGAGGTTCAAAAGATGGTGTTCTATGAAAAGTTCAGCAGATTCTAAGCTTTCGAATGATACCATATGCCTGATTTATGTATCCGGGGACTACAACGTTTTAAGTATTTCGAAATATGGAGTCCCTCTTTCGTTTAACCTTGTGCAACCCCACATACACATGCGTGGACAAAGTATATTTAATTCGCTATATGTAACGCATAATTTAAATTAATTTAAACCAACTGAATACTGGCTTAGCCAGACGGGATTTAGATAAATAGATACATTTTATTTTTGGATTTACTCTGGGTTTGTGTAGGAGTCGGTGTTGTGCTGGGAGCCGGACGTTTGCTGGAGTCCATCTCTAAGATAACGTTACCTAGTGTTGCAGACTGTTTGTTGTTGCTGTTGAATAGCAGAAGAGAAGCACTGAGGCTCTCGGGAGTGCAGATAAATGTCACATCCTTTGGATTTTCCTGGCAAAAATTACCCACTCTCTTTGCATGAAAATCAGTCTACAGGCTTTAATAGGCAACCTAGGAAATCTGGGAAGGGCTCATTTTTTAAGTTTCATTACAAGCCGTTCACACATGGGCAAAAAAAGGCAAATATTACATGAACATTTTTATTTATTTTACTAGATTTGTATCTAGTATAATTTGACATGCCACTTAAATTTTTATTTTCTAAATTTTCACTTGAGCACGCTGATAAACGTGATGTACACAGAAGTGGATTTTGGGACATTATTCCCTCAAAGTTGAAAAAAATTGTTAGTTGTTTTGAATAACTTTCAAGATTAACAAACCTGTGGGTTATTTCGCTTCATTATAATACGAATTTTGTTATATTTTATTGTGTTATCACTGTATAATATGGTTCTATTCATTAACATTAGTAAATACATTCCTATATTCACTGTGCATTTTCATATTGAGAATCAATGGGTTCATCCAAAAGCTGAAACATTTTGCTTTCAGAAGCTTTACATGGGGTTAGGATGAAATTAAGGTGCATTTCGAACTGTTCTGAGACCAGTGCAGACAGACAGTACACTGGAGGTGAAGTCATTCACTAAATAGGGAGCAAGAGAGCATCCTATAGCTTTCTATGCAGCTAAGGGCTTTCAATCCTAAAATCAGAGCAAAGGTTCAGTTTCAGGCTGCAGATGATGTTTGGACCACTCAACATGTTTGGCAGACATGGGACAATGGCATTCAGTACATAGATTCAGAATTTTTAACATGGTTGGCAGTGATTGGATGATGCTGGCCATTACTTTAAATCAGAATTATGCAAATTCCTGATGTAATGTCTGAACATTATGTAATGTGTATAAAAAACATGAATATTCAACACTCCTGGAAGCATAATAAACAATTTGATTTAAAAAATCAGACTTTCTATAACTTGGTATTATTTTTTTTTAAGAATCACAACTTAGTCCCCATGTCCACATACGTGGACATACATTTTTGGAGAACTATTTGCTCTAATAATTTTGTATTTTGTATTTTTTTGGCATGTTTATTAGGTGCTACAAGTTACAAATCAGAAATGGAAAATGCACACATCTCAGGAGATTATTAAAGTATCTTGGAGTAGCCTACCATGTAAATACCATGGTGCATGAATATGGTAATCAAATGATAATAAAGTAGCATTTTATTACAATCTGAATCCATCACTGTACCATGGTATCACATTATCTTCTGTAAAATAGTTTTATATAACGACTGATGTGCTAGTTTCTTGTTTCCTGTAGCACTCCACTGTGTCTTTCTTCTCACATATTAAACTAACTTAAATTCAAATTAACATTTCATGTCCATTTGTTTATTAATTTGGTAACTATGACCTTCAGAGTGATACAAAACAAATTACCCCAAGTGAATGAACATTGCATTTTTACATGCTCCTTGTGTTCAATCTATACTGTTGGAATAGATATTACACTTTTAACACTGCATGCTTAATTCGTTGCATTGTAGGTGGTAGAATTATGAAAATGTTATAATTGTAAAAATGAAGTGTGCATTTATTGCTCATTAACCTCAAATAGTCAGATCCTGACCTAGTTGTAGCATCCTGGGGAAACAGTATGTTTAATCAATTAAGAAGCACAAAGTGAGAGGAAGACCTGCCTGTTCACAGGGCAGTCAGAGACTCACCCCTTCTTGTCTTATCACACACAATGAGACACATATACACACAGATTGCATGCAAGCATCATTCTTAGAGGCCTTTGTGTTTCAACTTGCATTAGGACCATGTGGAGACCCACAGAAGTAAATGAAATATCCTTGTTCAAATATTAACATTTAGTTATAATATGGTTTTCAAGGATGAGGATATGTCATAAACTGTCATGCATTTGTGTAATCAGCATACGTTTAATCAGTTCAAACATATGTTTAACTGGATGCATAGCCTATGACAACAAAATATATAAGCATCTTTTTTTCATCCCCCAAAATTTGATAATCCTATTAATTTTGCTATTCTAATTATGCTTGATGTTATGATAAAATGCATTGTATTATTTGCTTTGTTAGCTTTATATCCTGCTGTCTGTCACCCTGTCTGACAGATGTATGTGTGATTCTCACGAAACCTGTAAACACAATCTCGTGGTCATATTCAAACCCCAAATCAATAATACTTTTTTTTTTAAATTGCACAATAAAAACTAATCCTACATTTAGAACCATTAACATTTTTGCATTGTCACTTTGTTAATAGTGCCACTGAATGAAATTGCAAAAATAAACAATATTTTCAAAACAGCTTTCTGAATATGCCCCTCATCTGCCGTTGATCGACCATACAAATAGCCCTAAACGGGTTTCTCAAAACAAACAAGAATTTTTTATAATTTTCACTGTGTAAAAACAGTGTTTTCGAGAAAATGAACCTATGAATAGCTTTAAGCTTTAAGCACATTTTACCCAGTTCTCATAACCGTAATGCATCCAGATGATTTACTTTTACTATTCACAATGATTTCAATGATGATTTTCATTACATAACAGAATAATCTTTCACGGTATTACAGTAAAAGAGTTTTTTTTTTTATTAAAAAATGTGCAAATTAGAAAGGCAGTACCAAGGGAGTACTACTATTATGTATAAATGGTTCTCTATATGAAATATATGTAATTTGTTTGCATTGTGCTATTGAGAATTGCGGGTGTAATATGTTAGTAGCTGTCATGAAAATAATTTCACAATGTAAAAATCATAACGGCCTCCAAAATAGGCTTAGTTTTCTACATGTTAAATACAATTTATTATTTCTTTAATTTGGTTTCAGAATAAAATAGGCCCAGGACATTGTCTTGACAAGTTTTGTGAGAATCACCCTTATACAACCCATTTTTGTGTTGAAACGCACCAGATGAGAAACTCTGCTCTACAGTATGGTGTATTTTTCCTACTTAATGGTGCTTTAGTGTATTTGACTAGAGAAACATACTAGACACAATGGGATTCTCAAAGTTGCTTTATTGTTAATTGGAAAACTACGCCTCTTGAAATCGATTGAATGAAAGTTAATGCAAACAAGTTTAGTTGGCATTTGTCAACACTTGAATGGAGGGGCCACTTCAATCATTGTCTGATCTGAATTCACACATTGACTGGTTTAGTCCTCTCTGGGTGTGGTTACTGGGAGTTGTAAAGGATAAACACATTCAACAAATCACTTTTGCATTGGTTTTGACATTGTGTAACAGGATCACCCATTGTAATGGATATCACTATGTCAAATCACTGTTTCTTTAATGGCTAGATTTTCTGCAGTGGCCCGTCAAAATAAGATCCCACAGGGAGGAAATGCATTCTTGTCCTTGGAAACAGGCATGAAGCAGGTTTGACCCCTTAGACTTGCCATACGTGCCGTGACAGTAAACAGATTCTACACAGCTGGAGCCAAATATGAATTCATGAATAAAAGATCTCAGACACCTGTGTAAAGAGAGAGTGCGTGTGTGTGTTCCAGACTTGAATTTAGCTTGTTATTTTCATCTGCTAAAAAAGGTTCAAACACAGCCACTAACAGAAGTACTGCACATACTCAAACACAAGACAGCAAGAATTTAAAAACTTCTTGGGTCATGAAAGTTCCCCAAACTGAATTTTCCAGAACATATATGAACATAAACACCATTAAAATGAACACATTTCTACTTTAAATATTTACAAGGCCTCTGTGGAATATTTCTATCATACCAAAACACACAAACATGCATATACAATGCAAAGACCTTTTCTGGCTTTCCAGATTTGCCAGTTCTTGCTGTGAGATGTTACCCCACTCTTCCATCAAGGCAGTTCCCGGACATTTCTGGGGAGAATGGCCCTAGCCCTCACCCTCTGATCCAACAGGTCCCAGGCATGCTCAATAGAATTGAGACCCAGGCTCTTCGTTGAACATGGCAGAACACTGACATTCCAGTCTTGCAGGAAATCACAAACAGAACGAGAAGTATGGCTGGTTGCTTTGACATGCTGGAGGGTCATGTCAGGATGAGACTGCAGGAAGGGTACCACATGAGGTAGGATGATGTCTTCCCTGTAACGCACAGCATTGAGATTGCCTGCAATGACAACAATCTCAGTCTGATGGTGCTGTTACACACTGCCTCAGACCATGACGGGACCTCCACCTCCAAATCGATCCCGCTCCAGAGTACAGGCCTCGGTGTAACGCTCATTCCCTCGAAGATAAACACGAGTCTGCCCATCACCCCTGGTGACACAAAACTGCGACTCGCCAGTGAAGAGCACATTGTGCCTGTCCTGTCTGGTCCAGTGAAGTTGGGTTTGTGCCCATAGGCGATGTTGTTGCCGGTGATGTCTTGTAAGGACCTGCCTTACAACAGGCCTATAAGCCCTCAGTCCAGCCTCTCTCAACCAATTGTGGACAGTCTGAGCACTGATAGAGGGATTGTGCGTTCCTGGTGTAATTCGGGCAGTTGTTGTTGCCATCCTGTACCTGTCCCGCAGGTGTGATATTCGGATGTACCGAATGCTGTGCAGGTGTTTTTACACACCACTGCGAGGATGATCAGCTGTCCTTCCTGTAGTGCTGTCTTAGGCATCTCACAGTACAGACATTGCAATTTTTTGCCCTGTCCACATCTGCAGTCCTCATGCCTCCATGCAGCATGCCTAAGGCATCTGCATGCAGATGAGCAGAGACCATGTGCATCTTTCTTTTGGAAGAAAAGTCTCTTTAGTGTCCTGAGTTTTTATAGCTGTGACCTTAATTGCCTACCGTCTGTAAGCTGTTAGTGTCTTAATGACCGTTCCACAGGTGCATGTAGATTAATTGTTTATTGTTCATTGAACATGCAAGCATGGAAAACATTGTTGTGGGAGGGCGGAGGGCTCCAGGTCGTGATCATACACACTCGGCCCCTTATCAGGCTAATCAAGCCTCCGAGAGGGATAAAGGTCGACTGCGGAGGATTGTGCGGGAGAGAGCGATAGTTTACGGACATATCCGTCATGTGTCTGTGTTTGTCTTTTAAGTTTATCATTAAAACTATTATTTATATTGTGAAGCCGGTTCTCGCCTCCTCCTTTCCATTGACTGCTTTACAATTGTTTAAACCCAATAAAGATCTGTAAAGTTATTTGGATTTTTTCTAAATTTACCTTTAAAATACAGTATCCTGAAAAAGGGACATTTCTTTTTTGGTGAGCTTATAGTCATATAAATATAAGTAAAGTATATATAAATAATTGATATTTTATATTAGAATGAAATTATATTATTGCAATGAAAATCAATTAATTAAAAGAAAAAAATCCTTTTTCTAACATGTAATAGTATGCAGGTATAATTAAAACTTAACTATAAATAGTTTTACTGATACAAAATAATACTAGAATTGAATATATATATATATATTTACAGCCCTGGAAAAAATGATCAGTTTCTCTGGATTTACTATATGTGTTTGAGTATAATTAACATGTTTGTTTTATTTGTACTGACAACATTTCTCCCAAATTCCAAATAAAATACTGTCATTTAGCATTTATTTGCAGAAAATGACAACCGGTCAAAATATCAAAAACCTTGAGTAATGCAAAGAAAACAAGTTAATATTCATTTTAAAGTACACAATCTAATGTTTTAACTTAGGAAGAGTTCAGAAATCAATATTTGGTGGAAAAACCCTGATTTTCAAAAACAGCTTTTCATGTGTTTTGGCATGCTCTCAGTCTTTCACATTGCTCAATAACTGAACATACCTTGCACATACATTACCACTTGCACATGTGCATACGCCATTCTGTTATATATCTTATTATTTGTGTCTATTTATACTCTTACTTTGTTTTATATTCTGTGTCTCACTGTTATGTTCTGTGTGCACTTGTTTCTCCTATCACCAAAACAAAATCCTTGTGTACGTGAGAACACTTGGAAATAAAGCTCATTCAGATGCTGATTCTGATACTGATAAAGTCACCCAACAGCAATGTGAAAGACTAGTAGAGAGCATGCAAAGACACATGTGTGATTGAAAATCAGGGTTTTTCCACCAAATATTGATTTCTGAACTCTTTCCAAGTTAAAACATTAGTATTGTGTTGTTTAAAAATGAATATTAACTTGTTTTCTTTGCATTATTCGAGGTCTGAAAACACTGCATCTTTTTTGTTATTTTGACCAGTTGTCATTTTCAGCAAATAAATGCTCTAAATGACAATATTTTTATTTGGAATTTGGGAGAAATGTTGTCTGTACTTTATAAAATAAACCAAAAATGCTAATTTCACTTAAAGACATACCTATAAATAGTAAATCCAGAGAAACTGATAATTTTGCAGTGATCTCTTAATTTTTGCCAGAGCTATATATTGTCTGTATGTTCACCCCAATTATTGTAAACAAATTTAATAGAATTGCACTTTCAAAAGCAGCAAGACATTTCACTATATTGGACCAAAAAGAAGCAACATAGAGACAATACCAAAATAAATGCATAATATATTCCTCTCTTTGAACAAAATCTACAGTAGGAATCTAGTTCAATGTTCCATGTACATAACATCTATTTTGTTGGCAACATTTTTGTGCACTTGATGTTTTGTAAACTTTTCTAAAACATCACACCACAGAATCGTTATATTAAAAAGGTCTTCCCAATAAAATACCTGAAGCGTTGTTGCAACGAACATCATTTATTCTTTTGTAAGGTAAAACAAATTTATAAATGTTTTAATTATATATTTTTTTATCAGGACAGCAAGTAATGATAGATTCCTTAGTCTTTTTAACTTTTTTTTCAGATTACAAAATTTCCAAACATTTCCATAGTTCTTCATAATTATTCAGTAATAAAAAAAATCAATATTCATCAACAAGATAATTTATAAAGTAAATATGATTCTTAATAAACACATCCCAAGTACATCTCATAGTAAATACATCCCATAGTACCATGGTTTTACCATCTTATTATGATTGCAGCATGGTATATCGCTACATTACTTCTTTATATAAGGGACATGTTCATGAAGAATCTGAAAGATAAACCCAAAATCTGTGGTCGTGACTTTTAAAGCAATAGGTATTAATCAATATAAAGAAGTTTTGCTGTGCATAGTGGCCCCAAATTTTTTTGGGACACTCAAGCCACACTTAAAAATGCATGAAAGTAATTATTATTTATACACTATATAAATATATAACAGTATATTAAAAATGCCATTTCAAATGCATTATATGACAAAATATCAAATCAAATGGCATTTTTTAAAGAAAGATAGCACAAGCACAATTTTCAAGCAGAAAATGTGAGAGAGAGAGAGAGAGAGAGAGAGAGAGAGAGAGAGGGATAAATATGTATGTATGTATGTATGTATGTATGTATATATGTATTGGGTTTCAAATTATAAACCAGAAGACATATTGTTCAAAATCAAGACTGAATATTTGGACATTTTCTGAATGTCAAACTTACTGGAACATGCCCATAGTTGATGTGATGAAGTACACTTTACTATTAAGGGGAACTTTCTTCATATATACAGTACACTAAAAATCACCTTGACACAAGTTAGACCAGAAACGTTCTAAAGACAATTTCTATTATCTTTTGTTTGCAGATGCCAGACATTCAAACATTTTTGGGGCCACTTTATAAGATATATTCTGGACATACATAGATACTATCCATGTGAATAAATGCTCTGTAGTGAAGTTGTGTTTATCCTCAGGCTAACACTTTCTATTGCTCCCAGAGCTCATTACAGCTTAAACTGAGGAGGAGAGCTCACATTAAACATCAAAAGATCCCAAACCATAGGGGTGAACAAAGAAGGAAGGAGAGGAGGAGAGAAGATTAGAGAAAAGTGGGTAAAAAGTTTAATTGACTGTAGCAAAGGTACAAAAAGAGACATGAAATTTTAAACAACGAAACGAAAACGGAAGCAGCCAAGTGAGTTTCAGAATGGATTACATTGGTCTTCGCCAGTGGATGAAAAAACAACAAAAGGAGGCCGTTTCTTTTGACAGCACAAAATTAATGAAACCACAATATATAAAAACATTGATATAAGACCAATCTGGCTTAGTTTAGACACTTGATCTGATGCCAAAGTCATATATGATTTATCTGTGAGAAACCACAATAAAGAAATGTAGATACTCGCTCTTTATTTCCCAGCGCAGACATCACTCGCACTTCTGTCATGCCGACGGTTGCATAACACTCACACGCAAGACAAATCCAGGAGCATGTTGTACATTCTCTCTGTCACAGTAAAGGGATACCCCAGAACTCTCTTGTGATTCTTTTGTGAGTATATGTGCTCTCGTGTGTCTCTCAACAAATCTCTGCTCAAAGATGGCCTCTGTGTTTTGATAGATAAGAGCTCCATTGTTAAGCCTGCTCTTCAGCTAGGCCAACCACATTGAGTTATTCACAGTGTCTCTATTTCTGTATAGGAGAATATGTGTCTGTGCAGTGAAAACGGTTGATGTCTGCCTGTCCTTCAAAGTGGAAAAGTGGAAATGACAGCAGGATTAGGCCTGACAATACTAAAATGCAGCACAGTCACCAACACATATGCCTGCATGTAGTACACACTTGTAGGTAGATAATCACACATGTACTACTATGCATTTTTGCATTTTCTTGCTAACTCTTAGATATAAGATTAGTTTTGGTGACTGCATCCTTCCAATATACTTCCATTTGTTATATTTAAACGATTTGATGACTTCACTATTATTTAAATATTTGGAAAATGGTAATAAATAATGAGTAGGTGTGTCCAAACTTTTCACTGATACTGGTACATAAATATTATATTTGATTGGAGTATACACAGGAATAGTAATTTGTAAACTAAGCCGTCAGGAATGTGAGTATGGTCAGATAAAGTGCATCCACACCTCCTCAGGTCTGATGATTGTCTGCAGTACATGTGGCCAGTGGTTCTGTGTGAGTTTGTACATGCATGTCACAGGATGCCAAAGTGACTGTAAAAGCCAGTGAAGAAACACACCTGTCAAAGAATGGGGGATGTTAGTGAACGAGTATTTGAGTGTGCATAGTGATGACAGAGGGTATGCACTTCTGGACTTTATTATGAAGGTTAGCTGCTGGGAAACACACATGCACAAATATCATAGCCTATATTCTCTAGGATGTTGTTAATGGTTTATAGCTGGTTAATGGCTAGACACAAGCACCTGCTGTTGTTTTCAATGAGAGACATTTAACTTCTGTTTGTGTGTGTGTGTGTGTGTGTGTGTGTGTGTGTGTGTGTGTGTGTGTGTGTGTGTGTGTGTGTGTGTGTGTGTGTGTGGGCAGGTTTTATACTATAAACGTGGTTTATGAGGACATTTCTAGTGTCCCCATAATTCAAATAACTTAAAGAAAACATACTAAATGATGTTTTTTGTGAGGTTTAGGTTTAGGGGATAGAATCTATAGTCCGTACAGTATAAAATTAATTATGTCTATGGAGAGTCCTCATAATGATAGCCGCACCAACGTGTGTATGTGTGTGTATGTGTGTGTGTGTGTGTGTGTGTGTGTGTGTGTGTTTAACTTGTAGAAATTCATAGTTAACCAGATGGCAAATAGTAAGAAATTTAATGAGAATCAGAATGAGTTTAACTGCCAATTATGCTTCCACATACAAGGAATTTTTGTTGGAGACAGATGCTTCTAGTGCACAAACAATACAACAACAAGACAGAGATAAAAAATGACTGAATATATATATATATATATATATATATATATATATATATATATATATATATATATACAATAAGACAAAAACTATACATATAGTATGTACAAATACAACTCTGTTATATACAGTACAATGGAATGTAATGCAGAAAAGGGTATGTTAAATAATATAATTGACTAGGCTGTGTATTGTACATAATAATAGTATAGTTTCAACTGTTCATGATATGAATAGCCTGAGGGAAAAATCTGTTCTTGTGCCTGACTGTTCTGGTGCTCCGAGCTCTGTAGCGTTGGCCAGAAGGTAGTTCGAAAAGGTAGTGGGCTGGGTGAGTGGGGTACAAGTTAACTTATACAAAAGCTTACAACTTTTATTCCCATAGAGAAAAAATGAACAAACCAACAACCAAAGAACACAATTTCCCAAATCTAACTCGTTACCCAAACCCCAACTCTAATCCTAACCAGGATTTACATTTTTAATCTGTGAAGATGAGGCCATCAGCATTTTTGCACTTTCTTTAGGCTACGAGAATGTGAAGTCAGCTGGAACATGCTCCAAAAAAGTACCATAAAATCCACTAATCCACACAATTAGTGCACACTATTTCAAGTCCTCTGATGCAATAGGATAACTTTTAAATCTGCCGCTGTACTCTTATGTTCAGGGTTGGGAGTGTTACTTTTCAAATGTATTTCACTACAGATTACAGAATACATGCTATACAATTGAATTTGTAATGTATTCTGTTAGATTATACAAGGTCAGCAACGTAACACTTCGGACTACTCCATCACTGGTAGATTTTTTTAAACTTTTTTGACTATAAAACTAAAGACAAAACACACATGCTAAAAATACATTATCTGAAAAAAGCCTAAATATCTTATGCAGTGTTGCTTCTTTAACCAGATAAAGCAAAATTATCTTGTTTTAAGGATTTGTTTTATATTTTTACAGAGAAAAACTAAAAACATTCTCATCGAGAATAAAATCTTTACCCTAATATCAAAGGTCCCACTAGAGAAAACAAATTATGATCACATCTGGGATGGCATGACGGAGAGTAAAATATGAGAGAATTTTTATTTTATAAAAATATAACATATAACATAAACTCAATGTAAATACTACAAATTATGCATAAAAGAAAAAAAAAAACAAGCATGTAACAAAATATGTGATAAATGTGTAAACTTGCCTATATTTAAAGGGGCAATAATACATTATAACATTTTAACTTCATCAAACACTAAATATTGAAGAATTTAACAAATAAAGTAGGCTCCTACAGTATCTATGCAAGGGTTTGGCAAAGAGTTCAGGCAGTTCTGGCTCACGCTGCTATATCTTTTCTAACTCATCTGAATGATGGGGTGAGTACCATTCAGAAGTGATCATCCATATACCTTTACATTTTATACATATTTAAATGATCAATGAGTCTGTTTTTGAATGTTCGTAATTTCAAACTGTCAAAACACACACACACAAGCCCTTTAAACTACTTTAAGATGCACTCTTCTTTCTTTTCTTTCTTTCTTTCTTTCTTTCTTTCTGATAAACCTGTAAACATTTCTAACTTAATTTAAAACTATTTTAAACTTTCAGACAAGGTGGTTTTGTCAGGCCAACATTATAGTCTGTCTCAACAAACTATACGTATCTAGTTTAATCAGTACGTTTGGACCACACAATGTAAAATATCAATATTTTATTTTTCCAACCACCTAAGCCAAGTTATTTTTTGTAATATAGGGCAAACATGCAGTTACAGCAATGAATAGTATAATAAATGTTTTTGTTTGACAGCCCTTTTATACAAAGAATAAAGCTTAACCATATAACGACTAACAAATTAAATAATAATCCAAAAATGTTATGTTTTATACCTGTTTAAACCCATTTTTCTATAAAATAATAAACAATAATATACTTTGCTTGAATTCAATAAATACTTATTTTGAAATATAAGTAACAATTTTTGTTATATATTACTTTAGCAAAAATCAGCAAATATTTCACATAACAAATATGAATGCATCAAAATATGAAGGTAGCTATTTTGGAAGTTATTTTACAAGGTCTTCTACTTCCAGAAGAGCACCAGACAGACAGCCAGCCGGCGTTTTACGATTAAAGAGTGGCTCAAATATTTTTATTAGAAACAGAAAGGCAAAAGGGTCCTATAAGAGGGCTGGGGGCCCTCATAGTCACAGGGCTCTGTTGAGGGGGCCTTGTATAAGCTGTGGGGTCCACAAATTTAAGCATATACAAAGATTTGATGGGCCATGAGACATGCCCAGCTTGTTTGTTGATTGATATATTTAAACTCAGTTTTTCCAAAATTCCTGACATTTAATCATAGAAAGCATTCCCTGTCTTAGGTCAGTTAGGCTCACTATTTAATTTTAAGAAGGTGAAATGTCAGAATAAGAGTAGAGAGAATTATTTATTTCCAGTTTTTATTTCTTTCATCACATTTCCAGTGGGTCAGAAGTTTACATACAATTTGTTAGTATTTGGTAACGGGGTAAGGTTGGCAAGGAGCAAAGCACCTCTAATATGCTGCCAACCCCCATGCTTCACGGTAGGGATGGTGTTCTTCGGCTTGCAAGCCTCACCCTTTTTCCTCCAAACATAAAGATGGTCATTATGGCTAAAACGTTTGATTTTTGTTTCATCAGACCAGATGAAATTTCTCCAAAATGTAAGACCTTTGTCCCCATGTACACTTGCAAACTGTAGTCTGGCTTTTTTTGGTGGTTTTGGAGCACTGGCTTCTTCCTTGCTGAGCAGCCTTTCAGGTTATGTCAATATAGGACTCATTTTACTGTGGCTATAGATACTTGTCTACCTGTTTCCTCCAGCATCTTCACAGGGTCCTTTGCTGTTGTTCTGGATTGATTTGCACTTTTAGGACCAAACTACATTCATCTCTAGGAGACAGAATGAGTATCCTTCCTGAGCGGTACGATGGCTGCATGCTTCCATGGCATTTATACTTGCGTTGCATATTATTGTTTGTACAGATGAACATGGTACCTTCAGGCATTTGGAAATTGCTCCCAAGGATAAACCAGACTTGTGGAGATCCACAATTTTTTTTCTGAGTTCTTGGCTGATTTCTATGTATTTTTCCATGATGTCATGCAAAGAGGCACTGAGTTTGAAGGTAGGCCTTAAAATACATCCACAGGTACACCTCCAATTGACTCCAATTAGCCTATCAGTAGATAATTGGCTAATTTTCTAAAGATGTGAAATTTTCTTTAAGTTGCTTAAATGCACAGTTAACTTAGTGAATGTAAACGTTTGACCCACTGGAATTGTGATATAGTATTTAAAAGTGAAACCATCTCTTTGTAAACAATTGTTGGAAAAATGACTCATGCATAAAGTAGATGTCCTAAACGACTTGCCAAAACAATAGTTTGCTAATCTGTGGAGTGGTTAAAAAAAATTGTTTTAATGACTTCAACCTAAGTGTCTGTAAACTTCTGACTTCAAATGTCATTTTGTACATTAAAACCTTAAGTTTGAGTCAAAAGAGTCTCTAGTTTCATCTAATATGCCATTTAAAAAATGTCATTGATTTATCATGAAATGGCACGCTGTTCAACACAATGACCACATACGTGGATTATAGGCAAATTTTCCTTAAAATATCCTATATTCACTGTGCATTATCACATTTAGAATCAATGGATGCAAAAATAATGTGCATTTCAAGCTGTTCTGAGACCAGTGCTGACTGACAGCACACTGGAGGTTAAGGCATTTCCCAATTAGGGAGCAAGGAAGCAAGTTTGTATTTAATATGGCTGGCAGTGATTGGATGATACTGGCAATTACATTGAATCTGATTTCTGATGTAATGTCTGTAAAGTTTTAAAAACATGAATAACCAACACTCCTGGAAAAATAATAAACCATTTGATAAAACAATCTGACTTTTTATATTCTTGATATTATTTACATTTTCACAACTTAGTCCCGATGTCCACATATGTGGACATCAATTTTAAGGAAAACTATTTGGTCTTAACTATCATGCTTTTTTGCATGTTTATTAGGGGATACTAGCTACCAATCAAAAAGGGGAATGAAAAATGCACACCTCAGTCACACTTAGGTCTCAGGAGGTACAGTATGATGCATTTTTGAAGAACAGTTCCTTCCATATGAGTTTTTGAACTAGGAGGTAATGCTTGAATGGAATTAAATAAGAAACGCACTTTTCAATGCATGGAAATTCAATTGTAAAAAACACATTCTTAATCGCAAAATGATTTTAATGTTCCAATATCAATCAAACTCGTAAATCAGAAGCCCCCACTTGTTTACAATATACTTATTTGGTCAAAGTCTTGAAATGGTCAAGTTAAGGTATTAGGTTTACTAACTGTTAGAATTAAACTGTCTCAACAAGAATATGTGGAATAGCTTCTTTAATTTTTCGGTGTTGTGGACAATGAGTGCATCTGGCATTTAAGGTTTGTTATGTTTTATTTAGATGACATCATTGGTCTAGCTAATGAGATTACCTTATCATATCTCTCTCCCAGACATTGTGCGTATCAGACAGTCTGCCAAAAAACAATCTGGCCATATTTATCAAGGGAACGCTGTTGGTCACTAGAGGGGTGTCAACAAGTGCGCAAGTTCACAGTCTTTACTCTCTGTAACACCAACCTTTTATGCTCTTTTGGCCACACCCCTCTGTCTCTTTGATCTTAACAAGATCTTATTGGTCATGTTGGTTATGCTGTTGTTGGTGTGTGTCAGCATGCATGCGCATACTGCCTCTTCCCCCATTTTTAACGGTCATCTTTTCAATAAAGACATTTTAGTGGCCACCTTTTGCCCTGCAAGAACAAAAAAAATTGCTGCACCCAGCACACAAACAGATGCTTTCCATCCTGTTGCATTATAGTAGAGTCAAAGGGGCCTCACAATGTCAGTGTTCATTAGTTACCATCATTTGACCACATACTTTGTGTGTATGTATTATCCAGTCCTGTAAGACTGGTCTTTAAAGGCTGGTTCACCCCACCCATTAGACCGGTTTTGTTATTTTATTTCAGATCAGATGTACTGAAGGGGAGATAATTTCATCATTTGAAACTCACAGAGCCACTCTGTGTGTGCACCAAATAGAAAAAGGGTTGAGGGCTTTATGACTGTTAATTGAAATAGAGTTTTAAATTAAGGGGAAATATTTGACCTCTTGATTTGATTTTCAGGGGCATTTTTTACCTTTATGGGGGGCATATTTTTTCGAAACTTTTAAAACATAAACTGTCTCATATGTTTATACGTAGGATAATTATATTTAATTAATTAATTCAAATTATACAAAATGAGAATGTATTACCTCCCTAGAATTAGATCAACAACAATTTATATTTTATGCCCTAACGTGAAATAACAAGGACTATTATAGAATATAACTAACTATATCAGATTTATCAAATAAAAATGACTGAAGAATTGATCATGAAGGCAATTTTTGTACCCACATTTTCAATTTTGCCCCTAGCCCCCCTAAATTTCTGACAGACTATTATGCATATTTTTGGAGTCCACATCTGCATTAACCACAGCAAATGTTTTTGTATTGTACAGTATAAACAAAACAATGACTTAGATACATTACTATTAAGGTAAACTATTAATAAATTGCATCCCCTTAATTATGTGTAATGATGCTAAGACAATATTGTATTCAATGAACATATTTAATACAGTAGCAGTAGTTAGTTACAGAAATGTAAAAAATATAACATCATTTCATATACATATTTACCCCCCCCCACACACACACACAAACATTCATTCCCTTCCTTCACTTGTCTTCCTTTTTTTTCCAGAGACATTTGTCAGCTGCCATCTGTCTGTCTGCCCCCTTGCCCCCCATCCCTGTCTCTCTGTCTGTGCTTTATCTAATCAGGCAGCATCACCTTTGCACTGGTACACACCCACATACTTTGAAAGTTTTAGAAAAAAACAAAACACACACACACATTCACATCAGAGAGTTTAACGAAAATAATAATTTTATATCTTCCATTAACAAGTGCTCCAGATACTGAACATTTCTGAACATTCCAAATTAGCAGAAAAAATAGTATGAAAATATTGTACACTTTGTCTCTCTACACAAGTGTTTATATGCTTCACACAATCACACACTCTTACAACAGCACAAGCAAATTCATCCTCAGTGCAGCATGGTTGTGGTCGTTGTATAGGCCTTAAAATTAACCTCCTGTTTGCTCGGATGGTTCTCTGTGTGTGCGTGTTTTTGAGTGTGTAAAAGTAGACAGGAAGGTGTCTACAGAACATGAAAACATGTACACACACACACATGCACATCGTTCCAGAATTCTCATCAGCAACTCATCCATGAATACAGTAGATACACAAAACTATAAGTATTATTTACAAACATAAAGCAATAAGTTCTCTCAAGTCCATCAGTTCAATCTTCTTCTCGAACATCTAGTCAAAGTCACCTTAAACACTGAGGGGGTTACACGAGTCCAAACGGACCAGCCGCCAGCATATAACCCCTCTTCTAACTTCATGTTCTCTGTTCTTCACATTTCACTTCCTCTCACACTTTGGTGGCCAGTGACTGCACCTCAGACTTTTGAGTCTGGGCACTGAGGGTTGAAGACATGGAGCTCATGTGCCCATGCATGGACTTCTTGAGATTGAGCAGACACAGGCACTGTGAGCGGAAGCGCAGGTCAAAGAACGCGTAGAGGAACGGGTTGAGGCAGCTGTTGACGTATGCCAGACAAGTGGCATATGGGTGGGCCAGAAGCAAAAAGTGTAGGAAGCCACATGAGGTGGGCGCCAGGTCCAGGTAAGACAGGGCATCCATGCTCTTCAGAACGTGGAAAGGCGTCCAGCAAAATGCGAAGACCACCACCAGCGTGGTGATGATCTTGAGGAGACGCCGCTTCTTCTGGTCTTCCTTGCGCAGGTGGCTGAAATGGCGAGTGACCGTGCAGCCGATGAAGCAGTAGCAGACAGTCATGGCCAAGAAAGGCAGCAGAAAACCCAGAGCTGAAGAGGAGAGGCTGAGCCCGGCAATCCAAAGCGATTCATGATGCTGATTGAGAGTGACCAGGCTGAAGTCCATCGCGCAGGTGGTACGGTTGCTCCCGACATCGTCTACAGTAGTGCGAAACAGAAGAGTGGGCACAGCCAGCAGGCATGAAAGGAACCAGATGGCACCCAGCGATGCCAGCATAGTGCCACGGGATCGGAGCCGGCCACTGGACAGAGAGTGGACGATGGCAAGATAGCGGTCAAAACTCAGGCAGGTGAGACAGAAGACACTTGCGTACATGTTGACTAGCACCACATAGCTGCTGATCTTGCAGAGAGCCACACCAAAGGGCCAGTGGTAGCCCAGCGCAGTGTACACTGCCCACAGCGGCAGCGTGATGACGAACGTCAGGTCCGCCAGCGCGAGATTGCCGATGTAAATGTCTGCCGCGCGCCGTTTGGATTTCGCGCGCCACACCGTGAACATGACCACACCGTTACCGGAGAGACCGAGGATAAAAATGAACATGTACAGCACGGGAATGAGAGAGTAGGACGGCTCCCACTCCGAGTAGTCGCACGCAGTCTCGTTATCTTCATAGTAATCATAAGTGTCGGTGTACTCCGGCGTTGACTCCATTTGGTAAAGGTGCTTTGGGTCCTGAAGTCCTAAAAAACTGCGGTCCTTTTCTTTTCTGACGCAGCTTTATCCAGATATCTGGTCTTACGTTTTAGAGTTCAGTGGGAATGTTTTTTTCTTTTTTCAAGGAAAAGCTGAGGTAAGTTTCCTCACTGGAGGCTGGAATAAACGCGTCTGTGTGACGGAAAGGAGCGCCCTGTCTTTTTAAACTCCGGACTACTCACCCCTCCCTCTGGACCCATAATATCAGACCCCTTATCTCCTAAACACGCGCGCGCACACACACACACACACCAGCCCCCCCAAGCCGGTAGGGGAGAGAGAGAGAGAGAGAGAGAGAGAGAGAGAGAGAGAGAGAGATGTGTGTGTGTGTGTGTGTGTGTGTGTGTGTGTGTGTGTGTGTGTGTGTGTGTGTGTGTGTGTTTTGTGTCAACAAAGTGGGCTTAACTCGTGTTTTTCTTCTTAATGAAAAAGTAATGGCTTTCTCGTCTTTCAGGTTTGATTTAGGCCTACCTTCAATTCTCTGCCAAATGATGTTTTCTTTTACGTCATGTCTCATTAACGACAAGGAGAAGGAAAGAAACGCAACGTCGTCACAGTCACAAACGTTGAATGGATGTAGTTCTAAAGTTGAAACGAATCTTTTTTCGCGCGGTTTTAGGGCTAGACTACATTTGTTCGTTCGTGCCATAGAGACAGAAACATTCATGCCAAATCAGTCTAAATTAATTAATTGTGAAATTAAATCTCGACTCGTCCCTCCTTTTCTAATAATAATAATAATAATAATAATAATAATAATAATAATAATAATAATAATAAATAAATAAATAAACAACCCCGATAATAATGGAAGTGAATGCAGGGGCCAATCCGTAAATGTTAAAATATTCACAGTTCCTAAAGTATTGCCATGTTATGCTTGTTAAACACGATTTAGTGTAATGCAATTCCTCATGCACATTTTCTATGTATATCTAATTATACAACTTTGCTGCCATGATGACGAAATACTGTAAACCATAAAATGACCGTAAAAACTACGATTTATTCAACATTACAGCTCAAATACACAAGAACAGAAGAACGAATGGAAGTACTTTTATAGAAGTATAAGCTTCACATTTCTGCCTTTAAACCCTCCAAAAATTGGCCCCATTCACTTCCATTGTAAGTGCCTCACTGTAACCTACATTTCTGCACATTTTTTTTAAGAGAGTAGGGATTAATTACAGTTATAATTTTTTTGTGTGTATTATGCTACAAATGTCGTCGATTTATCTTCATTAGTACTGAACTCAGAATATTCCTTTAAAGACATCTGAATACGTTCTATAATATGAATCGTAGCCTATACAGCTTATTTTATTTATTTACTTTATTGACATGTCTTGTTATTGTTTACTGTGTATAATCGCACAGCAAACCTAGCTGCATGATATTAATTTAGACTAAAGGTGTCAAGCCTAAACAGGTTTCAGACAGGTTCAGTGAAACCAGAGCCTGGAACCAAACTATAATGTTAAAGAGGCACTGCTCTGTGATTTCCTCTCACTCAAACATTACATCAGGGTGACATTAGTCACTTCAAACGCTCTTCTACTGCAACACATCAAGCTATTTCTCTTTAATATGAACACCTATTATTCAAATACATCCGCATGTGCAGAAAACAAAACAATGAAATAGCCTGCGTTATCATAACTTTAAATATCACTACAAATGAATGCATTTGTATAATATATGAACACTCATCTTAGCCTATATTCGTAAAAAGTTACAGCGGTTTCCACTTTCCAAACATTTAAGTTAACATTCCCACATCTAAATATTTATTTCGATCCCAATTTTAATTGGGTCAATCGCTCATTAGATGAATCGCAAAGTCCAATTAATTGTTGGCTATATACTAATTATAAAAAATAGCTGCATTTAAAAGCGCTCCGAGTGTTTTTAGTGATTGGATTACATGTCAGCAGAGGATTTGGATATGTGTGAATTTAATTCTCACTTTGTAGCATGTATTTACATGATAAAAGCAGACACAAGCTCGTAAAATAAACAAAAAAACAAAAGGAAACGACGCATTTGACATTAACGAGTTTCTTTAAGGACTCCTTGTTCACGCGTTACACCCAATCTGCAGTACCCGCAAAAAGGGCAATTAGCTTAGCGTGAATGGAAAGTAATTTACATTTAAAAAAAAATGGACAACTATATTTTTCCTTACATATTTTAGTGCTGCATTATTCTTCATGATGTTCTCATGAGACCACTTTCAAACTCAGTGTAAAGGTCAAATATACTGTATCTGCATTACTTTCACTGAAAGTTTCATATACTCATGCAAACCAACCTTTTTCACACTGCGATCCTTAAATTAATGTGCAATCACATTTAGGAGGATCAGTGTGTAAATCCATCATTCCAAAACTTATCAGTCACTCTCTTCAACACTGATGAGATCATCTGCTTCTCAATCTCATTTTACTTAATCAGCTGTCAGTATGTTCTACTCAAGCGTTGCAGGAATTTAACAACCCTTTAAAGGAGTCAAAATGAAGTATAGTCAATATACTTTACTGTATATTACACTGTAGGCTGTAGTCGGCAGTCTGGAATTCCCTTAAAGTCTGTAGAGTAAATTGATATGTGACTAACATTTAGTAGTAATCGAAGGCAGTATGTTTTCAAAAGCAAAATGCAAATCTTTGAGTCATTTAAAAGGATAAGGACATAAAAATACCTCTGAAAATTTATTTATTGCGATTTTCCAAAGCATTCAGACTTTCTGTCTGTTTTCTTCAAAATATACACTCACTGAGCACTATATTAGGAACAGCTATACACCTACTCATTCATGCGATTATGTAGAATGGCCAGACTGGTTTGAGCTGACAGAATGGCTACAGTAACTCAGGTAACCACTCTGTACAACTGTAGTGAGCAGAAAAGCATCTCAGAATGCACAACATGTCGAACCTTGAGGCGGATGGGCTACAAGAGCAGAAGACCACGTCAGGCACTTTATTAGTGTTCCTAATAAAGTGTTAAGTGAGTGTAGAGTCAACAGTTGTATGGGTGTATCTCCCATGAAAATATAATTTAAAAGACAGGAACATTTACCTCTAGGTCAACGTAATGTCGCCCTGTTACATTTAGATGAAGATGCTGCATTCATGCCAGAGTTTTCATAAAAATCAACTTAATCTGCATCCTTTTTAAGTATTTTTCTCATAAATTTGGCCCATTCACTGTCCCTCTGCCCACTCAAATGTCTGTATCCTCAGAGTATAAAAAACCTTCTCTTTATTATAAGAAAATAAATAAATACATTAAATAAAATAAATGAAATGATTGATCCATATCAGACAGATTGACCAATCAGAAATGGTAGTATTAACTTTTTACACAAACTAAAAATGCTTAATAATAGGATAATAAATCATATAACTTATGGGTCTCTTTCACCATATTCCTCCAAACACCTGTTGAATTTATGCTTTCATTGTGAAAGTATTTAAAAGGCCTATTATAAGCAAGTTCAGTGTTCAGACCTTGACATTATTACTGATGTATATTCACAGTTGTTGAAATATTACTTGTAGCCATAAATTAACATATTTTGAAGTCTGCATAAAGTCAGCAAAGGGGCTCCTGCTGTGTAAAGAGGCGACTCAATAATCCTTTGCCCTGCCCCTGTCTGCCCCTCACCCCTTCCTCAGCATGTTGTTTTTGTTGGACCTCAGTGCTTCATATCAGGAGAAACTAAAACACTTCACACACACCCACAGCAGACAGACAGCCTGGCAAAAACAACACACAGTTTCCTGCTTAAATGATCCTGGCAGACACTCAGATGAGACTGCACCCTCTAGTGGATTTGAATATGCATATATACATGCACTTAAAAACTTAAAAACATTGGCACACTGAGGCAATTATTTGAAAAGATCCTTTTAAATACATTATAAATTATAAACAAGCACAAAAGTGGAGAGGGGACACATGGACATTGGAAATTCAATCAACACAGCACTCTGAATACGTGAAGTTTCGGGCTCCTTTAGATTCTAAAGAAACAAACATACAATGTGAGACACACACACACACACACACACACACACACACACACACACACACACACACACACACACACACACACACACACACACACACACACACACACACACACACACACATGTTGTGTTTACATGTTTTATGGGGACTTTCCATAGACATAATTGTTTTTATACTGTACAAACTTTATATTCTATCCCCTAAACCTAACCCAACCCCTAAACCTAACCCTCACAGAAAACTTTCTGCATTTTTACATTTTCAAAAAACATAATTTAGTATGATTTATAAGCTGTTTTCCTCATGGGGACTGACAAAATGTCCCCACAAGGTCAAAAATTTCAGGTTTTACTATCCTTATGGGGACATTTGGTCCCCACAAAGTGATAAATACACACACACACACACACACACACACACACACACATACATACATACACGCAAACACATACACACACACACACAACTAGGTGGGTATGCTGCTATCTAATGGACTGCTGGGATGTGTGGACGCCTGCTGCTCTAATAGATCCTTTAAATAAATAAATCTACAAATTTAAAAAATAAAAGAAACACTGATAAGAAGCAGGTGGTCAGATTAGCCAGATGATTTACAAACACATAACAGACACCTCTAATGGCCAGATAAAGCAGATGAAATTGAGATCTGAACCAATAAGCCCTTTGTTGTAACAAATCAAACCATATTAGTGAAAGATTTGAGAGTTTGATTTACTCATGGACATTTTATCACACTGATAAATCTGAACATGTTAATTTGTTGGCCAAATAAAGAGTGTAAGGGAAGGGGGAGGGAGGGTTAAAGGCCTAGGGTTAATACATAAAATGTGATGTAAAAGTGAAGCATAAGAGCACTCAAACTGACCAGTACTAGAACTACTATAGTAATTTACCTCAGTAAACATAGACTTAGGCCACAGCCACACAAAAATCTAAAATTTCACTTGAAAATGCATTGATTTTACTACATCTCATCCACACTGGAACAGCATTTCCCCCCACCAAAAATGGAGACTTGAATGGAGAAAATGCTCTCTATAACAGCATACTTTGAAAAACTATGGAAAAGGAGTCGATTCCAAAAATAACCTATTCTTCAATTTCGAGGTATTGGGAATTAAAAGTTGACTCGCTGTTTCATCATACTATCAATCGTAAACAGTGTAAAGAATGCTTTAAAAAGGAATAGATTCAGAAAACCTGGAATTGGAGTCAATTCCAAACTTTCAGGAATGGAACAGCCTTAATAAATGAATAATAAAGACTGATAAAGAGATAAATGTATTGATAGTATGTTGATAGTATATTCTATATCCACAAAAATTAAGCTCCTAGATTTTCCTTTTTTCTATTTGTCTCATTCTTATTATGACTATTATGCAAATAACAGGCTGCATGTGAATTTTCAAACAGTCATAACCATTTTTGTAGGACTGTTTTTATTGTTTTGTCACTGAATAGTAAGACCACACAAGAAATAGCAATTTTGACTGTGTGTGTAAGTATGTGTGAGACCAGCTGTGTTGTTTTTCGCCCCTTGTCCAGCTGACTGAAACTCAGCTAAATAACAGGTTAGAACAGAGCTACGCTCTGCGAGTTCATTCACACCCACACCTTTGCAGTCTTATCTCATTAAAATAACATGACTGTGATGACATTTTTGCAGAATGATATTACAGGGTTCATTACATGTATTGTGACGCTTCTGTGGTGAAATGTCCACTGTGTGGCGCTAAAAGCGAGTTCAATTTCCTCCTATACAGACAAGGTTTTTCAGGTTAATACGCTATCGAGTTGTAAATCAATAAAACAGATCTGCATACCCTTAACCTCAAATCAAAACCTATCGGATAGCATTATAAAAGCAAATGTGACATGTAAAATGCAATTGCATAAGCAACCACTTCATTTTGTTGTGCTTCTATGACACATGGTGACACTCGTGTTTTGACTCGCATCCTCTTTAGGACTCATATCATGGTCCTCTGCATCGCAAATGCGCCGCTCTATCAGTTGAGCTACCGTGCAATTTGATTGTGGTTGAAAAAGCTTGTAAATGTAGTTGGTTACATAATGCAAATGTTAAAATGAATTGCCTTACAGGTCAAGCATTATAGTAAGTGTTTAGGATAGCATTGTGTAAAGCCCAAAGTATACTTAGATATACTTCATTCATCTCCTGTTGTTTAGAGGTGAATACATCTTCTTCTAGTGCTTCTTCGTGAATGCAACGGCTCAATTGTGAGTGTTGCCACCTTGTGGACCCACTAATTAGTGCAACTAATTCCAGACGCATGCGCATTCTGCGTGTTTAGAGTTAGAGAAAAATTGTGCTTCGCTCGTCCAGTGCTTGAGAACTCTGCTGATGTCTAAATTTTTGTCACGTGTCTGACTGACGTATACTTTGGGCTTAAGGAACAGGGTGAAAAGAAAGTGTTTTATTCTGCTATTTTACTTGTGATTTGTGTGGAAGTGAAAGTCATTGTACCACCTCTTGAAACATTGTAGTGTTTTTGTTTTTCAACAGGAAACTTTGCTAAGATGTAGGTATAGTAATGTGATTCTGAGACCAGGGCGCACTTTTGAGAGCGTACAGCACACACACACACACACACACACACACACACACACACACACAATTACACTCAAACACACATAGACAGAGCAGTCTGGCATCGCTGGACCAAGCAGAGGTGAAGCTGCAGGAGGGGTGTGAGCTGTAATTTGGGGATTGTTTGAAGTATACAGCTGTCAGGCACCTTAAACATCAGATTTGATGTCACTGCTTGATTTGCGGAACTTCAAACCCCACAAATCACATGAGGTGTTTGTCTGTGCTTTTGTGGGTCAAACACCTGGATTAAGCTACTCTCAGGCCATGAAAAGGAACAAGAGAAACAGCATTTCTGTTGGCACAAAATATCTAGCAATATTTTCAAACTGAAGTGGAGAATTTTCCTTTGTAAGTTGTGGATTGGTTGTTTAGAAATCTCTGTTGTAAAGCATCCTGAGTTTTCATATGGGTATGCTAAACACCAAGAAAGCTCCCCCAGACGATATCACACTGATGTGCCACTCAACACCCCACCTCTGTCCTTATACACACACAAACTTTGTTTAGCATCTAACTGTTGATTTAGGTCTGTGAGTTAATTCATTGAGATTTAAAAGGCAATCATGTTTGTTTATTTGCGTTTTTGCTTAGGTTAACATTCTCTCCTGATTCAATGTTGAAAGTACTGTAAGTCTTTGAAAAGCCAGAAAGCATGTGTCGGCCCCTCTCTCCCTCCCCCATAAGTGTACTCAGTAATCATAGTGGAGGATAGTGACAAGTAGTTTCAATGAATGTATTTTACCACTCTTTAAGTGAATTGCCATTCTGTAATCTGGGTCTGTCCAACCCAGCTCATTATTGAAAGCATGTTTGAAATATGGTGCCTGCGGGCAGCTGCTTGACTCTTTGACTTGTTACCCGGAGACTGCCCTCACTGATGAGTCTGATAACACTGAGCTCAGAGATCGCATGCTCACCTGGACATAGCCAAGGGACTTTTTAAGTGGTGTTTCTTTCCATTGTTTCTTTCCACTTTAAATCTCTGCCATGATGAAAATGCCACATGCACATTCCTTATAGGCTGGCTTTAGGTTTTAAACAATTATTTATATTTTCAGCCATTCTTTTTTTTTTTTTTTTATAAAAAAAAAAACCCCTGACTACTAAAGCCAAATTGAGGCATGGTGCTCATGTTAACGATGTGAATTCAAACCTTGCTTGTGGCATTGCATAGTTCTGTTCCCCTTTCATCTCCCAATCTTACCCCCCAATCCTATAATGGAGTACAGCCTTGCAAGGTACCAATAATCTTTTATTATGACTAACCCTAAATCTAACCTTAAAGCACAACCCTAAAGTACCTTAAAGCCCTGTCACATTAAGCTTTTCAGTTTAAATTGGAATAGATAACTAAATTATTGTAGATTTATTATTAGAGTAAATTATGATTGTATCTTTCACATATTATTATTCAGGAAAATAATACTTGACACTTCTATTTTAAAACATGTTTTGTGGCAACTCTGTTATAAGTTGAGTGTTAAAGGGTTGAAGGTCAGTACAAAAATGGCTGATAATGTCTTGATATAACAAACATTGCATTATTTACATTCAATATTTTTGTTCAAATATTGATCACTATGATTTTTTTCCCCTATATCAGAGTTGAGCTTGACAGTTCCAATGTAAGCATGTAAAATCATTTGTTTCTTTCTTCTGCTCTCGTAGCTATATGACTTGAGTTAATATTGGAACTTGGCATACTGCAGATATTAATGACTTTTGTATGACAACGTGCTTGTTCTGTTCCTCATTTGTAAGTCACTTTAGATTGAGCCATCTGCTAAATGACGAAATGTTAATTTTTATAGGACTGAAATGTCATTAATTATTGAAAAAAGTCTATAATAAATATACATATATAAAAATATTATATAATATTAATATATTATTATAAATATATTATATTTTTTATTGCATATAAAGTGGCAGAAATGCAGATAATAATAATTAAAACATTTAAAATATTAAAATATTAAATGTTAGGGAAAAAAGTGTTCACCAATAGTTAATGATCAATAGACGCACAAGCTAGTGCATGAACACACATGAACACACACAGCTGCACTGCTCCCAGACTTATCCTCAAGTGGCCGCACACAGTACAGACACACCTGTTTGAATGTGGAGCACTAGATCAGATAAGACCATTGTGACGAGGGAAGCTACTGCATCAGGGGATTGTTGACTCCAGTTTCTACTGTATAATAGAGCACTAGTACTGAACAGAACAGCGCAGGGTGGTACTGGTAATTATATACACAAAAGTTCTCCATGAGTGGCTGAAAACACATGTATACCACAGCAATTGAATTCAAATACACATTTACAAAAGATCACGTAGGTGAATATAATGTATATACAAAAGGAACTTATTTTACACGCGCGCACGCACACACACGCACACACACGCACACACACACACACACACACACACACACACACATATATATAAAATATGTTTGACCAGAGGTGTTTATTCATGTCACAGTGACCACATGATGCTGTCCACATTCATATTATAGCTCGTTAGTCTAACTTTATGTCAACACTTATTTGTATCTATATTTATTTCTCCTCTTTAGGAAAACATCTGAGACAAAACAGGCTTAAATAAAGATGAGAAATTAAGTCTTCTTAGTTATGAAAGAGCAAGCTCTGGGCAATAACAATTTTCGTATGGGATATGTCTTTTCCCTTATACTCTACTATTTGTCATAATAATAATAATGATACAATAATAACATAATTCATCATAATCAATGTTTCATTCTGCATCACAAAAGTGGGTGCTGTCTCTCTAAATTTGAATCAGGAAGAAACAGGGTTTGCAAGGTGTTTCCCTATTTGCGCTGAGGGCTTAGTGACCTCTGACCCCAGCTCTCTCCCCTGCCCTCCATCCTCTGAATGGATAAACAGCTAGCAAAGCAGGAAGAGCTCAGGATAATGAGAGATGCTGTGTGAATGTATGTGTGCTCGTATGGGGTCTGCTTCACCATAAATAACTCTATTTAGTGTTGTTGTCATGGAGGATTTAGCTGACAATATAAATATAGTTCTTTTAAGGGTTCAACAGACCATGGTCTATTTTGTATATACGCTGCAAGGTTAAAATCACAAACACCCACATGTATCCCACCGCACACATACGTAAATGAGAAGTACATATACTGAATAGCTAGTGATGCTGTTTTTCAACCCCTCCTATGAATTAACAGGAAGTGCTTTATTGAATCATTATTTGGATAACTAGCATTTATGAAGAGCCCTCGGGCTGTGGATCAGGAGAAATGGTGATGATGGGAAGGAGGGAAAGAGGGAGGAAACGGGCGAAAAAACATGGGAAGGAAAAACAAGGAGAGGAGGAAAAACAGAGGTAGAAGATAAAGGTGATGAGAGGCAGGAATGGATAATGAGAAGGATTAGAGAATACAGAGACACATAAATAGTCAATCACACATGCACAAATGCACGTGCACACACACACACACACACAATGTGCATTCACACCAATGCACATTTAAAACATGAGGATAAGGCTTACGAGCTATCTAGTTACCTCTTTCCTGGGGGCCTGAAAGGAATTTGGACACATCTGGACCTAAATCCTGCGGAAAACAAAAGCTTCTCCACAGCTTTACCTAACACACACACATACACATTGGTTTTAACCTTTAGACACACTGAATGAAAAGAAGACAGAGCACGGGTTAACAGTAAACAGAGAACCAATTCATGCCAGTTTTCCCATGCAAATGGCAGTCATCATGATGGTTTAGAATTACAGCTTTTAAATACCCCTCGGTCATTTTTAGGAAATGGTACAATTTTGTGCATACAAATGTTTTATTTTTTAAATCGTTGTATTTGAATAGGGTACTGCTAAATGATAAAAAAAATTAATAATAATTTCCACCTCTAGCCTAAAGTACCAAGTCGTAAACTAAAAAAACAAAAACAAACAAACAAAAAAAATAAACTTTAATGGACCATAGGGTGATGCATTCCCCAAATATTCAGATTAATGCTGTTACGTTCCTGTGTTGTCTGCCCTTTGTTCTCGGTTTCACTATCACAATTATTTCACGTTTCCTTGTTGTCCGCTCCGTATTTTTCATCTCACCCGTCACCGATCCCGGTCCATGTCACGTTTTCCCTGTTGTCCGCCCTGAGTCTCACTGTCCGTGTGTTAAACTACATTTCCCACAATTCCCGGCCTCCCTCACTGCCTGCACTCATCATTGTTTCCACCTGTGTCTCGTTCAGTCTCCACTTTGTCTGTGTATTTAAACCCCGGTTCTTTGTGTAGTCTCTGTCGATTGTTGTTCGTTTCTTGAATGTCGTCTAGCCTGGTCTGTGTCCCTTACCCGAGTTCTTAGTTTTGTTTGAGTTTTGTTTCCTCGTGTTTAATCTGTTTCATTGTGTTTTAGTGTCCTGTTTTCCCATCGTGGACTTTCATTTGTGTTTACCTTTGATTTCTTATGTGTTTATCCCAATAAAACCGCATTTGGATCCGCACCTCTTGTCCGTCTTGTCCTGCTTCAACACCCATCATAACAGAACAATCGACCAAAGAATGGATCCAGCGGTCCAACAGGCCAACTATCGGCTACTTTGTCTTAAGCAAGGGGACAGACCGGCGTTGAACCACATAGGCGACTTCCTCAAGCTGGCTTGCATCTCAGACTTCCCGGACTCTGCCCTGGTGGTCTACTTCAGGGGCAACCTGAACGCCTCGGTGAGGGAATGGTTGCCACCGGCAACGCAGCGAGTACACTCTCTGGAGCTTCGTGGAGATGACTTTGCGGGTCTGCGGCTCACCGTTAACCGTGGGCGTTGCCGAAAAGGACCCTACCTCGCCATCCACAGTGGAGTCCCTTCAACCACCTCCGGCGGTCCCAGTAACACCAGCCCCACCTGTCAGCGAACCGACCCTCACGCCAGTCACCTTCCACGAGCCAGCGCGGCCCACTTCGTCAGCCCGGAGGAGGGTGAGAAGACGGGCTTCCGCCTTCCGGCACACGCTTGCCCCGGTGAGCGAGCCTGTGCCCACGTCAGCCACGGTCAGCGAGCCCAAGCCCACGCATGTCACTGTGAGTGAGCCTGAGTCCTCGTCAGCCACGATGCGCGAGCCAGAGCCCACGCATATCATTGTGAGCGAGCCTGAGCCCTCGACCGTCCCCGAGCCAGCGCCTGTAGCCTCAGTCGTCAGCGAGCCAGTGCCGATAGCCTCAAACGTCAATGAGCCAGTGCCTGTAGTCTCTACCATCCCTGAGCCATTGCCTGTAGCCTCAGATGTCTGTGAGCCAGCGCCTGTAGCCTCTACCGTCCCTGAGCCAGTGCCTGTAGCCTCAGATGTCCGTGAGCCAGCGCCTGTAGCCTCGACCGTTCCTGAGCCAGCGCCTGTAGCCTCGACCATCCCTGAACCAGCACCTGTAGCCTCGACCGTCCCTGAACCAGCGCCTGTAGCCTCGTCCGTCCATGAGCCAGTGCCTGCAGCCTCGACCGTCCCTGAACCAGTGCCTGCAGCCTCGTCCGTCCATGAGCCAGCGCTTGCAACCTCGACCGTCCCTGAGCCAGCGCCAGTAGCCATGACCGTCCAAGAGCCAGCGCCAGTAGCCATGACCATCCAAGAGCCAGCGCCAGTAGCCATGACCGTCCAAGAGCCAGCGCCAGTAGCCACGACCATCCGAGAGCCAGCACCCCCCGAGCTTACCAGAGCTCCGCCTTCCGAGATTCCCGAGCTTTCCAGAGCTCCGCCTTCCGAGCTTTCCAGAGCTCCGCCTTCCGAGCTTTCCAGAGCTCCGCCTTCCGAGCTGTCCAGAGCTCCGCCTTCCGAGTTCCCCGAGCTTTCCAAAGCTCCACCTTCCGAGATTCCCGAGCTTTCCAGAGCTCCGCCTTCCGAGCTTTCCAGAGCTCCGCCTTCCGAGCTTTCCAGAGCTCCGCCTTCCGAGTTTCCCGAGCTTTCCAGAGCTCCGCCTTCCGAGTTTCCCGAGCTTTCCAGAGCTCCGCCTTCCGAGTTTCCGAGCTTTCCAGAGCTCCGCCTTCCGAGTTCCCAGAGCTTTCCAGAGCGCCACCTTCCGAGATTCCCGAGCTTTCCAGAGCTCCGCCTTCCGAGCTTTACAGAGCTCTGCCTTCCGAGCTTTCTAGGGCTCCGCCCCTCAAGTCCCTCGAGCCTCCCAGGGCACCGCCCCTCAATTCACTCGAGTCTTCCAGGGCCCTGCCTCTCAAGTCTCTCGAGCCTTCCAGGGCTCCGCCCCTCGAGCCTCTTGAGCCTTCCAGGGCTCCGCCTCTCGAGCCTCTCGAGCCTTCCAGGGGTCCGCCTCCAGAGCCTCTCGAGTCTTCCACGGCTCCGCCTCCCGAGCCTTCCAGGACTCCTACGGCTCCCCCTCCAGAGCCTCCTACGGCTCCACCTCCCGAGCCTCCTACGGCTCTGCTCCCAGAGACTCCAGAGCTTCCTACGGCTCCGCCTCTCGAGCCTCCTACGGCTCTGCCTCTCGAGCATCCTACGGCTCCACCTCTCGAGCCTGCTACGGCTCCTCTCCCAGAGACTCCCGAGCCTCCTACGGCTCTGCCCCCAGAGCCTCCTACGGCCCTGCTCCCAGATACTCCAGAGCCTACTAGAGCTCCGCCCCTCGAGCCTTCTACGGCTCCGCCTCTCGAGCCTCCTACGGCTCTGCCTCTCGAGCCTCCTACGGCTCCGCCTCCTACGGCTCCGCCCCCTGAGCCTCCTACGGCTCCGTCTCCTGAGCCTCCCTTGGCTCTGCCTCCAGAGCCTTCCAGGCCTCCACCTCTAGAGCTGCCTACGGCGCCACCGCCCTCAGCTCCATCTCATGAGCCTTCCTCGGCTCCACCTCCTGAACCTTCCTCGGCTCCGCCTCAGAGGTCCTCCTTGGCTCCGCCTCACGCAGCTCCGCCGGCCTCCCCAGTGGCCACTCCTCCTCCCAGGCCCCCTGAACCGGTCCTTGCCCCATGGCCATCTCCTAGGCCACCTAAACCAGCCTCTGTCCCGTGGCCACCTCCCAGGTCCCCTGAACCAGCCCTTGGCCCACGGCCATCTCCCAGGCCACCAAATCCAGCCTCTGTCCTGTGGCCTCCTCCCAGGCCCCCTGAACCGGCCCTTGCCTTATGGCCAGCCCCCGGGCCATCTAAACCTGTCCAGGCCCGATCAACACCTCCCAGACCACCTAAACCTGTCCCTGCCCGGTCGATACCTCCCTGGCCTCCTAAACCTATCCCTTTTGCCCCTTTTTGCCTAATTGCCCCTTGTGCCCCCGTAGACTGCCTAATTGCCCCTTGTGCCCCCATGGACTGCCTAATTGCCCCTTGTGCCCCCGTGGTCTGTCTCATTTCCCTTTGTGCCCCCGTGGACTGCCTAATTGCCCCTTGTGCCCCCTTGGTCTGTGTCCGTGTCCCTTGTGCCTTCTTGGTCTGTCTCTGTGCCCCTTGTGCTCCCTTTTCTCTGTCTGTGTTCCCCCGGGTCTACCCCCTCAATCCTTGGATCTTTTGTTTTTGTTCTTCTTTGTGGGGTTTCTGTTTGCGGTAGGACCGTCTGGAATCCGGTCCTTTTAGGGGGGGGTTATGTTACGTTCCTGTGTTGTCTGCCCTTTGTTCTCGGTTTCACTATCACGATTATTTCACGTTTCCTTGTTGTCCGCTCCGTATTTTTCATCTCACCCGTCACCGATCCCGGTCCATGTCACGTTTTCCCTGTTGTCCGCCCTGAGTCTCACTGTCCGTGTGTTAAACTACATTTCCCACAATTCCCGGCCTCCCTCACTGCCTGCACTCATCATTGTTTCCACCTGTGTCTCGTTCAGTCTCCACTTTGTCTGTGTATTTAAACCCCGGTTCTTTGTGTAGTCTCTGTCGATTGTTGTTCGTTTCTTGAATGTCATCTAGCCTGGTCTGTGTCCCTTACCCGAGTTCTTAGTTTTGTTTGAGTTTTGTTTCCTCGTGTTTAATCTGTTTCATTGTGTTTTAGTTTCCTGTTTTTCCATCGTGGACTTTCATTTGTGTTTACCTTTGATTTCTTATGTGTTTATCCCAATAAAACCGCATTTGGATCCGCACCTCTTGTCCTGCTTCAACACCCATCATAACAAATGCTCCACTATCATATCGCTTCTGAAGATATGAATTTAACAACTGGAGTCTAATGGATTACTTTTATGCTTCTTTTATTTGCTTTTTGGACCCCCAAAGTTCTGGTCACCATTAACTTGCATTGTATGGACCTACAGAGCTGAAATATTCTTCTAAATATCTTTGTATGTGTTTAGCAGAAGAAAGAAAGTCAAACATATCTGGGATATCACAAGGGCGAGTAAATGATGAGAGAATTTTTATTTTTGGGTGCACTATCTTTAATGCATTATGAGCTAACATGAACTTACTGTGATCAATTGTACTTTTATAAATTAATATTAATCAAGATTAGTAAATGCTGATAAAATACTGTTTTTTGGTAGTTCATGATACCCCATGCATTTCCTAATTTTAAATAGCACCTTACTGTAAAATGATACTATATAAATAGTTGAAGTCAGAAGTTTACATAAACTTAAAACTAATTTGTTATCCACTCCACAGATTTCATATTAGCAAACTATGGTTTTGGCAAGTCATTTAGGACATCTACTTTGTCAAATCAAGTCAAGTCAATTTTATTTGTATAGCGCCTTTCACAACACACATCGTTTCAAAGCAGCTTTACAGAAGATCAGCATTAACAGACGATAAAACTGTAATGTCAATAATGTTGATGAATCATCATTGTGTAATTAGATAAAAAGAAATGTGTGTTTAAAAATCGTGTTTAAAAATAATTAATTAAATAAATGTATTAATAACCCCAGTGAGCAAGCTGAAGGCGACTGTGGCAACGAACACAAAACTCCATAAGATGTTGGTTAATGGAGAAAAATAACCTTGGGAGAAACCAGACTCACTGTGGGGGCCAGTTCCCCTCTGGCTAACATCATGAATATAATGTAAATATTACTTATGTATAGTTAAAGTCATGGTTTAAAAGTATTAAACTAAGTAAGTGTTAAGGGTCAGTGTTTAAACATAGATTTTTTATGAACTGTAAGATTAATAACTAATGTCTTTGAAGTCCATCCTGGATTAACTGCAGAAGTTCACATAGATGCAGTTGTCCTCGTTAATTGGCTGATGAAGACTTTAGTTGGCAATTGATAGTCTATGTATTCCATTATAAGAGTGTAGTCCATCAGTAGACTGATGCTGGCAGAGATCAGTGTGTTGCATCGCAGTTCATCCTGGCCGGTAATTTTGGTGAGGTCCATCCTAAATCCAAGGTTCAGACAATGGCATATGAAGTGTCCCATGTCTTATGGTTGGAGTTGGCATCAGTTCATCCTCTGAAGTGAAGTTTAGCTGCATAGTCATCATCACACAGCGACACGTAGCAGTGGAGTCCGACACCAAGCTGGAATGGAGCTGGATCCAGCCGGTTCTGGTAACCTCAGGATAGGAGAAACAAATAAAATAATATAAGCATAGATGCCATTCAATTTATTGCATAATTATAGATCATGATCAATGTTTCTGGTTTCTGGTTCCGACAGACTCAACTAAAGCAGCCTAATTGTGGGTTGGAAGATAAATTAGGTGTTTGTCTGGCTAAATAGATGAGTCTTTAGTCTAGACTTAAACTGAGGGAGTGTGTATGCATCCCGAACAGTGTTTGGGAGACTATTCCATAGTTTAGGAGTAAAATATGAAAAAGGATCCCTTTTGTGGATTTTGATATTCTAGGAACTATTAACAGGCCAGAATATTGCGATCGTAATGAACGTGATGGAATATAGTGTGGTAGAAGGTCACTAGACCATTCAAATCTTTGTGTGTAGTTAACAGAATGTTTAAATGAATACGAAATTTAATAGCTAGCCAATGTCACAATGATAAAATGGTCATATTTCTCGTTAGCACTCTGGCTGCTGCATTTTGAACCAACTGAAGTTTATTTATTGATCTTGCTGGACATCCTCCCAGTAATGCATTACAATAATCTAGTCTTGAGGTCATGAACACATTAATTCGTTTTTCGGCATCAGCCACAGACAGCATGTGCCTTAATTTAGCAATATTTCTTAAGTGGAAGAATGCTGTTTTACAAACACTGGTAATTTGATTTTCATAGGACAGATTGGTATCAAATATAACTTATAAAAATATATAAGTTCTTTGCTGTTGAAGATGATGTAACAGTACATCCATTGAGAGTCAAATTATATTTTAGTGGCTTATTTTTTTGAGTTTTTTTGTATAATTAGTACCTCTGTTTTGTCAGAATTGAATAGAAGGAAATTTCTGGCCATCCACGCTTTTATTTAATTGATACACTCTGCTAATTTGGAGAATTGTGAAATCTCATCAGGTTTTGAAGAAATATAAAGTTGTGTATTGTCGGCATAACAGTGGAAACTTATTACATGATTCCTGATAATATCTCCCAGGGGAAACATATACAAGGAGAAAAGTGGAGGCCTCTTAAACTGATCCCTGTGGTACTCCATATTTTACTTTTGTTTGGTTTGACTATTCCTCATTTACTGTTAAATAGGACCTAAACCATGCTAATGCAATTCCACAAATGCCAACATAATTTTCTAGCCTATTCAAGCGAATGTCGTGATCATCGTGTCGAATACAGCACTAAGATCTAAAAGCACTAGATGAGAAATGTAGCCGCGATTAGATGATAAGAACAAGTCATTTGTAACTCTGATAAGTGCAGACTCTGTACTGTGATGAGCCCTAAATCCTGACTAAAATTCTTCATATATATTATTTCTCTGTAGAAATTAAAATATTTGGGAGGATTCTTCCTTTTCTAGTATTTTCAACATAAACGGAAGATTTGAAATCAGTCTATAACTAGCCAGTTCTCCAGTATCAAGTTGTGGCTTCTTAATAAGCTGTTTGATAACTGCCATTTTAAAGTTTCTTGGGACATGTGCAAAGCATAGCGAGGAGTTAATAATATTAAGATGAAATTACAGGAGATACCTCTTTTAAGACCTTAGTTGGTATTGGATCTAACAAACATGTTGTGGCTTTTGATGTTTCGATATGTTTTGTTAGCTCTTCATGAACTATGACAGCATAGGATTGAAGTTACATGTGAGGAAAATTATTAAACACTGTTTTCTGAGGTGCTATGACAGGGGATTGAATAATTCATATTTCAATTTTATCTGTAAAGAAATTCATGAAGTAATTTCTCTTGTTCTGCGACGTAATATCTGTTTCTTTTGAGGCTTTATTCCTAACCAATTTAGCCACAGTACTGAATAAACACCTAGGATTGTTGTGGTTATTTTCTATGAGTTTACTAAAATATGGTGACCTGGCAGCTTTTAGTGCCTGTCTGTAGCTACAGACACTATCCTTCCATGCACCACAAAATACTTCTAATTTTATATTCTTCCACATGTGCTCCATTTTCCGAGCTGCTCTCTTGAGAGCATGAGGGTGATTATTGTACCATGGTGCAGGACTTTTTTCTTTAATTTTCTTTAATCAAAGTGGGGCGACACTATCAAGAGTGCTAGAGAAGACTGCATTTAATTATTTTGTTATTTCATCAAGTTCTTCTGGGCTTTGGGGTTTATTGTGTGTATGAGATAGATCTGGAAGATTATTAGTGAAGCTATCATGAGTGGTCGAAAGAATAGTTCTACCTGAATGATAGTGTGGTGTAGATTGAGTAAAATTAGCTGATCACAGCATACAAGAGACAAGGTAATGATCTGAGATGTCCTCGCTTTGCTGCAGAATTTCTATATTATCAACATCAACTCCATATGATAGAATTAAATCTAGCATATGATTATGGCGATGAGTTGGTCCTGTTACATTTTGTCTAACTCCAAGACTACAATATCGTTAAATGCTAATCCCAGTGTATCATTTTCATTATCTATGTGAATGTTGAAGTCACCAACAATTAAAGCTCTATCTACAGTAACTACAAGATCTGATAAAAAATGAGCAAATTCACCAAGGAAATCAGAATAAGGCCCGGGTGATCTATAGTTTGTAGCAAGGGTAAAAGACGACATTGTTTTTTTTATTTATATCTGACGGTGTCACATTAGCATTATTACTTCAAAAGACTTACATTTATATTCTGTCCTCTGAGTAACACCAATAACTTCACTGTAAATTGTAGCAACTCCTCCTCCTCGACCCTTCAGACGAGGCTCATGTTTATAACAATAACCTGGGGAATAGATTCATTTAAACTAATATATTCATCTGGTTTAAGCCAGGTTTCAGTCAAACAGAGCGCATCCAAACTATGATCTGTAATAATTTAATTAACAATTAGTGCTTTGGTAGAAAGAGATCTAATGTTTAGTAGCCCTATTTGTATATGATGTTTATCTTTAATTTGATTGTTTTGTTCAAGTTTGACCTTAATCAAATTTTTTCTAAATTCTTTAGTGAGGGTTTTGTGGTTGGTACTTCGGGGAACAGTCTGTATGAGATATCTAGTAGATAATGTCTCTATGTGTTTATGTGACCTGTGTGACGTCTCAAGGCAGCTAGCAGACGTTCGGATTAACCAGTTTGTCTGCTTCCTGACCTGGGCCCCAGTTAGTCAAATACTATCATTATTAAGACTATGAGCCAAATTACTAGAGAGGAGAGGGGCACCTTCCCTGGAGGGATGGAGTACATCTCTCTTTAGCAGGTCAGGTCTACCGCAAAACTCTTCCAATTGTCTATAAACTGTTTGGTAATAATTACCATCTGATCCACTGGGAATGTAATGAAAGGAAATAAAAGCTGAAATAAATCCTTCCCTCTACTATTATTCTGACATTTCACATTCTTAAAATAGTGATCATAACTGACCTAAGACAGGGAATGTCTTTTACGATTAAATGTCAGGAATTGTGAAAAACTGTTTTTAAATGTATCTGGCTAAGGTCAGTAAGGTTTTTGTAAACTTCTGACTTCAACTATATATATATATATATATATATATATATATATATATATATATATATATATATATACTCTGTTTATAACCCTTTATGAGAATGAATGGGGACATGCAAATTAGATGAGAGTCAGATGAAAAACTTGAATGTTTTATTTTTTAAATGATTTGGAATTAAACAGAAAAATCCAATAATGTAACTAAGTGAGTATCACATGAATTATATGAGTAAATACATCATGGGTACATGGTACACATAAATGTCACAATGTTTTGATAAAGACCCACTAATGTTTTTACAAGACTCACTGAAAATTACACAAATCAGACATGAATCATAAAATGTCAAAATACTTTAGAGATATTTTCAGCTAAATATGTAAGAAAAATATGCAATAACATCTCTAAATATCAAACCCCCAGAAAAATTCAGGGTAGAAATATACTTTGACTCTTAAGCAAACAAAATAGTGAGACTATCCCCTTGTATGAGTAGAGTATATTTCTGACTATGCAGACAAGTATTCCCTAGAGAGAGAAAGAGAGAGAGAGAGGTGCTTCATAACTTCACTCCAGATCCCACCGAAAATATGTATGTGTGTGCTATTCATGTGCCCCTTAAGGGCTGTTTCTGTTAACTGCCAAGATTGTTTTTACACTCTGTCAAGACTCCTTTTGCCATATGGCTTACAGTTACCCAAATGTGGCTGTTATTGAGCAGCACAGAAAACTAATTCTGTGCTTGTGGTTAGTCAGACCCCTATAGTGGTGCCCTGCTGAGAGGAGGTGTTGTCACAGTTTGAGTGACAGGTGGATTTTGAACCAAATAGCTCTGTTTCTATTCCAGAGTTTTACTGTAGCTGTAAACTCCACTCAATGGTAAAGAAGGGCACACTCTTGTCCCCCAAATGGACCAGATGAACAGGATTGAAAGGACAGAGAGATGGACAGTTGAGTGTTGGATTTTGTGTGACAAAGAGAGAAAGAGAGAGAGAGAGAGAGAGAGAGAGAGAGAGAGAGAGAGAGAGAGAGAGAGAGAGAGTGTGTGTTAACATGCTGGCAGAATATTTAACATAGTCTCATGACAACTCAATGATTTGTACGAGATGGCAAAAATCACAAGATATCATATGACTTGGCTCATACAAAAGGTACAACTTTTAGACTGATTATTCATCAAACAGAATTTTAAATCAATACAATACAGACATCAAATTTCCAACACTTTATTTTAAGAAAGGAAACATTAGTGAACAAATTAGGTTACTCAGTCCATAATTATGCAAAACAAATGACTGATGAATGTCAATAATCTGTAATCTTCTTCATACAGCACATTCCAGACTCCCATGTTTTCTTTCTTCCATGGTACACAAATGCAACTTTCCTATTAAAACATGATCTTAGGGTTTTGTTAAGTAGTTACATTTAAAGTTTAGGTGTGGGGTTTTGGTTAGGGGGTTGGACTTTCTGCTTAGGTTTAGGTTTGGGTTTAAAATAATTATAGCATTGTTAGTGGTTTGCTTTATTTTCTCTATGGGAATAAAAGTCTTGCATTTTTGTACTCATGCAATTGCTTACAATTTTGCCATCTGATACTATTATCTGTCGGGACATTGCATATTTCTGTCATTCGTCCTTGCATTTTTACGTCATGTCCGTAAATAAAGAAAAAAGGTCTGGCTACTTTAGAATGTGTATGGTGCAGTGGAAAGTGTGGTAGTAGCTTGAAGCTGAAGGCTTGTAGCATAAAGTGAAAGCGACAGAGCCCGTTGTAAAACACGAGACAACATCGGCTTGGCTTTTCAGAGGTGATGACAACTCTGAGGTGTAAAAGGATTTAAAGCAGACCTAAAGATGGCTTTTTTCTTGCTCGACAGGTAAGATATTTTATTGGACTGAAACTAAATTTAGCCAGGTACCTCTCTAACATTCTAACACTGCTTGAGTTCATTTTTGAGGACAGTGGAAAATGTATGGGCCCACAAACTAGCTGTCTTCATCTATCTACACTGAACAAAAATATAAACGCAACATGTAAAGTGTTGGTCCCATGTTTCATGAGCTGAAATAAAAGATCCCAGAAATTTTCCATTTTCCAAAAAAGCTTATTTCTCTCATATTTTGTGCACAAATTTGTTTATATACCTGTTAGTGAGCATTTCTCATTTGCCAAGATAATCCATCCACCTGACAGGTGTGGCATATCAAGAAACTGATTAAACAGCGTGATCATTACACAGGTAATTCTTGTGCTGGGGACACTAAAATGCGCAATTTTGTCACACAACACAATGCCACAGATGTCTCAGGTTTTGAGGGAGCGTGCAATTGGTATGCTGACGGAGGAACGTTGTCTCGTTTTGCTGTGTACTGTACTAACTGTATATGGTTGAAACGACAATAAAAACCACTTGACTTGACTTGACTTGACTGACTGGAGGAATTCCCACTAGAGCAGTTGCCAGAGAATTGAATGTTAATTTCTCTACCAAAAGCCACCTCCAGCGTCGTTTTATAGAATTTGGCAGTATGTCAAACCGGCCTCACAACAACAGACCACGTGTAACCACACCAGCCCAGGACCTCCACATCTGGCTTCTTCACCTTCGGGATCATCTGAGACCAGCCACTCGGACAGCTGATGAAACTGTGGGTTTGCACAACCGAAGGATTTCTGAACAAACTGTCAGAAACCGTCTCAGGGAAGCTCATCTGCATGCTCGTCGTCCTCACCAGGGTCTTGACCTGACTGCAGTTCAGCATCGTAACCGAATTTAGTGGGCAAATGCTCATCTTCGATGGCCACTGGCATGCTGGAGAAGTGTGCTCTTCACGGATGAATCCCGGTTACAACTATACCGTTCAGATGGCAGACAGCGTGTATGGCGACGTGTGGCCGAGCGGTTTGCTGATGTCAACGTTGTGAACAGAGTGCCCCATGGTGGCGGTGGGGTTATGGTATGGGCAGGCATAAGCTGCCCATACCATACAAAAAGACAATTGCATTTTATCAATGGCAATTTGAATGCACAAAGATACCGTGACGAGATCCTGAGGCCCACTGTCGTGCCATTCATCTGCCGCCATCACTTCATGTTTCAGCATGCTAATGCATGGCCCCATGTCGCAAGGATTTGTACACAATACCAGGAAGTTGAAAATGTCCCAGTTCTTCCATGGCCTGCATACTCACCAGACTTGTCACCCATTGAGCATGTTTGGGATGCTCTGGACCGACGTGTACGACATCGTGTTCCAGTTCTTGCCAATCAATCGTGTTCCAGTTCTTGCAACTTCACACAGCCAATGAAGCGGAGTGGCACAACATTCCACAGGCCACAATCAACAGCCTGATCAACTCTATGAGAAGGAGATGTGTCGTGCTGCATGAGGCAAATGGTGGTCACACCAGATACTGACAGGTTTTCTGTTCCATGCCTCTAAATGTTTTAAGGTATCTGTGACCAACAGATGCATATCTGGGCCTAATGAATTTATTTCAGCTGCTTTCCTTAAATGAAATGTAACTCAGTAAAATCTTTGAAATTGTTGCATGTTGCGTTTATATTTTTATTCAGTGTAATTAGCCAACTAGCGACCATTTCCAGCTAAACACTTGAGTTAGGTATTTTGTAGCGAATGTATTATGATCAGTAGGATAATCTGCATTTATGTTTTTTGTTATTATAAGACAAGGAACACCAGTATGCCTCAAACCATCAGATTCATCCGTGCAGAAGAGCAGAGCTGACGTCCAACTCACGTAATTACCAATACAATGATTATGTTTACATGGACACCAGAAAGCAGCTTATTGCAAGAAAGCAGTATTCCCATTTACATGCACTCCATAAGTGGCGTACTCTTTACTCCCGTATACATGGGGCTCGGTCAGTAAGCAGCTTTCTCCACAGCAATGTAATTTCCCCGTGACAGTTGTATAAATAACAAACATGGCGTCTGAGGAAGACTTCACTATTTTATTCCCTGTTGCTTCACTTTATTTCAAGATATTCCAGAGTTGTTGCTGTTTCTTTCCTTAACTTTCTATCACTATATAAAACTCAGGGATTCCCTCAATGTACCAGCAATACGAGGGACCGTCAATATTTTACATTGGTGTGTGTAAATGGGTATAATGTACACGCTTTTCCCTCTGTAGTCCCAGAAATGTTTAATTATTTCCACTGTGTTGACTTGTTGTTGAGCTTGTTGTTGTATGATGTTTGTTCTCCGGTCTGTTCCACGCACATGCGCATTCCTCAAAAAGATATGTGTTTACATGGCCACATTCTAGAAGAGAAACCTCGGTGTGTAAAACCGCTTTCTCTTAATCCCTTAAAAGGCATAAGGAAATCACTGTTTAAGCACCCCATTCACTAAAAGAACTATGCAGATCAGACAACAGTGCAAACACCCACAAAACGTGTTCAGAATGCAATTTGCACGCACAATTCAGATCTTGTGGGCTGTTTCTGAGTGCTGTACAGTAGGTTTTTAGTTGATTCACCCCATAGTGTACCTTTTAAGTATCAACTTTGTTTCAGATGAGTCTTCTTAAATCCTTTAGGAGAAATAAAAAAGACACAAATGACATACAGAGTGCAGAGCTATAAAATGAATGTAGAGTGAACTGCACATATCATTTGGTTTTGGAAGAATTTGCTACATAGACATCACAGACGTTTGATCACAGACTGACATTTTTGAGCTCTCTGAAACACATGCAAGACACATGTGTGATTATTAGGGTGATTTTCTCAGAAGAAAAATCTGAAGCAGTAGATTTAAGCAAAAAGCCTTTAATCTCTTTGCTGTCTATAAGAAACAACCATAACAGCTCTCATTTTTTACTTGTCTTTCCTATGAGACATGAGTGTATTATTTTGCTTCATGGCTGTATTTTCAGAGCTCTGAAACTGTCTGGTTTGCTCCTTGAGTGCAAAAGTGGTGGGCTTCTGTCCTTATTGTTAACAGGCAAATGTTAGACTGTACAATATTGGTGGTCAGTGTCTTTGCGTGTGTGTATATGAGAATATTGCTGTTTTTAGCACTCATTGGAGACTAGAGCCAATAAAACACAAAAACAATCTGTAAACACATTAACTCTGACACTGACAACCAGTAGCTGTTGTTTTTACATGTTCATGTGTGAGTGCTTGCGTGCTTGTGTATACACACTCTAAACTTCCTCATCATGATGTTGGCCCTTTAATCAAGCACTGTTGAGCGCTGCACTCAGAACCAATCAAGAACTGGCACAAGTCACTGCTCCATTTAGTTTTTTTCAGTTTCCCTCCAACATATTTAGTCTCTATCACTCCATTTCATTCTCTCCCTCTTCATTCTCTCTCCTTCTTTCTTTCTTTATCCATTAAAGCCCATAACACCATATAGTTCTTCAGTATTTCCTTCTCAACAGCTGATTCCAACATTACCTTCATTATATTAATAGATGATTATCACAGACACGCGTGCACACAATCCTTAAAATACCAAGATCTTTTCAGAATAGGAAAGTGGACAAGGGAACACATTCAGTGGCCCTGTAAAGTACTCTTAGAAATGTATAGATTTAATTGCATTAGGGGAAAAAACAATGCTTGATCCTTTCTTAGCACTAACGTTTCTCAGCCATTTTTGCAATTACTTGTAACCAACTGGTTCCAAGGTCATTTAGTTGATGCATGAAGTCAATTCCCCTCAAGTTCACACAGAAAAGCCACAAGTTTAATTAATCACGTTAACTATGGACATGTTCAACTAAGGTTTGACAACCAAACAAATGTAGAAATACTTTTTGAAGAGTGTATCTATTGTTTTACCATTTGAAACCAAATAAACACCATTTAGTGAAAAGTTCTGCTTGATACTTGCTTTGATAATATAAAAGACGTTCCCATTTTGGAGCACTTTACACAGACCCCCATGTTTACATGTCTGACTGCTGCTGGTGGCCACTGACTTTAACGATGGCACATGGGCTCAAAGCCAGTATGAACACCATCTGTGTGTCTTTCTCACCCACACAAATAAGAAGTACCACATTGGTCACTGTGGGAAAACATTAGCACAAAGTTGATGTCTACTATCTATAGACTGCATTAGAGGTCGGGGTTACCAGAAGACAGATTTAACAGATTGAAAATTTGTACTACAATGAGGTCGATTTTAACAACTTAAAAAGAAAAAGTGGAAAGGTCTCCATAAATGCATTAATAGCAAAGCAGCTGACTCTTGATGCAGACAGCTGCAGTACACCTATCAGCAAGTGTACACACACACACACACACACACACACACACACACACACACACACACACTAACAAAAATGGCATATACCTCTATTGCTTTTATATAAAACAAATTATAATTACTACAGAGTAACCAAAAACAACACCTTTACCCTAAAATATTAAATTTTTAGTATAATTATTAAAGAATATTCTGGATTCTATTCTGAGTTAAGCTCAGTCAACAGCATTTGTGGCATAATATGGATTACCACAAAAAATTATTTAAACTTGTCCCACTTTTGGGGACAATAGCTAGTTTTCAAATCATGATGGGGATTTTATATTGATTTTTAATGTTGGACCCTGTCTTCAACTACTATGTACTTAAGAATGTGATACAATTGACTTATGTACATACATATTGCTGCATTGTACTTACATTTAAAGTACCTGCATTTAATGACATCTGTAAGTACACTATAAACCTTACCCCTAAGCTTCAACCTAACCCTACCCCAACACTTTCCCTAAACCCAAACCCTACCCCTTAACCTACCTGTACCTCAACCTCAGTAGCAATATATTTGAATCTTGTGAGAACTTTGCAGAACAACACAATAAGTAAATTGTGTTGTGTGCATAGTAATGTTAGTAAGTACATAGTAGTTAAAGACACCTAATATAATTTGGGACCTTACTTTTTTATACAGAGCTAATTATATTTTCTACTTCTATGTGCATTTTAACATTTTCATTACAAAAATCTTTATTTTTTACTTTATTTACAATCTTAATCTTTATTAAGCTATTTTCCTCCTGTCTCCATAATCTACATTTACTTTTATTCATTTGCATTTACATTTATGCATTTGGCAGACACTTTTATCCAAAGCAACTTACAGAGCCCTTATTACAGGGACAATCCCCCTGAGCAACCTGGAGTTAAGTGCCTTGCTCAAGGACACAATGGTGGCCTTCTGATTAACAGTTATGTGCTTTAGCCCACTACGCCACCACCACTCCTGGTGGCAGATGCTTCAAAGACACTTACAAAAGAGGAAATCATAAGCAAATCTAGCCGAAACTTGACCCACACACACCTTTCGTGCTTTTTGTTTTATTGTAAACAGACTATATATCTTAGTTGAGAGTGTGCAGAGTTTCACTATTCAAAGCAATGTATTTAAGTGTGTCAGCAAACAACATCATTTCCCACTGGCCATCTTATGTGCATTCGTGTGTCTGTGTGGATTTGAGAGCTTTATGTCCTGTAATCCAAGTAAGCATTCAATGGGGCATAACGAGGCCTTGTGGACCAAAACAGACCATGAATGTGACAAAAAGGCTACAGTGATGAATGCAAGAGATGCCTTTAGTGAGACAGGTGAGTGAAAGAAAACCTAACTCAAGCTCTTAAAGAAGGTTTCAGTGAACAACAAGAATAGACTTGCTGAAACGTCTTGCTCAGAAGTTTCTTGAAGAATCAACGTAGTCTAGGCAGTTTCTCCTAAAATTCCATGGGAGAAATAAAAATAGACAATCAGCATTTTTGACATACAGTAAAAGTATAGAGCTATGATATTAATGTGGATAGCATAGCTCAGATAATTTGGTGACAAATTTTTAAGTTCATCTTGATATCTCAGATTTTGGATTGCATACTTTATTGCAAATCTGAGCAGAGAGTGAATTTTTTTAAAATATTTTCTGTAACTTTAAATGAAACATTTAAGTGTCTTTTTTCACTTGAAAGAAAAGAGAGACTTCAGCTAAATCTCCATTTGCTATAAAATCATTGCTGTCAAGGAGAAACTTTTGAGATCTAATCTGATTTTTATTTCCAATGGGCAAATTCTTTCTGACATTGTTATAATATTGTAAAAATATTTTTATATTATATTTTGTTTTGATAGTGTGTGTGCGTGTTCAGGAATTGCTACACTTGGATATTCCAGATGGGTTTATATTAGGATCCTCAGGGCAGAAGAGATGTACAAAATGTCCTTCTCAACACCCCCCTCCTCCCTCCTCCCCCCTTTCAGATATCTGCCTGTTGCTGATTAGGCATCGTCCATCTCCCATCTGAAAGCAAGGGGAAAGAGCAGGAGAGAGACAGACAGGGAGGGTCTGCTGGACAAGGTCAAGCCCTGTAACCACTCCCCTGCATGGCCAAAGTCTAAACACAAGATGCCTTTCCGTTCATTCTGAACCCCCCCCCCCACACACACACACACACACACACACACACACACACACACACACACACACACGCTATCATTATGAGGACTCTCCATAGACACAATGATTTTTGTACTGTCAAACTATAGATTATATCCCTTAACCCTACCCCAAAACTTAACCCTCATAAAAAAACTTTCTGCATTTTTACATTTTCAATAAAACATCATTTAGTATGTTTTTTATGCGATTTAAATAATGGACACTAATTTAACACTAGAAATGTCCTCATAAACCAAATTTATAACATAATACCCCTGTAATCACAAATTTGTAACCAAAAAGTCCTCGTAATCCACCCCCGCCCCACACACACACACACATACACGCACACAAATATATTTTATACCCATTACTGAGTAGATGTATTGGTTAAAGGGCTGATATGGGACAAGATACCGTATGAGATCTGAGACAATAAACAATGATATATTAATAGCAGCATGATGGATTGTGTATATGTGTTCATGAGTCATTATCTAAATAGCCAACAGCCAAAGTTATCTCACCCTTACTAATAGGAACTCACACAAATAAATATTGTTAGTAATTGGGCAACTCAAACAAGCACACATTTACCACAACATGATCACATGTGAAATCAGCGTGTTTGCTCCGAATATATTCAGACCCAATGTTTTACATTTTTTACACGTGCCACCAATCGGCCAATGTTCGTGTTCACCTCTTCTGATCTCTGGCTTGTTAGATTCTGCATTTGCAAAGAAGTGAGTTTGATCTCAGTACTGGTACAGTTAGGTTTAGGTCTAGGGTTTGGGTTAGGGGTATATTAAAGGGATAGTTCACCCAAAAATGAAACGTCTCTCATCATTTACTTAACCTCATGCCATCCCAGATGTGATGACTTTCTTTCTTCTGCTGAACACAAAGATTTTTAGAAGAATATCTCTGCTCTGTAGGTCCATACAATGAAAGTGAATCGATCCAGTGGTTAAATCAATGTCTTCAGAAGTTATTTGATATGTGTGGGTGAGAACAGATCAATATTTATGACCTTTTTTTTTTTTTTTTTTTTTTTACAATAAATCTTATTGAGATTTATGGTAAGAAAAGATTTAACCCTAACCCTAAAAAGAAAATATTTAGTGAATAAAATTGCATTTATCTTTTATCTTTTCTTATCATTTATCTTTTCTTTTTCCTCTGGGGGGGTTCCCAAACCCTAACCATATAAAAACATTTTAAGAATTCAAAAAATACAACTTTTACTTAAACTGCTTTTTCTATTGAAAACATCACAATTACCACTGTTTTGTCATATTTAGCTAACTAGTTGTTATTTTTCTGGAAACTTGACCCCAAAATCTGACTACAGTAAGAACATACAAAGCCGATATAAAAAATACTCCACTCCCATTGTTCAACAATAAAGAAGCAAACATTTACTGTAAATGCTTTATGACAGAGAACAATAATAACCACATTAACAAAGAACCACACACAGCAACTAACACACCTTGCCATTTATGCACATACTCATAATGAGTCACAATGAAATGAGTTCAGGGGTCAGTGTGCTGAAAACAGGACAGAGCCACACATCTGGGCAATGTAGGCACAATAGCAGGATGGGTGAACTGATTGAAGGAGTAGCACAGTAAGTAGCACAGTAAGTGATAGTGTGTGTTTGTTACAGAAAAGCAGAGAGGGAGCAATCAGAATCAGTTCTGTTTGTTTTGTCTTGAGAGATGATTGGAGTATTCAGTGATACATTTTTGTACGCGCCAGTATGTGTGCATGTGTGTGACAGATATTGCCATGTTGTGGGGACCAGCCACTATTCCCTATGAGGAAAATGACTGAATAAAAATTCTAAATAATGTCTTAATAAAAGTGTAAATATCTTACTGTGAGAGTTAGGTTTAGGGGGAGGTGATTAGAAAAGGTGTTTTAGCTCATCTTAAATACAATAAAAGTCAAAGGAAAGTCCCCACCAGAATTTTTTTTCAATGTTCATATGTGCATTTGTATTTTTGTTATTTATCTGTTACTTCTACTGGTTGTAAATTACAGTAGATATGAGAGAGTGTGTGGGAGAGTGTATCACAGTTAACCTTAATAAAATAAATCACTTCCAAGAAAAAACACATCTTTCACTTATTGCAATTCATCATGGCTTCACTCTCATTTCCTGTCTCTCCTCCCGTTAAGTTTTTGGGAGACCACACAATTTTAAATACTCAATCCAGAAATAATAATAGCCACAGAAGGGTTGGCACTCACTGATTTTTTATACACTGCTGTTTACACATAAATGGGAAAACCGACGATACAGATATAGCATCTCTTAATTACGGATACAACAGATGAGAAAAGGGCACTTACATGATGAGGGAAAATCTTTCAAAACAACTTTGAAATCTACAGACTTTGACCTCTGTCTGAAACATTGGTATGATATCCATCAATGCCGCATGATGGATTGAAATAAGATTGAAATTGCGATATTGCCTTTTTCAGTCAGTGCTGCATGAGCTAGGGGCACTCTCTAGTTGCTGTGTGTGGCACATGTAATATTTCTTTCAGATTTTATTGGTTACTTCTCAACATCACACATAACAAATCAAAACATTCATATACAGAATCAATCATAAATCCCTTAATAATAATAATAAATAAATAAATATATATATATATATATATATATATATATATATATATATATATATATATATATATATATATATATATATATATATATATATATATATATATGTATAAAAATAGTAATAATAGATTTTTTCTTATCAATGTAATGACTCCCCTGCTCTTACTTGAGCCAGCACTAAAGAAAATAGGTCCACCCCACATCTTCCAAATTTTTTTAGCTTCCTGCGGGGAAAGATGCATTTTTTGAAGAAATACAATATATTTCTTACGTTTAAGAAAATAAATAACCTTCATTCTATTTATGGGTTGCCCCAACCCATTTTCATTCCATGTGGAATGTTTTGTGGACAATCCACTCATATTAACATTTGACATTTTGACAAATCAGAAAAAATATATTGAATGTCAAAAATAAAATTATAAATAACACATTCCAACATTAGTGCAATAATCAACCCCAGGACTTTCCCCCAAACCAAACAAACAGAAAAAGAGGAAAAACATGCTCATTAACCCCACGCACGACAGCGCTAACCGGTGTCCCTCCTCTAAACTCAAAAATTCCATGTACACCTACAAAAGCCCCCGCAACACTTTTGGCATAGGATTGCTCAAGTCTGGTGTTTCTATACAAATTTTATGAGACAGAATTACATAACAAAAAATTATCTAAAAAACAAACTCCAGCCCATAGGCAAAAAAAGAAACAAAAACATATAGATTCATCCCCTTAATTGTCTCGAAGGTGTGTTCCTCCACAAAACAAGCTCCAGCCGCTAGCTGAGCCAGCACCAAAAAACAAAAAAAACGGGCTGTTCGGTTCTTCGGGCAGTCAAACTCACTCCAATGTCCTGCAAGAAATATTCAACAAAACCAACTCCAGCCAACAGGAGGCATTAGCACCCGAAACGAGCATATTCATCCACAAGCTGTCCCGAAGAAATGATTCTACACAAAACAAACTCCAGCCTTTAGGCGGAACCAGCACAAAAATGAAACGAAAAAGGGCATTGCTTGCTGTGGGCATGTAAAATCTCTATGTCCATCCTTAGTATCTATTCTCAGTTTGGCCGGAAACATCAGTGCAAAAGCGACCTTCCATTGATATAAAAGTTTCTAGCATTCCCTGAATCGTTCACGTTTCTCTCTTTTGCAAAGTCTGGAAAAAAGAGAATGCTGTGAAAACATTTCTTTGCTCCTCGCCTTGTGTAACACAAGATCTTTATCTGATGATCTCAGAAATTTGGCCAGAATCGATCGGGCCTGTCTCCCTCAGCAGATCTATGAGCAGGGACTCTGTGAGTTCGCTCAATTTCGAGCTTATGGCATGTTATGTCGAGCAGACTCGGGAAGAGCTTGTCTAGGAATTTCACCATATCTCTGCCTTCTTCATGCTCAGTAATTCCAACAATTGGACGTTGTTTCGCCGATTACTTTTCTCCAAATCCTCCAGTTTTCCCCAAACAAGTTGCAAGTCTGTCTTGGTCGCTAGTGGATTAGCAGCTAATTCCCTCTTTGATGACTCCAGATAATCAATCCATTTTTCGATGTCTGACAATCTTGTAACCAACTCAGAGAATTTTGCCTCCATGGAAATAATCGACATATGTATTTCAGTCAAATCTTCCAAGTCTGCAACAACCTTCGTCAACATTGATCAAATTATTTGAATTAATATTTTTAAAGTGATATAAAGTTAACCTCTACAATATTACAAATGTGACACAGTACTGAAATGCACTGACATCATAAATGTGGCTCTAATAATTAAAAAAAAGAAGCACTGTTATGACAAATTAAGTTTAGACATTTTTCTGGAAAAATTATTTTCTGGTCTTTCTGGAAAATTAGTATTGTTAACAAAGTGAAAATAAAGAGTCCATTGACACTTCTTTTGCAGCCATGAAACATGGCTAGTTAAAAGTGTGTTTTAGAAATGGTGCACATATCCTGTGAGGTGGATAAATATGGAAATTTCCTAAAACAAATCCATTATAGCACTATAATAACATAACATATAGACCTAAATGATCAATTTAAAAGGAGTTTTGTTTATATGCTTAAAACTTTATTTTTCCACAGTATGATTGACATTTTCATGGAATTGACCAGCTGCTCTTTTCCATGCAACAAAGCATATGGTGACCAGCGGCTGTCAAGCTCAAAAAATTACAAATAGCACCATAAAAGCACAATAAAATTAATACATTTTACTTGTGCATTACTATGTGTGCAAAATGTAAGTAATTATTCACTGAATATCTCAAATCTTATTCACGCTTTTGCATATAACAAAATTAGGGCTGCTGTAACAGAGCAAAATTTTTGGGTGATCACTTCTATTAAAATGTATTATAATAACTCACAAAACTTTTTTCCAATGGTGTTTGGCATCATTGACATCAAACCTGGTGTGACGCATCCTAAAACGGCAAGTTGAATGGCAGTACTTAAGTGATCTTCTACCATGCTATATTCCAACACGGTCATTAAGATCGCAAAATTCTGGCCTATTAATAGTTCCTAGAATATCAAAATCCACTAAAGGAGGAAGATCCTTTTCATATTTGGCTCCTAAACTATGGAATAGTCTCCCAAACACTGTTCGAGATGCAGACACACTCTCTCAGTTTAAGTCTAGACTAAAGACTTGTCTATTTAGCCAGGCATACACCTAATTTATCCTCCAACCCACAATTAGGCTGCTTTAGTTGGGTCTGCCGGAACCAGAAACATTGAGCATGATCTCTAACTCTGCAATAAATTGAATGGCATCTACGCTTACGTCTTTTTATTTGTTTCCCTGTCTCAACCTCGGGACTCCTATCCTGAGGTCACCAGAACCATTCCTGCTTCATGTTGGACTCCACTGCTACATGTCGCAGAATGATGATGACTAAATGCAGCCGGTGCCAGCCAAACATCAATTCAGTCTATTATGATGGACTTCAGAGGATGAAATGATGCCAACTCCAACCTGCATCACCTCGGTCTATTTATGGACTACGATCTTGAAATGGAATGCATAGACTAACTATTGCCAACAAAAGCCTTCATCAGCCAATTAACAAGAACAATTGCATCTATGTGAACTTCTGCAATTAATCAAGATGGACTTCAAAGACTTTGGTCATTAATCTTACAGTTCAAACACAATCGATGTTTAATCACTGACCCTTAACACTTAGTTTAATAATTTTAAACCATGATTTTACCTATACATAATTAATATTTACATTATATTCATGATGTTAGCCAGACGGGAACTGGCCCCCACAGTGAGTCTGGTTTCTCCCAAGGTTATTTTTCTCCATTAATCTACATATTATGGAGTTTTGTGTTCCTTGCCACATTTGCCTACATCTTGCTCACTGGGGTTATTAATACAATTATCATTTAATTATTTTTAAACACTATTAAAAATCGTATTTTATCTAAATTACACAATGATGATTAATAGACTTTATAGACATTACAGTTTTATCATCTTTTAATGCTGATATTCTGTAAAGCTGCTTTGAAACGATGTGTGTTGTGAAAGGCGCTATACAAATAAAATTGACTTGACTTGACTTGAAATGAGATTACAGTGCTATGGTGACGGGGAAGATTTTCAGTGAAAGACAGGAATAATCTCACTGTGATTTCCTCAACAGTAGGTTGAAATTTCTTTGGCTGAATTCGGTCCCTGCTTTCCGAATTTCATACAACTGCCCCCAGTGGCCAAAACTTGAAAAATTGTTGAAATTATAGGCAGGTGTGAGTTCCATTTCTCACTGGTCCACAGAGTGGTGCCAAAAGTGAGTTATTTTTAGTTGTAAATGATGCGATACAGTTGTAGGGTATAACATATATAATTTAGAGATGTGGACGGGATAAGTTATGTAGGGTATTTTGCACTCATTCTACCACCGTTATATGCAAGGATATTTGGTATGCTAAATTTAGAAGGGAATTTAGAGTCTCGAAATATGTGAGCTATGAACTAAATTAAACTGTCCTTATTGTACCTGATTAGGTAATTAAATGTATAACGTAATTAGTAGAGTTCGACAACCATTATAAATTAGATAAATAATAAATAACTAGATTATTTGTCTTAATAGATTCTCCACCATTTAAATCATAATACAACATCTAGTTGTATCAGCTCACAATATCTACTGTAAGGAATTAGCTTTAATAATTGAATTATGATTCATTCACTTATTGGAGTGATATTATTCTCATGGCTTATTGAAAATAATATCACAAGTATTTAGGTACAGCTTTGAAGCTAAATCTTTTAGAAACAGGGATAAGCTTATTTATCAAAATATACCACAGTCAAGTCGTCTTTGAACACAGACAAACTTTATTACTATTCTAAACATAAATCTAATCTAACACATATATACATGAGACAGGTTGGTGAAAAGTGACAGAATGTGAAATAAATGATCAGTACAGTGAAGATTAACATTACGGAGCCTGTTGACAATACCTTAGGAACCATTTCATCCACCTTTGAGTCTACATTGATTTGCTATCGGATTACACAAATTATTTGATTACTACACCAGCACTTTGAGCACAATATTGGAGATGCACTTGCTTGTCTTTGTGGTGTTTCCTAGCGTTCTTTGTGTGGCTTGGTTCTTGGTCGAAAGTTCGTTCTGTAAATGTTTTGATCTCTGTTTGATCGAAGTTTATTGTCTGTATGAATTATGTTAGCTGTGAAGCGAGGCCTTCTCACTCCTTCTCGGTACAACGAGTCCTGAGCTTCCGTGGATATCACATGGGGAAGAGTCAGCGTGAAGTCTAAGCAGTCAGTGGAGCAGAAGATGAAGCAGAAGAGAAGAGACTGGAGAAGAGAGAAGAGGAGGTGTTCTTCCTGTTTGGAACTATTTGAACTGAATTTGGCCGCATCCCCCAAAGGTGTCCTGCGACAATCAGAAGTGACTTTTCAGAGTCACACGGTCAACTGGGCTGTCTTTTCTGACAGTTGAGTTATGGTCCTTGGTTTCAGACTCTTAAAAATGTCCTGATCAAAAATAGTACATATTTAATCATGAGCTTTTATATCTTGTCAGATATCAGGGCACAATACCAATTTCAATTCTGTCTTTTCCTCAATTAAAGCTATCAATTACAGTATCAATTCAGAGGACTTAGAATAAAGTGCACAAGTTGAACTGACTACCATTATGATTTTATGGGACTTTAATGTTATTTTTGAACTTGACAGCCTTTGCTCAGCCAACTCATTCTGTTAAACTCGGATCACTTCCATTGTTTGGAACAATATGAGGGCTGCTGTAACAAAAATTGTTTTGGGAGATCAGTTCCATTAAAATATATTATTATTGTTTACACAACTTTTTCCCAATTTATGTCTTAATTTAAACCTAGAATGATTAAAACTGTGTGGAGGTGAGGGCGTGGTTGAGCACCCGTCTAGGGAGAGAGAAAGTGGTAAGGACATCCACCTGAGATGAATTGTAAATAATTACCATAGATAAAAAGACGGCCAGTTCACAGAGAGAGACAGGAAGACCAGAGTCTTCATGTCTGTTCCCTGAGGGAGAGTCTTGCAACCCAGGCAGCAGTGAACCCCCATGTGACGCCGGCGAAGATGGTGGCTCAAGATGTAACAGAGGCCTTTCTGAAGCACATGGCCCAAGCTCTGCAATGGCAGCAGGCACGGGGCAGTCCACATCCTGTCACTTCTGACAGGGGAGGCCCAACAACTCTAAGTCAACAACATCCTGAGGTACCCTGAGCTGAAGAAATCCATCCTGCAGCGGGTCGGCCGCAGTTCCAAAGAGTATCGTTGGCGCTTCCGAACCCTGCCGCTGAGCAAATTTGGCCGCCCATTTGCCTTCATTTAACAGCTCTGTGACGCCTTCTGGTGAATTGTGATTAATTACCATCTCTAAGATGGCTAGTTCACAGAGAGAGGATAGAGACAGGCAGACTAGAGTCTTTGTGTCTGTTCCCTGAGGGAGAGTCTTGTGTTGTGTGACGTAAAAAAAAAGACTGTTTATTTGAGTGATGCTGAAAAGCCGTCTTATGTTTTGAGTGAAGCTGTACAGTGATTGCTGGTTATTTGTGAATAAAATGAACTCACGTGAACTGTGGAAACTGATTCCCACTTCCACCTTTATCTGCCAAATTGAACCTTTGTTAAATAATGCATGTTGTCACATCAGCAACATTTTCATGCCACTTTTGAATAAACTGTATCGTCTTTTTTATCTTTTTCATAAGTTAACATGTTTCTAAACAAGAACCGAATGCTCTTGTAGGTTTATAGGAAACTCAGGGACAGACATGCTATGACCTGCAATCTATTCTCCTTTTTTTGTGGGTTAATGAACATTTTCAGTGAGGCAAAGAGCTGGAGGACAGATTGGTCTTACCACTGCCACAATGTTCAGTTTGGAGCATGGCACAATGCCAGCAGCCTATGGGGTCATCACAACATCCACACACACACACACACACACACACACACACACACACACACACACACACACACACACACACACACACACACATACACACAGATGTATTATTTTCTCTTGTATTTGACCCCTCACCTGTATGGTAATTTGTAACAGGAGGTCAGAAAAAGGGGCCCCAAAGACAAGCCCCAACACACCTGCGGACCCTCCCCTCTTCTCCCTCTGACAGTCTTCTCCTGGAGGGAAAGGTGTATGTGTGTGTGCTATTTAATTGGCTTACAAAGGTGACTGAATGGTCATGATGATGATGATGGTGTTGATGATGTGTTAACGATTTCTTATGAAATCATGCAAATTAAACCAGCGCTCAGCCATACACTCAAACACAGACAGACCACGGCAGTTGCTATATGACCACACACAGAGCAAGAGTAAAAAATGTTCAGTCTGTCAACACACAACGCCGTGGTGTCTGTTTCTCTACACACAACATGAGATACTACTTCTTCTCAGACAGCCCCCATACCCTGTGCATCAGGGATCCATTTCTGTTGGACACAGAAAGAAAGAGAAAAGGAGTATGGTAGAGAAAGATAGAGAGGAGCAGGGTTGTAAAGAAGGATAGGGGAGATATTAAATTCATGTTATAGAGTAAAGAGTTCAGGGAAATGGCGGGGCTAGCGTGTTATTGACAGATCACAACAATCTTTACAAATTTAACTAAACAATAAATGGTAGATATTATTAAGGAGTACATGGAGGACATTAAGTGATCAAGGCAAAGAGCTGAGTGTTTGTTTTCTGAGGGGATAAAAAATAAATTCAACCACAGTGGTAAAAGAAGAGTGACATTTGAAGTGAAAAAAAAAAAGTCAAACCCAATTAACTGTTAACAGTTTCATAGAAACATGAAAAGCACATGGTTATTTTTTTTCTCCTTTGACTAAAAGGCAAGACAAATTTATTTATATAGCGACTCCAGGTGTGGTAGTCAGCGTCTTTACTTGCTGAGCTACCCAGGCCTCCATCAGTCAAAGAAGTTAAAATTTATTTAAGAAAAGTTCATTTAAAATTGACTTAAAAATGAAAGAAAAATTTATGAAGAAAAATTGTTAATTTAAAAGTGGATAAAAATGAATAAAGAAAGAATAGTCTTAATTTAAGGACAAAAACTGAAATACAATAATGTGAAATGAAGTAAAAGTAGTGCAGCATATGGCTTACTTATGGACAGGTAAATAGATAAACTCACTACATTGTCAGTTTGCATTTTAAATGAGTTTTTCAGTGACCTCTCAGCATTCTATTCACACAGTACTGATCTTTAATGCTAATAAGGCCTGCAAATAATGATTATTTTGATATTCGACTTAATTAAATGATTATTAGATTGATTATTCGACTATTAATCATTAGCTCTTCAATTCAGCTTCTTCCTCGAGTTTAGAGGTTGTACTAAACATGTGCTTACTAAATACAAAATATGTATTTTTTAAATAGGACAAAAGCATATTTTCCTGAGAAGCAACATATGACTTATTTAGACTTGCTTTCAGAGAATATATCTTGAATGTATGTGTATTTTGTATATGAGTGTATTCTTTCAATTGTTCATATTTCTGCCAGTGCAGTAACATTTCATGTTGCATTAAATGAGATCAAACGACTATTTGACAACAAAAAATGTTGTTGACACTTTTTTTATTGTCGACGTTGTCTATAGCGTCGATTAATTGTTTCAGCCCTAATGTAAATAGACTCTTTAAACCCTTATTACACTACTTGTAAATGAGATGTATTGAGAATGCACAGAAACCCTTGTTGCTTTCACTCACGCGTCATTCATCTTTTTTTTCCCATGCTCATAACCCAACCCTGTTACACCCTAAGTACACACCCACTCTAATACTCTTCTATTACACAGTTCGTATACCCTAATTATAGGAAACACGCACTTAAAAGCACATAGTAATACAATTTCACTACAAACTATGCTCTGCCGGAAGACTTTAATATCCCAGTTAAACCCTCCAGGCTTGTGTGAGATTATGAAAACACTACAAACTATTTTATGTAATCTCAAACTATAGTTACTTGCAAACTTTCTAAAACACAAACAAAAAAAAAACATAAAAGTGTATATGTTGTATGACATAATTTTTCCCAAAAACCTTTTAATGCAATTTCCTGTAAGGTTTGACAGCTACGTCTTTGATATGTTAAGTTAAAGCGTGAACACTACAACTCTACAGAAATATGTCTAGTATGTGGTCCTTGTTAAGCAAAGCACCACTAATACTATTTGTTCTAAAACCACAACATAATTATTACAATTTGTTGAGAAAAATGTTCCATACCATTTGTGCTACAGACATGAATGATACCTTAAATTTTCATATTAAGGAGATGAGTGCTACTACTTTTCTAAGCGATTGGACAGGCAGACAATAAAATGGATGCAAAAATCCAGTAAACTTATTTCTCTCATCATTTACTCACCCTCATGCCATCCCATGAATCACTTTCTTTCTTCTGCAAAACATAAGAGAATATTTTTAGAAGAATATTTAAGTTCTGTAGGTCCATACAATTTAAGTGAATGGTGGCCAGAACTTTGAAGCTTCAAAAAGCACATAAAGGCAACATAAAAGTTATCCATAAGACTTCACTTGTTAAATTCATATCTTCAGAAGTGATATGATAGGTGTAGGTGAGAAAGGGGTAAATATTTAAGCCCTTTTTCCTATAAATTTCTTTTTTGTTTTCAAAAGAACACACACACACACACACACACACATAACACAATCCAGGGGAAAAAGCACTGAGATCTTTAGTGGCATATGCCTGTAATTAGTAAGGAAAAAAGAAAAAAAAGAGTATCAAGTTTTTTAGAGAATCTGATTATAATGGAAGGAAAGAATGAAAGAGAGGCAGAGTGCACCTGTGGACACATCTTGAATCACAATAAATTTATGAAGCATCACGTCTAATCGGATAAGTGCATCTGCCAAAAAAATAAATAAAACATTTGTGGGAAGGATGCTAACAGGAAACACCTTCACCGTTTCACCAATAAACCTTGCATTACTCTAGTGTATGCTCATACACACATGTTTTAATGTCATGGTTTAATATGGTGTTGACTTCCCACTGACCTTCATTGTTCTTATATTAAGCAAATAATATTGGTATACATTAACCCTACATCTACTCCTTTCAGAAACCTCTTGGCATTTTAGATTTCAATTAAGATGTTTTATTCACTTTATTAAGCTATTTTCATCGTGGGCATTTTTTCATCATAAAGTTATCAAAACTTCACGTACACGTACACACACACACACACACACACACACACACACACACACAAACACACATCGACACACAAGTGCATCCATATTGAATTTAAATCAAACTTGGAAGCTTTGCCAAAAACAGCAATTATATTGACAGGAACTTTAAACAATGTATCAAGAGTGTCCAAGGGAAATTGAGGGTATCACCTGTTCATTTAGACATTATTCCCTCGCTGTAAACCAATCCATATCACTTAAATGCAAAATTCACCTTCCCAAAAAACAGACAATGACAGGATGTTTCATTGTAGCAAAAGTCATTTTTAAAACATAAACATATTTAAGAAGAGGAACCAATTTTGAAGAGACACTTTGGCTTGTTATCAACAACAGTAGTCCGATTTAGTGCATCTGACAATTTCTTCCTCTCACGGGTCACTGGATTTATTAATACATATGCACAAATGCTCATGTCTCTCTCTTTACTTGTCACAGCACACTCAGTATCCGCTCTCGCTCCTCAACAATGCCACTGTGGTGACCTTTGACCCCAGTGAGACCAAGCTTGCTTCCTCTCTTGTGTGTGTGTTTACTTTGATGTGACCGGAGGACATCTTTCTGCCAGCTCGCCTTCACACAGGAGACTACTAGGAGCTTCCCACTGTTTAAAAACACACACGCACGCACGCACGCACACACACGTGTGTACATTGGTGCGGCTATCCTTATGAGGACTCACCATAGACATAATGATTTTTATACAAATAGTACAAACTATAGATTCTATCCTTTGACCCTCACAAAAAACTCTCTGCATTTTTACATTTATGTTTTTTAAACGATATGAATTATGGGGACACTAGAAATGTCCTCATAAACCACATTTATAGCATAATACCAGTAATTACCAGTTTGTCAACAAAAGAAATGTCCTCATAAACAACCCAAACCCGCCCACACCCAAAATGGGAAACCTTTTCTGGATTGTCACATAAAATAAAGCTGCTTTAAATAAAGAAACATATAGGACCAATTATGTAACCAAATTTTCAAGATTGGTGACTCAACTGTTTTAATGGTGATTTAATGTAGTCTGGTTCTGTGTCCGAATATCCATAGTATGCCAGTACCAGCATGTAAATTGAGTAGTATGTCCCAATTCTCAGAATTTATAAAAGAGTAAATGTGAAATATCCAAATAATAAAATATAATATTTCTGGTGAGTTTCTGAGGTGAGCATCCGTTCTACCCCATAATGCCACGTAAGTTGAGGAGACATCACGTTCAAAACGCTAGATTTAAAAAAAACGTCAGAGAACCGCAAATTAGGTGGGTCTTTTCAAATTTAAGTCTACATATACGGGACAATGCCCACATTCATGTATGAAGTATTCCTGGAATCTATTTATTTTACTCACTTACTTAAAGGACATACTACTGGTCAAGAAGCCTGTCCTTCATCAAATGCAACTTAAGATGCAGCTTAGGTGATTTTTTCTCTTGCACAGTATTACAATTACAGTTAGTTATATAGCAGATGCTTTTATCCAAAGTGACTTACAAATGAGGAAAATAGCAATTTGTCGCACTCCTTTTGATGTCAACAACAACTTTTGATGTCTTCTCCCTTTGAAAAGTTAATAAGCCTATTCATTTATCTATCTTATCACATAGGAAATTGCTGTGTTAGTTCTGAATGTTTTTCCACCTATCTTCAGACTCAGTGTGCTGAATTACAGACAAACGCCACCATGCGGCGAATGTTCATACCCCGCAAATCACCTGCCATGTGACTGTGACACCACATCCCTTTGTTCTCTGGCAAGTGAGATATTGCATTTGTGGAGAAGTAAAACAACTAGCTGTCAAAGTTAACTCCTTAACGCATGCGACTAATTAAAATGTTTAATATGTTTATTTTTCTTAATCACGATTAACACATTTACAGTTAAAGGTGAAGTGTGTAATTTCTGCACTACTAGTGGCACCAAATGGAATTACTAAAAAATAAAGTATGTTTTCAAACAGCGTCTGCCAACACACCAGGTGGTGGGTGATAAATGCTTAACTTTGTAATAAAAAGATCACTATGACATTTACACACCGGACAGAAAGAGTGGCAGAGGAATCGGGCCGTCCGATAAATCACCAGATTGACAGCTAAATGTGAGTGGGATCAGGCACTTGAGGTTGGATAGTTCTTCTGGTAACATGCAAGTGTAATCTCAGCTCCGTTTCTGACCATTTTGTTGCCCTAGGCAAGATCGCTGTTGTATTACAGGGGTGTATTAGCGACTTGCGTGGATCTTGTTATTGGCACTCCCATTTGCCAGAAATAAGTGCATTTTGACAGGAAAATAAGTATATATTGAGTAAAATTTCAGCACTTTCAAAATCTGTGATTAATCACGATTAACTATGAAAAAAATTTTTATTAATCGTGATTAAAAAAATTAATCGACTGACAGAACTATAAAGAACGCTTTTCCTTTAATGTAACATCCATTCAAATGTCTAATTCGTAGAATGTTTGCTCATGTCTTGTGCTTGCACTGTGCCTCGCACTAAGGTGCGGATACTATGCACACAACTGTATTCCAGCTTTGGACACAAGGGGGCAGTTTGGCAATTCAGAAAGCATATACAGATTTTAACAGACAAATGATTCAACCTCCTGTTGCCAATTTTTCAACAAGTTGCAAGATCAGTCGTTTACCCCTGCAGTCCACACATCGATCATAACCGACCCACCAGTTGAGAACCACTGCTGCATCGGACATATGAAAGCATGCATTCACACAAAAACAAACACAGACACATAAACATACCCCCACCAAAAAAGCACATTTCAGTACAAACATGTACAGGATAGAGTTACTGCATGGAGTCCCTTTAGGGAGCATGGAGACATGATGGGGAGACAGGGTGTGTGGGTACACATCAGGGTGTCTGCTCCTCCTTGTGTCACTGATATCTACCATATGTGTGTTACTCATCACCTTATAGAGTATGCAGAAGCAAGCACCCACACATGCATACTTGCACATTGACACAACAAGCTTGTAGATCTGAAGCTAAAATCAATTAATTTGTATTGCTTTGACTCACAACCCTAATAACTTAAGGCCTAACCTTTAGTGTGAAGAAGTCAGTGCAAGTCTGCATACATATATCATTTCTTTCATAAGATTACATTTACTTTTATAACATGAATTAAAGCATTCATTCATAAAATATAAAAAGTGCACTAAAAATCTTAAGTGGAAATGAATCTCTCAGTCTCTGGTACTGATCAGCTCAGGAATGTGAGTTTTGAGAAGCTTTTGGGTTCAGAGATAGGATCATGAGATCTTCTTCCTGGAGACAGCAGACCAACTCAACAGTTTAGTCCTCTAGCTGGTTCCCTGCATCTGATTGTACTTATCCTCCTCTCTGCAGGAGTTTGATTAGTTGGATCAGGTGTGTTTGTGTGGGGATAGAGCCAAAATCTGCAGCCCCCATTCACCCCTGTGGAGGGCAGGACACCCCTTTTTAGAGGGACAAAGATAACTTTTTTTATTCTGACCGTAACTCAGTGATTATATCATTCTGATGATCTCAGACAACACATCTGCCAATGAAAAGAAATAGACTTCTTTCTATCTATCTATCTATCTATCTATCTATCTATCTATCTATCTATCTATCTATCTATCTATCTATCTATCTATCTATCTATCTATCTATCTATCTATCTATCTATCTATCTATCTATCTATCTATCTTCCCCAGTTTTCTTAATTGCAGGCTGACTAGGACCAGAACACAGTGAACTGCACCAAGGCTGAACACCAAAGACAAAAAAGGTTATCGGCAAAACCACTTAAGATGTCAAGCCCTGTCCAGAGGCATTGCTCAATTCCTGTCTTTGCTGATTGACACACCTGAAGGGATTTTTGTGGGAGGTTTTCTTAGAATTCACTGAACTTTATTTCCAAGACACTTTATACTGATTACCTGCACATGAGTTCAAAGGTTCACATCAACTTCCTGAGGATCCATCTTTTGATGAAAAATAGTAATTTATCATATAGTTCACATTGATCACATGGTACAAATTCATGGGTAATGACATACAGTATGTAAAAGGACAGTTTCATTTAGGTTAACAAATGAGGAAAATCAATGTAATATAAAATATACTCTACAATCTAATAGGGAAGTCAATTAATTTATAATTTCTTAAAAAGTTTGAGAGAAATGCAAAGCACATTTAGGAGTCTCAGTTGAAGATTCCTCCAAAAAAACAGTGCTTGTTGTGGGGAAGATACTATTTATTTCAGATTATTCTTAGCAAATTGACCTATGCAAACAAGTTCTTAGGTGCTTATTATGTACAATTGATAACGCCAGGGCCAAAGAAATATGTGGTATTATCCTGAGGCATGTCTGTCTATTTCACAGGTAGCAACCTGTACCACCTTGGGGTGAAATAAGAAGTGTCATCCCGTGACACATCGCTTAAACCTCTCTGTTTCTCACCAACAAGTAAAGCCACACCCTAAACGATCAAATATCAAGTTAATTTAATTATATCACACACACACACACACACACACACACACACACACACACACACACACACACACACACACACACACACACACACATGTTGTGTTTCCATGTTTTATGGGGACTTTCCATAGACATAATGGTTTTTTTACTGTACAAACTTTATATTCTATCCCCTAAACCTAACCCTACCCCTAAACCTAACCCTCACAGAAAACTTTCTGCATTTTTACATTTTCAAAAAACATAATTTAGTATGATTTATAAGCTGTTTTCCTCATGGGGACCGACAAAATGTCCCCACAAGGTCAAAAATTTCGGGTTTTACTATCCTTATGGGGACATTTGGTCCCCACAAAGTGATAAATACACGCTCACACACACACACATACACATATACACATACACACACACACACACACACACACACACACACCAAATAAAGTAAAAACATGAATACGGAAAATTATCCGTCTCTGGAGAGTGATTGTTTTTAGTTTTGTATAATGAAATATAATGAAGTTTTAATGACACTTTGAATCTAGCTAACAAGAAATGTTCATTTGCTCATCACTGCTGACACATAAATTGAATTAATTCAATCTTTTACAAATGCATACACTATCAAGGCTTTTAAAAGAGCTTTCAATAGGCTTACATATTCCCTTGGTGTAGATATAGCTTTCCTGTGTTATGTCTAGCTATATATCACTCATTTTCAAACAATGTTTTGTAAACGTTGTGGAAATGTATGTAAAGTCAGTGGAATCAGCTGAAAAAGGTCACGCTTGATATTTCTATTAATTCTTCACACTATCCCCACTACAGCACCCTTGGGATTCATGTTTATTGTTCAAATCAAGCTAGAACTGCAGTATGTATTTGAATAACAATAATGGATAACAACGATCCACAGTCGGTTGTCTTGTGTTTATGTGAATCAGTACTTCAGAGGAGTGCTTTGGGCAATGAGTTTAAAACTGAAAGACTAATACTTCTGCTTTTAAGTTTTTAGGATATGTTTATCAAACATCATAGCATATCAGCCAGTTTTATGGGCTGTTCATGATGTTACATGCCAAGAATGCCTTCAATGTGCTTTAATTCTCACACAGAGACAGTAGAAAACAAGTAACTTGAATGACATAAAAAGAAAGCTATTATAAACTGCAAAGATATATACAATCGATCAATCAAAATGTATTTATAGAGCACTTTAAAAAAACACTAAGTGTACCAAAGTGCTGTACAATTACATTAAAACAATACAATAATATATACATTTTAAAAATTAAATTAAATTAAAAGAAAGAAAAATAACAAGAACCTTTCTAATGTTCCAAATCCTTCACTAAACAAATATGTCTTGAGATGGGTTTTAAACATATTGACAGATGTTGAGGCTCTGACAGACAAAGGTAAACCCTTCCACAACTTTGGTGCAGCAACAGAGACTGCACATAACTGTACAATATCACCATGCATTGAAAATAAATACCAAGAGTTGCACCCTATTTAGGAGATTGCTGTGAAACAACATCATTTCTTCTAATAACACTTATGAAGCATTTGGGCACTGAAGACACAAGTTTGTTAAGTTTAAAAAGTGGAATTTTCCCCCATTCATCCATTATGCAGGTCTTCAGATGCACAATTGTACGGGGTCTTCGTTGACGTATTGCACGCTTCATAATGCACCACACATTCTCAATTGGAGATGGTCAGGACTGCACGCAGGCCAATCTAACACCCACACTCTCTGCTTATTTGGCCAGGGTATGTGATTTGAACTTGTCCTGCTGAAAATGCAGGGATGTCCTTGGAAAAGACGGTGCTGGATGGCAGTATATGTTGCTCCAAAATGTATACATATCTGACTGCATTCATGGTGTTCTCTCAGTGCCATGGGCACTGACACACCCCTGGCCTATACAGACACTGGCTTTTGGACCTGACGTTGATAACAGCTTGGATGGTCCTTTTCTTCTTTGGCCCGGATAACACGACGGCTGTTTTTCAAAAAACATTTTTTTAATGTGGACTCTTCTGACAAGTTCCACTGTTCTACTTTCCATCTAAGATGAGGTCGAGCCCAGAGAAGTCGGCAGCGCTTCTGGACAGTGTTGATGTAGGGCTTCTGCTTTGCATAGTAAAGTCTTAACTTGTATCTGTGGACGCAGCGGCGAGTGGTGTTGACTAACAAAGGTTTACTAAAGTTATCCCAAGTCCATGTTCATGATATCTGTTACAGATGAATGATGTTTTATAAGACAGTGACGTAAGAGAGCATGCACATTCAGAAGTGGATTTTGTCTTGCCTTTTACGCACCAGATTCCTTGAATCTTTTAACTATATTGTGCACTTTAGAGGGTGTAATGCCCAAAATCCTTCCAATGTGCCTTTGGGGAACATTGTTCTCAAAGTGCTGGATTATTTGCTGAAGCATCTGTTGGCAAATTGACAAGTCTTGAATGATCCTTGCTCTTGAAGGACTAGGCTGTTTTTGGAGGCTCCCAATGACATAATTGACTCACCTGTTTAACATCTCCTGTTACACATCACCTTGTTATTTTAACTCGTCAAATTGTTAATGGTCTTAACTTACCCGTCTCAACTTTTTTGGAGCATGTTGCAATTATCTGATTTGAAATTACTGTACATAAACTTTTGTTTTTATTAGCATTTTTCAATCTGTCCCAACTTTTTCAGAATTGGGGTTGAAGTATTAACTATGAAACTCACCTGTGCAGTTTGTCCATCCACCTCCAGAGAGAAGACACTGTGAAGACACAGGAAAGACAAACGCTTGCATAGTTAAATGGGCATTTTAGCAGATTTCTTTTTTATTTGTGGCCTTTATCGAATATCAGAATATATTAAAGGGATATTTCACCCATAAATGAAAATGTTCTAATCATTTACTCACCCTCATGCCATCCCAGATCTGTATGACTTTATTCTTCTTCTGAACACATACAAACATTTTTTATAAGAATATCTCAGCTGTGTAGGTTCATACAATATAAGTGAATAGTGACCAAAACGCAATATAAAGGCAGCTTAACAGTAATCCATATGACTCCAGTGGTTAAATCCATATGATAGGTGTGGGTGAGAAATATAAATATATTTAATTCCTTTTTACTACAAATATCCAATTTATTTTCACATTCTTCTTCTTTTGTTTTTGGCCATTCGCATTCTTCGTGCATATTGCCATCTACTGGGCAAGGAGGATAATTTTTTGTAAAAACTTACACTCACCTAAAGGATTATTAGGAACACCATACTAATACTGTGTTTGACCCCCTTTCGCCTTCAGAACTGCCTTAATTCTACGTGGCATTGATTCAACAAGGTGCTGAAAGCATTCTTTAGAAATGTTGGCCCATATTGATAGGATAGCATCTTGCAGTTGATGGAGATTTGTGGGATGCACATCCAGGGCACGAAGCTCCCGTTCCACCACATCCCAAAGATTCTCTATTGGGTTGAGATCTGGTGACTGTGGGGGCCATTTTAGTACAGTGAACTCATTGTCATGTTCAAGAAACCAATTTGAAATGATTCGAGCTTTGTGACATGGTGCATTATCCTGCTGGAAGTAGCCATCAGAGGATGGGTACATGGTGGCCATAAAGGGATGGACATGGTCAGAAACAATGCTCAGGTAGGCCGTGGCATTTAAACGATGCCCAATTGGCACTAAGGGGCCTAAAGTGTGCCAAGAAAACATCCCCCACACCATTACACCACCACCACCAGCCTGCACAGTGGTAACAAGGCATGATGGATCCATGTTCTCATTCTGTTTACGCCAAATTCTGACTCTACCATTTGAATGTCTCAACAGAAATCGAGACTCATCAGACCAGGCAACATTTTTTCTTCAACTGTCCAATTTTGGTGAGCTCTTGCAAATTGTAGCCTCTTTTTCCTAATTGTAGTGGAGATGAGTGGTACCCGGTGGGGTCTTCTGCTGTTGTAGCCCATCCGCCTCGAGGTTGTGCATGTTGTGGCTTCACAAATGCTTTGCTGCATACCTCGGTTGTAACGAGTGGTTATTTCAGGCAAAGTTGCTCTTCTATCAGCTTGAATCAGTCGGCCCATTCTCCTCTGACCTCTAGCATCAACAAGGCATTTTCGCCCACAGGACTGCCGCATACTGGATATTTTTCCCTTTTCACACCATTCTTTGTAAACCCTAGAAATGGTTGTGCGTGAAAATCCCAGTAACTGAGCAGATTGTGAAATACTCAGACCGGCCCGTCTGGCACCAACAACCATGCCATGCTCAAAATTGCTTAAATCAACTTTCTTTCCCATTGTGACATTCAGTTTGGAGTTCAGGAGATTGTCTTGACCAGGACCACACCCCTAAATGCATTGAAGCAACTGCCATGTGATTGGTTGATTAGATAATTGCATTAATGAGAAATTGAACAGGTGTACCTAATAATCCTTTAGGTGAGTGTAAATGTTGATCTGTTTCTCATCCACACCTATTATATCACTTCTGAAAATATGGATTCAACCACTGGAGTCTGATGGACTACTTTTATGCTGCCATTATGTGCATTTTGGACCTTCTGGCCACCATTAAATGAGAGAATTTTCTTTTCTTTTTTTCCTCAGTGAACTATCCCTTTAATGCGGGTGGCGCCATAGTTAATTTTTGACGGGAATGAAAACGTTGTTCCCGTCACAAATCAAAATTCGTGCAACATCAACATCGATTCGGCATCGTTTTGCTCATCAAAGCCATATTGAATCTTGAAACGAGACAAAGCTAACGTCAGTCACGCCATTCAAATCTATAAAGGAATTCGATCTAATTGGTTTGCATACCTGACGTTGAAACGATGTTGATTTCAATTGGTTGAAATTATGTCATAAAATCAGATTATTTAAATAAATGAATAAACAAAAATATATATTTAGTAATTTATTAAACACACAGCACGTTCAGTGCATCTACAAACAAATGCATCAACAAAAAAATTGAAATATTCTATTCAAACACGGGTGCATTCACAAACTGATGTAGAACAATAAACACAGTAAAGGCTAAATTAACTAGTCTCAAAGTTATAGATTTAGAGCTAGCTCACCACCAAAAATAAAAATTGTCATTATATAAACAGCCTCTTGTTGTTCTGAACCTTTATTATTTTTTATTCTTTGAAACACAGGAGATATTATAGGCAGAACATTACAGACTGACATTCTTAGTCACCATTCACATTCATTGCATCTTTTTTTCCCTCAATAAAAGCAAATGGTGACTGAGACTGAATATTTCAATACTGTCTTTTGTGTTCCACAAAACAAAGACATACATATGGAGCCTCTTACAAGACAATACGCTATTTTTAAGGACTTGTTGATATGTAGGCTTTTACCAGTTGATGTTTACACTAGCTTCAAAGTTTTACTATGTAAAGTAACCTGCTGATTCTTGGCAACTTTAATATACATTTATATTGTCCTTCAAAGCCTCTTTTAACAGATTTGTACAACTTTTAGACTCTTTAAAATCTCTCTCAATCTATATCAGGTCCTACACACAAGTTGGGTCACACACTAGATATTGTCTTGTCACTAGATATGTTTTCCATTACAAACATCATTAAATGATGTTGGTTTGTCCGACCACTGGCCGGTTATGCTTGATGGTTTGATTTCCTATTTAAATCCTGTTAATCAGCCTTCCACTTACCTCTCCCGGTCTATTAACCCCAATACTGCCGTACACTTTATGGATGCCTTTCCAGCTTCTCTAGCTGGTAGTAGTGCGCTGACAGCACAATGTTTAGATGTTGAGGAGTTGGCGAAGTGCTTTAATACCTCCTGTACAGCGATTTTAAATGTAGTTGCCCCTCTCAAACTCAAGAAACCGAAACCGAAAAAAACAGCCTTGGTTTAACAATGACGTTCAAGCTTTAATGAAGGAATGCAGAAGGGCAGAAAGAAAATGGAAGCTTCCTCAATTCCAGGAAGCTGTTTCTTTGCAAAGGGCAAATTATCTCTCCAATTTCATCTCAAAAAATTCTCATTGCCCTAAGATTCAGTTTTCTACTTTAAATTCTGTGTTAAATCCTACTATTGCAGCTGGTCCAGATCCAAGTTTAGAGTCATGTAAGAAGTATTGTAGCTTCTTATAAATAAAATCACTGGCATTAAATCCCAGATTTCTTCTACGTTACCCCAGAATTTCCAATATTCAAATACTAGTCCATCCTGCTTTTCAAATATTCACTCTATAACACACTGAGCTGTTGGACATTATTTCCAGAACATAAAAGTTGCTCAAGGTCATTCTGGATTCTGTTTCGCCTACTGTGCTCTCTATTATTAATGGCTCCTTACAGAAAAGTATTGTTCCATACGGCTTTAAACATGGTATGGTCCCGCCATTACTCAAAAAACTAATCTTGATCCTTCCGATCTCAACAACTATAGACCCAACTCAAAATTGCCGTGGTTACTTTCAAATGATATTTTGGATCCTCTTCAGTCAGGCTTCAGAGCTAAACACAGTTCTGAGTCTGCTCTTCTAAGAGTAGTAAATTACCTTTTACTATCTGTTGACTCTGGTAACTGTGTCATCCTGGTATTGCTGGATTTAAGTGCTGCCTTTGATAACATGGATCATCCTATCCTTCTAAATGGGTTAAATCTCGAGGTCATATCCGTAATGCTGCATTAGAGTGTTTTTTGTCTTATTTCACTAATAGGAGTTTTTAGGTGGAAATTGGTGACTTTTCATTGAGCGCAGTTCCCATTACCTGTGGGGTGCCTCAGGGCTCTATTCTGGGTCCAACCTTATTTTCTTTACACATGCTCCCTCTTCGTTCTATATTTGAGTATCATAAGGTCTTCTATCATATCTATGCTGATGATCCTCAGCATTATTTTCCTCTAAAATTGGGTCTCCTCCTTGTTAGCATGATTAAAGACATTAAAGGCATTTTGTTTGGCCCCCACAGCAGTTAGAAAATGTTAGCCCTTCCCTGGGTCCCCTTCAAAACAATATTTGTGACTATGTTAGAAACCTGGGGATTATTTTTTATCCTGAATTCAAATTTGATAAACAAATAAATGTAGTCAGAGCCAGTTTTTTTTTTTTGCAAACTTAAAACTTTTCTTACTTTTAATGATTTGGAGACCATCATTCACACATTCATCTCAACCTCGCTGGACTACTGTAATGCTCTGTATGCTGGAATGAACCAGTCCTCACTCTCGCGTCTACAGCTGGTACAGAATGCCACAGCCCATTTTTTGACTGGGACAAAAAAAGTTATATTATGCCTGTGTTCGCATCAATGGAGTGGTGGTGGTGTATTGGCTAAAACACAGGGCTGTTAATCAGAAGGTCACTGGTTCGAACCCCATGGCCACCACCATTGTGTCCTTGAGCAAGGCACTTAACTCCAGGTTGTTCTGGGGGGGATTGTCCCTGTAATAATTGCACTGTAAGTTGCTCTGGATAAATGCATAAATGTAAAATCAATTCATTGGTTACCTGTTCAATTCAGAGTTGATTTTAGGATTTGCAATTAAAGCACACATGGACTTGCTCCTGCTTATATTTCAGATCTTCTTCATCCCTACACTTCTGAGAATGCTCAGATCGCCCTCTCTGCTGGCATTGACTGTTCCAAAATCACGATTAAAAACCAAAGGTGATAGGGCCTTTTCAGTTCGGGCTCCAAAGCTTTGGAACACCCTACCTCTTTTTATTAGATCATCCTCTACTCTATCTATATTTAAATCATCTCTTTAAACATACTTTATTACTTTTATACTTTCCCCAGGGTTATTCGTAACTTGTTTTCACCATTAGTATAATTATGTTTTTATTTTCTGTCTGGTGACGCTTTGTATTATGTTGATTAGATATTTTATTTTTTCCTGTATTTGTATTTAAATTATTTTACATTTGATTTTGTCTGTTGTACAGGACCTTGGTTAGCACTCATGGTGCTTTTAAGATGCTATATATATATATATATATATATATATATAGCAATTAAACTTGACCTGATCCAACTTTAAACTACAGTAAAGCCCACTGAAGGGACTGCATGCCACAGCCTCATTGTCATTCCCATTAAAAGATGGCACTAGTGTGAATATGGTCTAAAGGGAGGGATTTTTTTCCCCTGTCAAATACATTTTGCATCCTCTAACAATAGTTTTGCATTCCCTCACAACATATTAACCATGGTTTTACTACAGTAATCATAGTTTAACTGTATTTGTAATGAAACCATAAAGGACACCAAAAACTATGATAAAAAATATATATATATTGTGATTCCACAAAATACAAAACAAAAACATGGTTTCTACAGTTTGTAATATTACTCTAGTAAAACCAGGATTGATTTATTGCTTGAAAGCACAAACCATTATTCCAGAAAGGGGCTCAGTGTGAAGTAATTGTGAGTAAATGTGAGAGATTGTGAGTAAATGACAGGATTTTCTTTTAACTATCCCTCACACAGTAGGCACATGGGCAGAAAAAAATAAAGGATAAAATCTTTCCTTTGCAATTAAAGGAATAGTTCACCCAAAGAAAACAATTCTCTAATCAATGTCATCACTGTAAGTTAATACAGTTATAGATATCGATTTGTTTCTTACACTAACCTGTTGATTCACTTCAGATGACATTAATTGATTGACTTGTGTTGTGTGGATTACTTTTATGCTGCATAAATGTGACTTTTGGACTGTCAAAGTCTGGAACCGGTTTACTCCCATTAGAAGGACAAAACTCAGATCTTCTTCTAAAAATCTTCATTTGTGTTCTGCTGAGTAAATAAAGCCATATATCTGGATTGATATGAAGTAAATGATGAGAGAGCTCTTGATTTTTAGGTGAACTATCCCTTTATGAATGTAAATTCTACAATTATACAGAAATAACAGGTTATACTTTTTCTTTATTTTAACTCCACCCTGTCAAACATTGTCTAGAGGATAATGCATGTTAAATGTACATTATATTGTAACTTGAGATATCTACCTTTACAATGCTCATTTGGGCCTCGGTGGCGAACTTTAGGGCACACAATGCCACAGTGTTTGTCCCAGAAATTAAAACATAATATTTGAGAATATAATGCAAGTTTACTTAGTATGGCATTCAGAAAGTTTAAATAAATGTGAAAATAATCACTGTGAAACTGACCAAGTTTAAGGTGCCACTGTACAACAACTGGCCAACACAGTGAATTATACATTCACCAGAGTTACCTGCTGCCCTCACGGAAGATTGGCCGTGGGCAAACAGGGGATTTAATGACAAAATTATGAAGCAGGAACGCTTTTAAAACACTAAAGGATAACACATTTCAATTAAAAAGTGATATTCAATAACGGATGGACAAACCACTGTGAAAATGACCAATAAAAATACATATATGTTGACTGATCTTAACCTTCACAATTAGGGTTGACATCCGTATTTAAGATGGTCAGATGGCGTCACGGTGAGATTGTTCCAGATCGCCAATTTAACATTGATATAAGTTGGACAATTTGCCTACGTAAGGGACCGTCTGAAAAGTCCACAAATGGTGGTAAAACTGTGGATTCTTTCAATATAAATGTTCAATAAGCTCAAACCATGTATGAATACAATCATAAAGATCATAAAGTACAGGTGAAGGAATTTTTTTTTTATAAACTCTCCATAATGTATACATAAATAAAATAAAGGCAAATAATCGATTTAAGTGTCCCTTATTTAAAAATTTCAAAAGTGCCAACCATATTCACAATCAAAAATAGACGTTGAATCGACGTCTGCTTGCTATCTGGGAAGGGTTTAGGCCTCTGATAGAGTAAAGTAAAGTGCTCTCTAATTTGCCACTTAGCGACGGGCATCACAGATGACCCTAAGCATTTAAGTTTCAGTTTACAACAACCTCTTTGATGGCTTTCCGTTTACGGTAATTAAAGCACGGCAGTGACAGAAAGCAGACACGTCCTGACTCCGTAGGAAATGGCGCCGTCTTCCTACAAATTGAATGGAAAAGGCACAAACTGTCTGATTATAAGTGCTTTTATTTGTACAAAATCTACAAACGGCTTGAGTCAGTTGCTGAGAATAGGTTATATATTAGACACAAATAAAAGTGAAACTTTACAGAGCTTTTGCCAAAGTCAGTTTTAAGCATACATTACCCCCCCACCCAAAAAAAAAGTGCTCACATGATTTTAAAGAAAGAGGAAAATACTATATGATTGCAGTTGACAATCACGAAATAGTGTCGGAATGTTTCAGCTATTAATAAAATGTAATGAAAATAAACTGTATAACTTCCTATAACATTTGACCAAGTGCCAATGGCCAACACAGCAACTGTTTTAGCTGTGCTTTGTAACACACATCTATTCACAGATAATGTTAGCTTTGTACAAATATATTTGTATGTAGAAAAAACTCCCAAATGTAACAGGTTAACATCCTCGAAGCTTCAGTGATTGAAACGAATCAAATGCGAGACACATGTGCCATCTGGTGGCCTGAGATGGAAGAGATTTATAGTCACAAAACAATAAATACTTCTGATGCTTTACAGGAGTACTGCAACACTTTCCAACATCATGTCTATTACATGATTAATACTAATTAAATGAGCTATGCTGTTCATAAATGCCAAGGATGTTTCCTTTAGATTACAACTTGAGCCTTGAAATGTATTTTCTGTTTACTCATAATGTACATGATGTTGAAAAATGCAATGTTTCGTTGCTCTTTATAGAATGAAAATTATGTTAAAAAACAATTAGTGAAGCTGCAAGTTGGAAAAAAAACCCTCTTATAATAGTGGTACACAAACTGGTTATAAATGTAAGACCCTTAGGTTTGTAAGTCATAAATTTAATTACAGAACTCTTGCAACATAATGATCTAATATTGTTAAGCAGCGAATAACGCAGTAACTGAAATACTACCAAAACATATTCGATTATAAAGTCTGTTCTGCTTAAGATTGATAATGATTGAAGAATATTCTAAGTACAGGTTACTTTGCTTGAATTATCCAGTTCGTTCCAATCTTTATGAGGAATGTTCTGCATACACTGTGGACCTTGCAGTCCATAATTAAACACCACTGAGAAAATTGGTTGTTTGTTTAACTGGAGATAACTGCAAATAAAGACGTGGAGATCTTTTTGTTATTCAAACCTTCCTTTTATCATTCAGATTTCTGTTTCGGAAATCTTCAAATCGATAACTGATGGCTTACAAACATTGAAGGTAAAGGTTCTTGTGATGGGTGAAAAAATACTGTATTTGTCGACCCCAAATTCTCACTCTCACCCAAAGTCATTAATTAAAAACATCAAAATACATTCATAATTTTCCTCCATCTTGCACTCATCCGTTTTTCCCCACAGTCATACAACTTTTGCTGGTTCCCAATACTGAATTCTCCCTGAAAGTTCTATTTGAGTATTTTGTGGTAATTGTGAGCTACAGGTAAGTGTCCTCAGAACCCACACCCTCACACAAGTTACCTACACTGGGAACTTTGAGAGCAGCAACAGAGTTCCCATTCACAGGTGTGTCATGTGGAAGAAGTGGAGTTGAGTCTGTAGTGGGCGGATGATCCATAAGATGGGCTGAGTTGTTGGTATTGGTTGGGGGATTTGAGTCTTTGGGATGGGGAACTGGTTCTACAGCCACTGCAGGGCTGGAAGAGATAGGGATCTGGGTCAGGTGTACAGGTTTGGGGTCTGGAGAAGTTAAGCGAGGTGGTGGGGTATGAGAGATACTTGGAGATGGCTGGAGTTGTGGTGCTTGAGACAGATGCATGGTTGGGACCGAAGAAGGATTATTGGGGGAAGGATCTGGAGGGGACTGTGAGTGTTTCTCAATGGGAGGTACTGCCTTCCCAGCTGGTGTCTTTTCTGGTGTAGTAAGTGAGGTTTGCTGTAGTGATGGAGGATGGTCTTTGTGTAGATTGTTTGAAGGTGTCTGGTTGGGTTGGGCTGTTTCTTGAGCTTGCAGATCAGGTTGATTGTTGAGAGGGGCTGGAGCGGTTAGTTTGGGGTCTGTAGGTAAGCCATAGGGGTTTTGGACTTCCAGATAAGGAACGGGGGCTTTACGTATAGTGCTTCTTTTCTTGATACGAGTGAATTCAGGGTTAGTGTCTGAGAGCAGGGTATTCTGGACGATGATGGTGGGTTGCTGGCGAAGATCTTGGCGGGTGTGAGGCTCAGCAGCCATGATGGCTTGTGTGCCGTGCATTCTGGGAGCGGACTTGTAGCTGAGCTCGCCATGAGTTTTTCGCCAGCGCTTCAGCTGTATGCGGTGCTCACGCTCGACATCCCGAGCAGATATGGGCAACTCCAACACCTGCATTCGGAGAAGTTAAGCATTATCATCATGGTTTATTAGCCTTATTTTGATGTCCAATGTCATAATCAGCAATCAGTACATTTATATGCACTTTAAAAGTTCGATTTAAGACCAACTAAATCAATAATTCGTCTTTTGTAATGTTTTATGTGAAGTCAGACAAACAGACCTAGATAATGTGATTGTAGCTCGACTTTGTCCAGCAAGTAAACATGTTCATTATAATTTTTTTGTTTTTGGCACAATTCGTAGTAAACTCTAGATACTGTTGTGCGTGAAAATCCCAAGAGATCAGCAGTTACAGAAATACTCAAACCAGCCCATCTGGCACAAACAATCATACCACGGTCAAAATCACTGAGCTAATAATTTTCCCCATTCTGATGGTTGATGTGAACATTAACTGAAGCTCCTGACCGGTATCTGCATGATTTTAAGCAATGTTGTATTCCATTCAACTCGGATTGCCGGAATCTCCATCTGCCTACTTGTAACAGAAAATTCCATATCTAACTTTGAATGGAACTCAGCATAACCCATTGAAGTAAAATCAGTGTTAAGAGTGTGTGCTACCTGATGTATGAGATAGCCTTCTTGCATGTATCGTGGCTCCAAGGCTCTGAGAAGCTCCATAGTCTCATATTGACCAGGACAAGCCTTCAGCTTCTCCCGAGATCCAAGCATGCACCTCAGCAACACAAGCCCAACACGGAATATTATCTTCACACCTATTAAAGGTCAAAGAGCATAAGCGATATACTGTCAGCTATACATAAAGCTATTTTTTTTTTTGTGGTAGCATGGTAGGGGATCTCACCATCACACAAGAGCATGTCCCACACTCGAAGCACAGATGACCAGGGTAGAGTTCTGGAAAATGCACACATAAACCACTCCGTCATGTAGATGATGGGCTCTATCTTGTGCTTCTCAAGGTGCCGATATGCCACAGGACTCACACGCTTTAATAATGCATTTAAGATCTCCCCATCCAACTGTATGGCCTCCTAATTATACACAAGAACAATATGTTATTAGGGGAGGTTTTGAGTAAACAGTCATTCTCTTTCGATTAAATAACTTGCAGGTCAATCAGGCAGTTATTTGATACTACAAGCAGCAATTCCACATTCAATGATGTAAGGAAGCAAGGAGCATTGCTTAGATCTAAATTACATTTGTAGTTTGAGAAGTCAAAAAGCCAACAGGGACTTCTTGATTTACTTCTCTACATTTGCTCTGCTTGCATCACCTTTGACCAAAGTACAAACTAAGCTTTGTTTTGATTTTACGATTTGTTCACGTTACAGGTCACATTAAAGGTGGAAAAAGTTCTGACATGATTTATCTTTGTCTCATTCTTTTACATCACAAGAACCTGGCATGGGTAGGGGTGTGTAGACTTTTTATATCCACTGTAAATATATTTATCTATACCTCTTTTCCTGTCAAAATACATTTACTTCTCATTTTAGACAAGAAAACAAAACAAAATTTAACAATATAATGCTTTATTAGCATTTTCCAAACAAAGCTTTCCACAATTTAAGTAGAAATTCACTAAAATAGCACCAACTCAAGTAACATTAATCATTTCCCAAAGTCTAAGTGGGAGTTTGACTTCAGCCCGGTGCACACTGTACGATTTTGGAAAGTCTGACATTATGTTAGACTGCACGATACACATCGTAGCAGACTGTGGTCCCAATCAGCGAATGTGACTCAGGAGTGTTGTGGAATAGATGCGAAATGGCGAAATTTGCCCACCACAGAGAAGCATTTATTTTTCCTCTCTGAATGTCAGGAAATCAGCATTTCTGTTGCAGTAATCACTACATCACTAGCATAGGCTAACAAGAAAGATGGATTTTGTCAAATAGGACTACTTTATAATAAGACTGATCACAATAATGAGCTACCACAAGCAAATATTCATTGTGGAAATAAAATTAAAAAAAATGTACAAACTTCTCCGTTCACATTGGCGAAAACAAAAAAGGTGCGTAATAGTACATCTTTCTCCTATTTTAGATTAGTAACTATAGGCCACGCAAAATTTCGAAAATTCATAAAGGCTGATAATAGATCATGCTTGCAAATTCCCTATGGATGATCCACAAACATGACGTAGATTTCTATAATGTTATCCAACTGTATTTGCTGATTTCAATTAAAACGTCCCATAAATACTTAGCAGTATAAATTGTTCAATCTTTATATTTTATTTTATTTATTTTTAAACAAAATTGGAGTTGTGTAAATCTTAACTAAAGAAGTTTACAGACATTTAAAGTAAATGTATTAAAAGTAAACTAGTAATTAAAATAACGTTGATAAGAAAATGCATGATAAATGTAAAGAAAAAAACGTGTTAAGAAAATGCAATTATTTATTTTCGTTTTGTAAACTCTGCATTTAATTCATTTAAAGGGAATAATGCTTTCATATTGCTGACATGTTACACTTTTCTACAAGTATTTTCTGCTTATTTATTTATTAAACCGTTTGATATAAAATGAAAAGAAGAAAAAACATTGAAAGTGCTTGAGAAGAGTGATAACTGGGAACAAATGTTGCAGACACGGAGCAGGTTTCTTTTGGGTGTGAGAAAGGAGCAGAATATCTCATCTGGTCATCATATTAGCAGTCACACTATAAGGCTATGATGCAAAATTTCTTCATCGGAGGCTGAAGATCACCGCAAAGCTATTAATCAGCCGTCAGTGGACACGTCACAATGAACGTTGTAAGATTGCTGATTTTGCCCTGCGACGACAGAAATCCTTTAGGATTCCCGAAATTTGTCTCAGATGGCAGAATCGTAGCCAAAATCAAACAGTTTTATTAAAACTAAAGTGGCTAAAGTGAAAGAACTAGTCTCCACATAGGTTGCATATTCATTGCAATGGGCATTTAATCTCTTAAACTTTCATTCTCCACAATATTAATCTGCAATGAATATTAACAGCATTAAAAAACTGTGGCTATCCGCTTTGCTACAGCAATCGTGAAGCCGCGTAAATGTTTTGCGTCAAGCGCCGCTTTGAACTCCACATGAAAAGTGCTTGCAGACAAAAACATCTTATTTTGGTGATGGTTAAGATTTGATGTGCTTCTGTGGTAAATAAAATAAAAAGTCCCATCTGGGCTGGTTTTGTACATCAAATTGCATTGTCCTTTCTCCATAATTTTATCACAGACAGAAGCACTGTTGTTTGTGTGTGCGTGTGTTTGTTTGTGGTTTCCAGTGTAATGACACATCACAAAGGTCCTGCCCTTCCATCCAGTGTTTATGCTGGTTTATGCCTTATTGACAGGAAAAGTGTAAATTCATGAATAATAAAAATGACCGCATTGAACTTTAATTAATTGCATGCGTTAATGTGTTAATTCTGACAGCTCTAGTAGTAATATTTCTTTCTCACATAGCAAGTAATATTTAGAGGTCTTACCAGGCCTGCACTGTAGTATCCAGGAAGATACTTCTCACAAATCTGAACCAGACCCCAAAATGCATCCTGAAAACACATAAACCAACAGAAAGAAACATGAATTTATTATGTCAGTCATTACATCATTTAGTTCATCACAATGTGCATAGTGCATCTAGCCTACAGCAATTTGCCTTATGAATCATTTGAATTACTGCAATAAGACGTAATAAAGGTTGTCGCAGACCAGGGTTTGAGTGACCACAACATTTCCAAACTCAGGTTCACACCAAGGAACCACACTCAAGTTCATTTGAAAAGTGGTTGACATGAACACAATCCAGAAGTAAACAGTTGATATTGATTGACTATATTTTGATTTGTTGGTCACCAACATTTTGGTAGTTACACCAATTAATCCAAGTAAACCAGCAGGGGCAGAATGAGTGGGGACATTCTGGATTCAAACAAATGTACCAAGTGTGATAAAGACAATAAATGCTGTACTGAAACTAGGGAACCACTTTTTGTGGTTCTGAAATCTGAAATCTCAGTAACTGCCGATACCGATCCGATACTAGTGTTGTTTTTTTTGGCATAATTAATTTAGAATATCTTAACATTATTGTGTGGAACTAATTGAGAGTACTCTTTTAAAGTAAAGAATCACAAACCTCTACCTACACATTATTTAAATATAAATGTATAGCTTATTAAGAAAAACTTGATTGTTAACTAGTCAGCAAATGTAACTGTCTTCAGTAGAAAGATGCAAAATTACAACATGTATCTGGACTTTAAAATATTCATATCTCTGTTTTGTTATTTTTGGAACCCATTCAACTTAAATATTGTTATAATTTGTAAACAAATAATGATAATAATCAGTTATTTATACTGATATTTAAACAGTAATATACTGTATTTCAGTCGTACACATTTAATTTTAAAACCCACAGGCTTTTATTTTGACGTGCGGAACACTCCTGTATGTAGGCTAGTTCACAGTAATTTCATTCACTTCTTATTCAAATTCTCTTAAAATACACCTCCGCTGCCGTTATTAATGCATATTATAAATTAACCGAACTATTGAGCATCTACATCTGAGATGTTGTTTTTGAGTATCGATCAAATATTGCACACCGCTGTGAAGGCTTAAAATAGCCGCGTCACCATCCTGCGTATGTATGTGTCAACAAAGCAGCACCATTCACTTACGCGCTGCGCGTGCATATTATACATTTACTTACTAAACACAGCCTTTTGTGATTCACAGAGCTATTGCACGTCTTTAAGTGGCTTTAAATAAAAATTTTGATCAGGCTCGTTGGAACTATACTCGTTCTAAAAATGTCAGTATTGCAGCTGATACCGATCCAAGTATACGATCAGTGTATCCCTAGCTGAAACTCTAGAAGGTGTTGAGTTTAACCTCTGCTGGCATGTGCATCAAAAGCACCGCTGCTATTGGAGCCTGTGCTTGGCAGTAACCCTCATCTGGCTTGTAGAGGGTGTAAGCCTTCAACACTCGGAAGAGGTCCTGCTGGCTACATACACAAAAGAGGGAGTGTTTAACTGTGGGACTATTTTGCAAAACAAGAACAGCAATTAATATAATACAGATATGTACTTTTGTTAGGCAATATAATAATAACAAAAATACAAAAAAACATAAAATTGCAAAGACTAACCCATGACCTCCTCGGGACACAAACATCTCGTGGAAGGGGAACTGTCTGTGTAGATCTCTCTTGATCACATCTATCCACTTTGGGTCTCCATCCATGCTATCAAACTCCTGCTCAAAAACAACACAAGCCACATGATGTTCACTTAGCCACAAACAGTAAAAAGTGCACAATGATACAAGATCATTGTGACTACTATTACTCGTCACCTTGAACTTCCCAGCATTCTGTTCTCTCTTCACTTTTCCACCCGACAGGTAGAGCCAAGCCCTGCCTCGCAATGACGGTGGGATTCCTTTTTGACATCGCAGTCTCACCTGTGGGTGACCAGATCTGATATCACACACTCACACAGTAATATTCAGATAATGGGAATCAGCATGCGTTCCCAATGAGTACACAAGAGACTGGGCAGGTGTCTAAATGTCAAATCTAAATTGCTGTTAGACACAAATTTGTCAGACTCCATTCACCAGTTAAGAAAAGCCACTGGACAAATCTTTATGGCTGTAAAACATTAGTGGACAGTAGGCATGTGACAGCATTTAGTAATACGTTATTTCACGTAATTAACATGCACAATATTATTTTGGACACTTCAATATACTGAAAATAATTGGAGACAAACTTTTAGCCAAAGTGTTTTGATTTTTCTGATCGCACAATAGTTTTTTTCCAGCAAAGAATCAAGATTCACAACACTGTTTATGCAGCATAAAACACGCGCACTCTGATGTAAACAAAACCAACTTGGATCAGAAGAATGGCTGGAGGAGGAACACAGCAGACCTTCCACATTCCAAAATGGTTAAGTCAGAAGTGTGGAAGTATTTTGGGTGCCATAAAAAATACAGATGGGATTGTTGGTCGAAGATGGTTTCCTTTTGAGTAAAACAGGTTTCAGAGATGAGGCAGCAAATTACAGGAACACCTCCAACATGCTTGCTCATCTGGGGGACAATCATCCAGTGTCATTTTGCGTAATAGGTAACATGTGACTGTTCTGCTCATTTATCCAAACTGTTTTTGAAAACTGAGAGACAAAACTGAACAAAGTCACCTCTAAGACGTTAAATAAAGTGAACTTTTGTTGCAGCTGGCTCGATAAAATTAGTCTAGCCCTACTTAACATTAGCCTCAACAAGACAAGTTGTATGTCTGTAATGATCAGTGTCCCCATGGCATAATGACCATTTAAATTATTAAGACCAACTTAATGTTATGTTTGGCTATTTATGGTGTTGATGGTAGTTTTTATAATGTTCAGGGTTCTTTTCAAATTATTTGTTATTTGTTCATTTAAAAGGCCAGTTTGATATTGAAACAGGTAATAAACTTGTTATTAAGACAACAACAATAACGTTTGTTTATTTTTCAACCTGTTTTTGTAATTCAATACAGTGATAATACCGTGAACTGTGATAAAAGCTTCAGCACTTATCGTAATGTGAAAATGCGATACCGTCACATGCCTATTGGACAGCAATATGCATTCAGTAGGGATGGGAATCATAGAGAATTAATAATTCTGGTTCAATTCCACTTAAAGATTCTGGTTCCAAAGAAGCCTAATAATTTCTTTAATACTTTTGAGGAAGCAGGCGACTAAGAGACATCTGTTCACAAATCAGACCACACATGTCACACTGCGTGTTTGTTGTTTCATGCAACTAGCGAGGGCAATGCAACAGTGCAAGTGTTGTCTACTTATTTTATTTGTATTATTTTGTGTCATAATACTGTATATGCAATTTCACAATTCAGTTAAAACAATTTCATTAACACTTTATTTTACAGTTTTACATGTTAATATTATTAATAACACCAATGAGCAAGTACTTACAAGTAATAACATGATAGTTTATTATTATAACTCCTCCTCAGTAATTACTTAACAATAACCTCTTCAACTCCACAGACCTGCCGACGGGTCCAAAAGGATGTGCCATGTCGCACAAAAGTTTATGCTTAGTGTTCTAGTCTCCAAGTCTGGCATATGTGGTATCGTTTGAAAGCTTAGAATCCGAAATGTCCATAAATTAACATCACGTTTGCAATTATGTTATATAAAATAACAAAATAAGTGTATTTTGTTGCCCTAATACCACAGAATGATTTTCCAAAAAAATCAAAGTGAAATAGGACATCCAAGACAAATAGAAACATCTCTTCTGCTGCTGTAAGACCCACATAGCTAAAAAAGTATATCTGCTTTTACCTTCTAAATAATTAGCCATTTTGTTTTTACTTGTCTGTGAGCTTTCTTGTGTGAATAATCCAAAGTTAGATTTTAGATGTACAGAACAAAATATGTGGTCCAGCAGGAAAAGCATGCTAAACAAATCACCAGAAATATTTTGTTGATTATTGATGATAAAATGTTAAATAAAACACATCATAACAAATCGGATCTCTGCTTTCTAATGACACCTAGATTGAGCTTCTAGTCCACTCAGAGGCTGAGATTTTCAATGAAACAATGGGGTAGAGCATGAACTGAAAATTAGACTGAATGTCTATGGACAAGCACATCTGCGAGGGCTTAAATCATTAGAGCACCACCAACAATTGAGATAAACATTTTGTGACATGGTGATGAGTAAAAATTATTTATCAAGAACTTGCAAACATGTATTGGAATAAATAAGACTTTGAGTAAGATGGAATGGACAGAACCAAAATTGCATGCTCAAAATAAAATTATATATTTTATATATAGAAATATAAATATATTTTATAGTAAATTCTACACATCATAAGAGTGTAAACAAAATTTTATTTATGAATAATTGGAATCAGAATAAATATAGTCCACAGAATGTGTAAATGGTGTGCTTTTAAATTTGAGTGTGATAAAACAAATTGCAGGTAGCAGCCCAAAAATGCCCCAGAGTTGAAGAGGTTAAGTACAGTCGAAGTCAGAAGTTAACAAACCTCAGCCAAATACATTAAAAACTCAGTGTTTCACAATTCCTGACATTTAATCATAGAAAACATTCCCTGTCTTAGGTCAGTTAGATCACCATTTTAATAATGTGAAATGTCAGAATAAAATTAGGGAGAATGATTTATTTCAGCTTTTATTTCTTTCATCAGAAGTTTACATACACTTTGTTAATATTTGGTACCCTTGTCTTTAAATGGTTTGTACTTGGGTCAAAAACGTTTTTGGTAGCCTTCCACAAGCTTCTCACAATAAGGTGCTGGAATTTTGGCCCGTTTCTCCAGACAGAACTGGTGTAACTGAGTCAGGTTTGCAGGTCTCCTTGCTCGCACATGCTTTTTCAGTTCTGCCCACAAATTCTGACTGAGGTCAGGGGTTTGTGTTGGCCACTCCAGTACTTTGACTTTGTTGTCCTCAAGCCATTTTGCCACAACTGGAGGTATGCTTGGGGTTATTGTCCATTTGGAAGACCCATTTGCGACCGAGCTTTAACTTCCTGTCTGATGTTGCTTCAATATATCCACATAATTTTCCTTCCTCATGATGTCATCTATTTTGTGAAGTGCAACAGTCCCTCCTGCAGCAAAGCAACCCCAAAACATGATGTTGCCACCCCTATGCTTTATGGTTGGGATGGTGTTCTTCAGCTTAAGGCCAAACAGTTACATTTTCCTCAGACCAGAGGAAATTTCACCAAAAAGTAAGATCTTTGTCCCCATGTGCACTTGCAGTCTGGCTTTTTTATGGCAGTTGTGGAGCAGTGTATACTTCCTTGATGAGCAGCCTTTCAGGTTAAGTTGATATAGGACATACTGATTTACTGTGGATATAAATACTTGTCTACACATTTCCTCCACCATCTTCACAAGGTCCTTTGCTGTTGTTCTGGGATTGATTTGCACTTTTCGCTCCAAACTATGTTCATCTCTAGGAGACAGAATGTGTCTCTTTCCTGAGTGGTATGATGGCTGCGTAGTCTCGTGGTGTTTATCATTGAGTATGATTGTTTGTACAGATGAATGTGGTACTTTCAGGTGTTTGGAAATTCCTCCCAAGGATGAACCAGACTGGTGGCGCAATTGTTTCTCTTAGGTCTTGGCTGATTTATTTTGAATTTCCCATGAGTTTGAAGGTAGGCCTTAAAATACATCCACAGGTATGTCTCCAATTCAGTACACCTCCTATTAGAAGCTAATTGGCTAAAAGCTTGACTTTAAGAATTTTCCAAGCTTAAAAGGCACAGTTAACTTAGTATATGTAAACTTCTGACCGACTGGAATTGTGATATAGTCAATTAAAAGTACTCATGTCATGCACAAAGTAGATGTCCTAAATGACTTGCCAAAACTATAGTTTGCTAATATTAAATATGTAGAGTGGTTAAATAATGTTTTAATGACTTCAACCTAAGTGTATGTAAACTTCTGACTTTAACTGTAAATACTCAGTAACATAAAATGCAGTAAAATCATGTATGACCACAATTTCTTGTTGGTGTGGCACTGTATATCTGGTAGTTAATATTTAATAGCAAAGAAGGAAGCAATGCAAGAAACACTGTCACAGTATTTAAGTACAGATCCAGAAATTAACGTTATAAAAATCATTCAGTTCTAGCATTTGTTTTTCCTAAAATGGAACCGGTTCTGAATAAGAGACAGTTCTTAATTCCCAACCCCAGTATTAAGTCTTGTTGCTTTAAATCTCTGTGTGACACAAAGACAAGCACACACAGTATAATACAGGCATGCAAACATAAAGGCCAACAAAGGCCGTTAAGATGGCCTCTGGCAAAACTCTTCCATTGTCTTTACCTGAAGATGACTCACTCCCATTGGAAGCTTTATACAGCTTGAGAGAAAAACAGAGGTGAACACTTGCAACACTCACACTATTAAATACACACACATCTATGAATACCATATAAGGATAGCTGATGTGATATTTGGCTTGTCCAGGCAAAGCTGTGTTGAAATGATTGTGTCATGGTGTCATTGTGCTGAGGTTTTTAATTAATCCAAGCAGCTTAGGGACTGCCTTGGCAAGTCAACGAGGGAAAGAAGAGAAGTGGGAAGTAAAGAAGAGAAGAGTAAAGAAAAGAGTGATTTAATCTGGTTTAAATGTTTCAATGTACACCGCCTGTGATGCTTAATCAAGTAAGGACAAACTGGAAGTAACCCTAGCATATCATCTATCAGTTCCTGGGAACTTGTAAATGAAACCAATATAATGAATGCCAACTACAGTGCTTACCTTCTTGAATCTTTTACTGATCCATTTGTCCCAGTGATTCAGCATATCCAACCATTTCACTTCTCTGTGTCTTAACACTTCCAGAGGCACATCTTGAGCCCTAAGTGTGTGTGTGTGAGAGAGAGAAATAATAGGAAATCAAAACTTGCTAAATAAAGCAGAAAAATAAACTAAGAAATCTATCAAAATTTATTCACCCTCCTGTTGTTTCAAACTTGTATTACTTTCTTCCAAGGAACACTATAGAGAAAGTTTAGCAAAATAGTAGACACACGGGCTGTCATACTCTAAAATGGACAACGAAAACATTAAAACGTATTACAAAAATAGTCCATATGACTGTGTGCAAATCTCACGCTACGGCAGAGGGTAAGATGTTCAATTAAATTGTGGTCACTTAGACTAGTTTTTGGGAACTTTATGGTGCTTTTCGTTCCTCATTGGAGCTTGACCACCCTTGGTCACAGTATGATTTACTTAAATGGAAAAGAGCAGTGTGGCAACATCTGCTGCCCTTCACTTCAACATAAGAAATCCAGAATCAAGCTCCTTAATCAACTGCTTTTTATTTAGTAAAAGGGACTCGTGCTTTGAAACTACACAAATATCACTGGCGAGTAAAATGTAAATATTTACTTGTTGCCAGTGGCTAATAACAGATATTTTTTTGGTCGCATAATGTGAAATTTACTCTCATATGCGAGTGATTTACTCTCAATGTAGAGGGCTGGTTAACGTTACTTACTTCAAAAATGTGTCATCCTCCTCAACCAAATAACGTTAGATGGATCCAGGAATACTCCAGTGCAGATATCTGTGAGTGTGTGTGAGCGTGTGCATTTACAGCAGCGGAGGAGGACCTGACTGAACTGACTGGCGCACGAGAGAGAGCGTGCAAAACACAACCTTTTATTTTATGTTATTATGAGACTGAGTAGTGCAAAAATATTATAGTGTGGTGGGCCACCATAGTCTAGTCAATTAATGGGGAAACACTGTTGCTACTCTACATACAACTGTACGGAATAAAAATGTTTTGGTATTTCGCTGTTATTATGAAGCTTGAGTCTGGAGTAGTAGGAATCAGTAAAAATGTAATACCATGTGATCTACCTATTGAAGCCCCCCATTTTACTTTTGACTTAACATTTGAGAGTATGGACTGACTAAAACATTTAATTTATTTATTTTTACACACACTTTTTGTAACAGCCATGATAGGAATGTTCTATGAAATAATATAATGGTGCTGTATGGTTTATGTATCGTGCCCTCTTGTGGAATAAGGAAACAATGTCAATTAAAAAAAATCAGCTGACTTTAAAATTTTAATATTAGTTCATATATATATATATATATGAATATTTATATATTAATTCCATTTAAAAAAGTACAATCAATTTTCATGGTTCAGTAAGTAGAGTTTATTTTTGTAATAAAGTTCAGCACTATTTTAATTTGAGTGTTATTTTTCATTCAGTATAAATTTTTAAAACTATCGGTAAAATTAATTGGTTATCGGAAGGTAAAATCCACAATTGGTCAACCTCTAGCACAGACTGCATGAAGTGCAACATTCCACATTCTGTTTTAACAGTTGAAAAAGTGCATAATCCAGGAACTCATTGTACGTGTCTTTTTGTTCAATTTTCCAGTATGAAAACTACTTACACTTCAAAATGACGCTTTTCGTCCAAGATTTGTTTATACTTTGTGGAAGCTATCACAGCTTTTACACCGATCAGCCACAACATTAAAACCACCTGCTAAAAGAAAACATGATTCATCAGACCTGGCCACCATCTTCCATTGTTCCATGGTCAAGTTCTGATGCTCACATGCCCATTTGTAGGCGCTTTCAGTGGTGGACAGGGGTCATCATGGGCACTGCGGCTACACAGCCCTATATGCAGCATGCTGCGATGCACTGACACCTTTCTGTCATGGCCAGCATTAAGTTTTTCAGCAATTTGAGCCACAGTAGCTCTTCTGTGGGATCGGACCAGATGGGCTAGCCTTTGCTCCCCAAACGCATCAATGAGCCATGGGCACCCATGACCCTGTCGCTGGTTTGCCAGTTATCCTTCCTTGGACCACTTTTGGTAGGTACAAACTAGGGCTGGGCGATATGGCCAAAATTGTTATCACAATAATCTTTTTCATATTGTTCGATATCGATATTTATCACGATATACATTTACACATTGCACTTTCTTTTTTTATTTCAAAGATGATGGAAGAAAAGAAGAAAAAATAGTCTCTACAAAACTGCACAGGGGTCCAGAGACGGCCAAAGCAGTGGGGTCTGCGGGATTTTTTTTTACCAATTTTACCATCTTTTGCCGTTTATCAATTGAAAATGAATGTTAAAAGATCATCTGTTTGTTCTGAAGCATAGTGACAGCAGTCCAGTATTTGTTGGAATATTTTTACATTAAAATGAAATATTTTTTTTAAATATTTCTTTACATTCAGACACCCAAGTATGGGGCATAGAAGCCCTTGTGACTGTGGAATGATGCTGAATGTGGGCTCAGGGGTGAACAGAGAGAAAATTTAGAAAACGTTTTTTTTTTTATTTAAAAAACATTTGTATATTTTCATTAAAGTGAGAGACTAGTCTACCAACTAGTAATTTTAGTCTTTCCTTATCCATCCCAGACATCTAATTAATTTTCACAAAATTACAACAGAAATCGATTAGTTTATTACTAAAGGCTCATAACATGCTGATTAATAAAGATACATTTAGAAGGGAAAAACATTTTGGTCTAAAAGGTGCTTTGAAACCACATTAACTCATGCAGCGCTTCATGTCTACACACATGCAGGGAAAACGAGGCAACGTGTGCGGAGCGGGACAGGGCAGACATTATGCATGTTTGGTGCTAGAGAACAATATTCAAGATTACAGCACAGAAAGATCAGAGCTGTTGTCCGCATCACTGTTGTTGTGTCACGCTCTTCACTAGAGACGATGAGAGGGCGCAGCCGTTGAAGTCATGCGGTGCGGATGGAATCAATCCGGTGTCCGACTTAACCTAATTGCTAGCAAGGCAGCTAGCATTAGCAAGTTCATCCAGTCTGACCCTACGTTACCACTGGCATGTTGTGAGCAAAGCTGAGAGCGTTTTCAATTCATTCCTATGAAAGCCAAACATCATGCTCGCAAGTTGGATCGTAGGATTGCCAGCGGTGCGGAGCAAGCTCTCTCCTAGCGCTGTGAGTGCCTTTGAGCTGATTTCGACCACCCCAGTGGAAACGCAGCCTGAGAAAGCCGAACTGCTTGTGTTTTAGTGACATGCAGTAAATATCAAAAATTCCTCAAAAGCTAATCGTGGATTTTTTTTATCGTGATATATATCGTTTTATCGCCCAGCCCTAGTACAAACCACTGCATACAGGGAATACCCCACAAGACCAGCCATTTTGGAAATGCTCTGACCCAGTGGTCTATCCATCACAATTTGGCCCTTGTCCAAGTCGCTCAGATGCCCATTTTTCCTGCTTCCAACACATGAAATTCAAAAATGGACTGTTTACTTGCTGCCTAATAAATCCCACCCCTTGACAGGTCCTATTGCAACTAGTGGTACACCGGATCAGGACATTTTAGACCGATACCAATCTCCGATTTTGTTAACACTAAGATACCGATTTTTGTTTTAAGTGCCCTTAGCCACACTTTTTCAAGTTAAATGCTGCAGTTATTTGTATGCTCCATAAAATTTGTATTAGTTAACATTAATGCACTATGAACTAACAATGAACAATGTAATTTTTATTAACTAACATTATGATTAATAAATGCTGTAAAATATATTGTTCATGATACCTAATGCATTAACTAATGTTAAAGAAATGAAACCTTTTTATTAAGTTACCAAATTACATTAAAGTGTCTTGGCATGCAAAACAACAAAACACAAGGCAATCAGGGTATCTAAAAAATATTCCCAAGATTTCCCCACACACCTTCTGCATTTGGTAGTCAGTCATGTTATGAGATGCATAACAACAGGAAAAACAAATGGTTTATTAACTATACAGTTGCAGCATATAGCTCCAGACAAGATAAAACAAGCTCAACTCTCAGAAACTTTAGGAGAGACTCATGCAGAAACAGGTTCATTGCTATTTACTAGTAACTAATACATTAGACATTTACCAGAAGCTTTCATCCAAGGTTGAATCATTTATCCTGACAATCTACTTGCAAGCAACCTGTAGTTAACTACCTTGCCCAAAGCTAAAACAGTATAACCCGTTTACAGCAGTAGGGCCCTATGAAATCTGTTTTATTGATTTTCAAATTACATTTTATTTTTTCTGAATTAAGTGTTTTAAAGTTTAATTAAATTTTATCGTCAAAAAAAGTGTAATTAAAATGAATTAATAGAATTTTAAATCAAACAGAAAACAAAACAAATATTTTTGTCACATGATGTGCTCCAATACAGATCCTCATAACACAATATCGGAGTTATTATTTTTGTTGTATACAGAGCTGCACAGCAGAGCATCACAGTATTAATGAAAGCATTTATGAAAACTTGTATTTAGTACAATGGCATTAATGCTTAAATTTAACAAAACAGTAGTAGTAAATTTCTGTCGCAATGTCTTCAACTTCATGCATCTAGAGCATTTATTTTGGCATAAAGCCGAATGAAGCCATTTGCGTTTGAATGTTTGTGTGACAGCTTCACAACTCTGGATAAGCAGTTTGCCAAATGGATTAAATGTACTTATTAAACCGCAAAAGGCTGCGATTTAATTATATAAATAGTAGGGCTGTACAATTAATAAAAATAAAATTGATATCGCTATATATTTTGGGCAGTGATTTAAATGATTAAATATATAGTCTGCTCACTTCAGGGCTCCAGACAGCAACTTAAATGGTCGTAAATGCGACAAAAAATAATGTATTGCGCCTATAATTTAAAATCTAGTCACCATATGCGGTTTCATCAGATATCATCTTGTGTTTATTCAATACATCTATAGAGCACGTGCCATCAGGGTGTCTCGCACCACTTTTCACCCGTTCTGTTGTGGTGACGAGCTCGCTGCACCGCACGCAAAAACAAACTCTGCACGAGAGTCGTGAAAAAAAACTCTGAAAAGATTATTTTGAACTGAACATAGCGTGAGCAGCAGCAATCTACTGACAGTTTAAATGGCCTGGATTGCCTGCTTGGATTGTCACGGAGTGACCATCATGATTTGTGAATCAGAGGAACTTTAGATACAGAAGTTTTGATTCTGGTTGATAGAATACACACTTCAGAGGAAGATATTAGATGAGTGCTCGACGGGAAGAAAATGCTGGATTTAATGTAATTTCAACCTTTTGAGGTTTAATCATCACACTAGAACATATCATGATTTTAATTTGATTAATTAAACATTAATACATTAATTATATCCCAAATATATCAGATTTCATGGCATTCCGCATTTAAGAGTTGATTCTGATTTATGACTAGATTCCGCAATTCCGTCCATATTTTACTGCATTGCGTACACCTGGTATTAACATGCAGTGATGAAGATGAGCATTAATCTGAAATTGGGCAATACAAGTGCTCCACTAAAATAACAGATAGGGGACAAATTCTACTTTAAATGTTGTGTTTGCACTTACATAACATTTAAATTGCATCCAGTAGAAACAGCGCTTTATCAGGCAGTAACGCACTGACATAGTGATTGATGTGTGATGTCATTAACTCTGAACACAAGTGCTCACAGGAGATGCATTTAAGTGACCAGGTGTAAACATCCATGTATCTCGCCTGACCACATGTGATCGGATCACCCGAGAATCATCGTAATACCAGGTGTACTGTAAACAGGGTATATTACAACCAGACTGTTCCTGTGTTTTCCCTAGATGTTATATCAGTCATCACCACATCAGCCAACAGTTTACATTTTATTTAGAACTGATTCAAACCACAAAAAATTTGATCTGAAAGCAGCATTACTTTTACTATTCAATACTTCTAAGTTTTGCTTCCTTTTTATTTGCGAGACTAATTTCAACCATAAATAGAGGAACCTAGAATACATGAGAGTTAGGTTTTGTGGTTTATTTCAAACGAAGGCCTTCAGTAGTTGGAAGGGACAGCGTAACCTCAAGGTACCAGCACTCCCTTAAACCACAGGAAATGGAAAGCCTTCTGCACACTCAGTACAGAGGGACAAGTATCATATACATATCGGTTCCATTCTCTTTAATAATTCACAATTATTAGGCCAGCAAGTTCTGCCTACTACCGTCTAAACTGTTAATACTTTACAAAGGAGTGATGGCAATCATAAATACAGACAGATTAACATGTTAACATGAATAACTCCTGTGGGAGTGGCTCTCTATTATAACACAGTAATTTCACTGGTTAAAGACACAGGATGCTTTTGGAATTGAAGACTAGAGCCGATAACGGGATTTTCCGATATTCACGCATTTTTCTATTATCGGATTATTTTTTGTAATATCGGATCCAACGATTACTGGCACCATCTAGCAGGAGTTTCTGAAACTGCATGCAAGACATCCATTGCAGCAGTGCGTTTGAGAGGAAACAATGCTGGGGTTTGTCCACAGGTAAAGTAACTTGCTTTTGCAATGAATTACTCAAATTAATACATTTTATTAAACGTTACAGCCATCCATGCTCTAGTGAGATGTGTTACATAAATGCTTGATGTGTAGTTTAAGTGCTAAGAAACTGAGACAAACTCACGTAAAGACAAATCCTGAAATATGTAAAATTACATAAATCAACTCAAAGAGCCTTGGATGAGTTCAAGTTGGAAATATGTCAGTTTCATTTAATTCTCTGTTGGCTGTGTTTATTAGTCTTGTAAAGTTGCAGTTGAGGAATAGTTAAAGTCAGACGTTTACATACACTTAGGTTGAAGTAATTAAAACTCATTTAACCACTCCACAGATTTCATATTAGCAAACTATAGTTTTGGCAAGTCGTTCAGGACATCTACTTTGTGAATTACATGAGTCATTTTTCCATCAATTGTTTACAGACAGATTGTTTCACTTTTAATTGACAATATCACAATTCCATTGGGTCAGAAGTTTACATACACCAAGTTAACTGGGCCTTTAAGCAGCTTAAATTCCAGACAATTATGTTCCAGGAAAATAGCTTCTGATAGGCTAACTAGAGTCAATTGGAGATGTAGGCCTACCTGTGGATGTATTTAACCCTCTGGGGTCTGAGGGAGTTTTGGTCCCTGAAGAAGTTTTGACATGCCTTGACATTTGTGCTTTTTTTCAGTTGTTAAAAACATATTAATGGATAAAGTCTGGTAACACTGTATTCAGCACAAACTGGGCTACAATAATATGTGAGCAACATTAATGTACAGGTTTGTATTTTTGAGAAAATAATGTTTATGCATGGTTTAAAACAAAAATTTTAAGTCATTGAAATAAGGCCATATCTCACATACTAAACATTTGTCCACAAGAATTTTGAGAACTTGAGTTTTTGCTACAAAATGATGTAAAAACCATCTTGATCACTCATTCATACAAAACAATATACTAATTTAACTTTAGTAAGATAATTTTAGTGTTAGAACGGTCATATGCGAGGAGGTGTGAATGATCATGAATATTTATGTGATTCACACTTGAGGAGACAAAAGACCCCTCCCCTGGGCCTATCACTGAGGAATGTGACAGAAAGAGAATGAATGTTAGGACACTTAATGATCAAAATCAAGTTTTAAGTTCAAAGTAATCTGACTATATATTTTCTTTACATAAAGACTTTACTTAATTTTATATCTACACTACCATTTAAAAGTTTTAGAAGTCGTCTCTTCTGCTCACCAAGTATGCACTTATTTGATCCAAAATACAGTAAAAACATAGTGTGAACTCATTTTACAATTTAAAAGAACAGTTTTCTATTTGAATATATTGTAAAATGCAATTTGTGATCAAAGCTGAATTTTCAGCATGATTACTGCAGTCTTCAATGTCACATGATCCTTCAGAAACCATTATAAGATGGTGATTTTCTAATATGGGCATATTTAAAGTGTATTTTACTCATTTACACCTGAACACATATTTGCAAGCACAAGCTTTGTTGATGATAATGAGGCAGCATAAACACTAGTTAAAATATAAACATTCATATTATTTTATATCATACAGCATACAATTTAAATACCTGCTTTAGCCGAAACATCATTTAAATGTAACTAAAACTTGCTTATTAGGACATATTTCAAATTCCAATACTCTGAATCCTGGCTGGCAAGTCTGGAAACAGTCCCAATAGTAAAATATGTACGTTTATATAAAATAGCATGTCAACTAATGAAAACTAAATGACTTACTCGTCCGAAATCACATCCTCGGCTGGATCAAGTCTCTCTTCAAAATACAAAGTTCATGGGATTCCCGCTCTTCTTCTGAGGAAAATGTTATCTCTTCCTTACTTATCCAGGAGTTTCCTCGCCTGTGTATCATTACAAATGCGCAGTAAAGTGAATGAATTGTTTTTACATCAAACCTCACTGTCAGGGGCGTTTGCCATTTGCCTTGATCATCTCAGCACATTAGCGTATGAATGGCGCGCTCTGCTGGTGGGATCACATTAGTGTAATGAGCTAAGCCAGTAAACACTGTACATCGCTTGGTTTCATACAGATTACATTGCAGGAGAATATTTGTTTTAAATTTGAACTGCTTTATTTAAAAGTAGAAATCTTAAGCTTTCTTTAGACATATGTTTCATGTTTGTGTGATAAGTATTCGCAGAGTTTCAGTTAATTTTTGTGACGCGTTTCAGAAATATGCTCGTGGAGACAGAGATGTCTGATAGCTCACCCTTTTTATTGTCTTTATTTTACAAAAGCACAAGGTTGTTGTTATTGTGAGTGTACACAAATAAAAGTAGACCCTTTATAGTCTCTAATGATGTCTTGCACTTATCTGTATACCCAAAAATGACAGAGTATTTTAAGTTGTTTCCGCTGTAATGACAAAATATTAAATATGAAAATATCCAGCAGGACGCGCCGGCGCGTCCGTCGACCCCAGAGGGTTAAAGGCCTACCTTCAAACTCAGTGCCTCTTTGCTTGACATCATGGAAAAATCTAAAGAAATCAGCCAAGACCTCAGAACTAAAATTGTGGACTGCCACAAGTCTGGTTCATCCTTCGGAGCAATTTCCAAATGCATGAAGGTACCATGTTCATATGTTCAAACAATAGTATGCAAGTATAAATACAACGGGACCACTCAGCCATCATACTGCACAGGAAGGTGATGCAGTCTGTCTCTTAGAGATTAACATAGTTTGCTTTTGAAAGTGCAAATCAATCCCAGAACAACAGCAAAGAACCTTCTGAAGATGCTGGAGGAAACAGTTAGACAAGAATCTATATCCACAGTAAAGCAAGTCCTAAATCGACATAACCTGAAAGGCTGCTCAGCAAGGAAGAAGCCACTGCTCCAAAACTGCCATAAAAAGCCAGACTACAGATTGCAAGTGCACATGGGGACCAAGATCTTACTTTTTGGAGAAATGTCTTGTCTGATAAAACAAAACTTTAACTGTTTGGTCAATGACCATTGATATGTTTGAAGAAAAAATGGTGAGGCTTGCAAGCTGAAGAACACCATCCCAACCATAAAGCATGGGGGTGGCAGCATCATGTTGTGGGGTTGCTTTGCTGCAGGAGGGGCTTGTGCACATCACAAAATAGATGGCATCATAAGAAAGGAAAATTATGTGGATATATTGAAGCAACATCTCAATACATCAGTAAGTGTAGGAGCCAAATGAAATGATTGTTCAAGCCACTAGATGGCAGTATGCACTAGTGGTGTGGGTGTGGTCACCTGTTAATTTAGCTTGGTATTTAAACTTCCCATGGGTTGTATTAGCCAGGAGGTGGCGGGAACATATGGTTCTTACCATAGAGCCACATAAAGCAATGTGTTACATGCTCTCTCTCTATATATTTTCATTAAAAGGACAACAAAGCGTCTGAAATGGATATTGATGTGTGGACATTGTTTATTCCAAACTATGCGTAAAGAACATCTTACCACCTGCCCCTGGCTTATAGGAAAAGGCCACCACAAAATGTAAGAACCTTCCCAGACAAAAGAAAAAACTTTTTCGGACTAAGAGGATATCGTTTGGAATAGAGTCTCCTCGTGCATTGGAATGGGAGGAATTCTGTGAATGGAAAGGCTTGCGCATATGGAAGAGTGAGTGACTACTATTGGAGGTGTGGATCGCTTACCTGATGTGTTGCAGAGTCTTTCCATCTTGAATTGAACAGTGTTTGTTCTTTCAACTTGAGAATACGGAGAAGTCTCCGGAGCCTTACGAATCGCCGGTGAGTGAACTTCTCTTGTTTGAGCGATATTTATTGCATTTTGAGATGATGATGATACGGGATGAAGTTTGAATCGCGGCCTGAGTTCGAATGTTTATGTTGCTACTATCAACAATGCTTTTGGCTTGCGGCATTTTGTTGTGTTAAAGTGGATCTCATTCTCAGTATTATTATCTTCGCCTTGTGGCTTGCTTATTGAACACGCTTTAAAGGAAACGCCCTTAAATGCGCAATGAGTGTTACTGGAAAAGTGAATGATGATGAATTCACGATTACAAAGGATAATGCCGATGATGTTGAAAGTAATTCAGTGCATGGCCATGCTGTTATTGAAAGAAATGGTGCTATTGAAACGGAGAAAAGAGTAAGGAAAATGACTGACAAGGGTGTTTCATTGTCTATTGAGAATTTGCAAAGGCAATATAAATCAAAGTTCACTCAAGCAAATAAAGTTAAACAAAGGGTCAATGATCTTCTTTCTGGAAAAGTGACCAAAGAAACCGTTTCTGATGTGCAAAAATATTTCAAGAGTTTTGAAACACTGTGTAAAGATGCCATTGAAACTCACAATTCATTGCTGGAAATGCCAATGCTTCAAACGGAGTATGAACAGCAACAAAGGTGGCTTGTTGGCAAAATGAAAGAAAATAATGAGTTTATCACCGATGTCAAACAATGGTTATCAGATGCTGGAGTTTTATATGATGATGATGGATTTATATGCACAAATATAAGTCCTGATGACAGTGTATCCAATGCTTCAAAGAAAGAATCTTGCTTTAAAACCCACTCCTCATCTGCTTCTTCGAAGGCTATAAGCACTGCATCTGCTCGTCTCAAAGCTAAAGCAGAAAAGGCAGCCCTTTTGCAATCTGTAGCCACATTAAAGAAATTGCATGTTCTTGAGGCCAAAGAGGAAGATCTCCAAAGACAAAAGGAGAAACTACGGAGAGAAAAGGAACAATTACAAATGGAATCAAAATTAGCTGTGGCTACTGCAAAATTGTCTGTGCTGGAATCAAGTGAAGGAAGTATTGAAGGAATGAGTAAGGAAGAAGATCCAATGAATGCATATTATGTGAAGCATATAAAGTCATGTACATCAAATAAATGCTCTAACCCAAAGGTATCTTTACAACGAAGAGATGTAAGTTCTCAACATGACAATTTGATTGTACGTCCAAAGGAGAGATTAAGCATGCAAACTCAAGCACCAGCTTCAAGGCACTGTAAACTTGCATTTGGAAAGCAGCCAAATTTAGGTTCCTACGGGTCTGAAGATGACATTCACACACAATATTTGTTACCAACTCAAATTACCACTCATGTTTCTACTCCAAGTTCTACCTTGTATGATGTTGTACAGCAGCAAAACCACATTACTGCTCAACTGCTTCAACAGCAAGCTTTGGTTTCTCTTCCACCTCGAAGGATATTGGAGTTTGATGGAGATCCATTGCAGTATGGCTCTTTTATTAGAGCTTTTGAACAAGCCATTGAAAAGAAAACGGGTGACAAGCAAGAATGCCTTTACTATCTAGAGCAATATACAAGAGGACGGCCTAGAGAGTTAGTCCGTAGTTGTCACAATATGAGTGCTGATCAAGGATATGTTCGAGCAAAGAATTTGCTCAAAGAACATTTTGGTAGTGAAATTAAAGTAACAGCAGCATATATGGAGAAGGTCATGAGCTGGCCTATGATAAAGTTTGAAGATGTTGATGCTTTGGAGTCTTTTTCAATATTTCTGAGAAGCTGTTGTAATGTAATGGAAGATTTACAGCATATGGACGAAATGAATGTTCCATCTAACCTTCGACTTATTGCGATGAAGCTGCCTTACAAGTTTCGAGAAAAGTGGAGATCTGTTGCCTGTGAGCTACAGGAGCGTCGTGGCAACAGGGCCATGTTTTCTGATTTGGTGAGGTTTATTGAGCATCAGGTAAAGATTCTTTCTGATCCATTGTTTGGAGATCTACACAGTGGACAGGTATCCTCTTCACTTCATGTTAAAGCTAAGCCTAAATCTACCAGTAAAGGTCTTGCAACTGTTGCAGCTGTTCATACTGTTTCAGAGTTGTGTCCATCTGAAGTACAAACAACCTGTTTTAGTCCTTCTCAACCGAAAGAAAACAGTGAAATGTGTATTGTCTGTAAAGGCTGCCATTCATTGAAAAGGTGTTCTCGTCTAAAGAACATGGCACATAGAGAAAAACTGAGCATATTAAAAGAAAATGGATCCTGTTTTGGGTGCTTGAAGATTGGACATGTAAGTAAAGATTGTAGAAACCCGTTAATCTGTGATGTCTGCAATCAAAGGCATCCTACCTTGCTTCACATAGAAACCAAAAGCAAACCATTACCTGTAAAAAAGGCTTTTGCTACTTTGCAGGTTTGTGGTCAAACTGGGGCCGGGAACAAAGAATGTGTTCTGTCTATCGTTCCAGTACAAGTCAAGGCAAAGTCAGGTAGCAAGATTGTCAACACCTATGCATTTTTGGATCCTGGAAGTTCAGCCAGTTTCTGTACAGAACATCTTATGAGGAAACTGAATCTTACAGGAACAAGAAGCTCCATACTGCTCCGTACTTTAGGCCAAGAAAAATCGGTAGACACGTTCATACTCCGGGGTCTTCATATTTCAAGCCTAGATGGACAAACTTTTGTGGATTTACCAGAGCTGTATACTCAAGAATCAATGCCTGTGAGCAAAAATAACATTTTCACTCAGAACGACTTGAAGGATTACCCATACCTGGAGAGTATCAGAATCCCCAGTATTAATACAGAGGTTGAACTGTTGATCGGTATCAATGCATCAAATCTTCTGGAACCATGGGAAGTCATTAACAGCCAAGGCGGGGGACCCTATGCTGTCAAGACCCTATTGGGGTGGGTCGTGAATGGGCCATTAAGAGGTGGAAATGGTGACAAAGGAAAGACTGGCGGTCCTGTAGTCACTGCCAATAGGATCTCCGTTGCCAGGTTGGAGGATCTGTTGATTGCTCAATATAATCATGATTTTAACGAGAAACTGTTAGACGATGATGTTACCATGTCCAGAAATGACCAACAGTTCATGAAAATAATGGAAACAACAATCAAGTTTGAAGAGGGTCATTATTGTATAGACTTACCTTTTAAGTCTCCTGATGTCATCATGCCAAACAACCGCAGTGTTGTAGAACAGCGTGTCCTGGGTCTACAAAGGAAGTTTAAAAGAAATCGTGAATATCAGCAAGAGTATACTTCTGTTCTGTCTGAAATTATTGATAAGGGATATGCAGAGGTAGTTCCTCCTCACCAGTTGAAACGAGAAGATGGTACGGTTTGGTACATACCACACCACAGTGTATATCATCCAAAAAAGAAAACTCTAAGAGTAGTGTTCGATTGTGGTGCAGTGTTTAAAGGAACTTCTCTGAATGGTCAGCTGCTTCAGGGTCCCTATCTCACCAACTCACTGCTGGGAGTTCTTACGAGGTTCAGACAGGAGCCTGTTGCTTTGATAGCTGATATACAGGCCATGTTTCATCAGGTAAATGTTTCTCAGAAACATGTGGACTTTCTGCGTTTTTTGTGGTATCCTAGTGGTGATGTTTCACAGAATACTATGGAATATAGGATGAAAGTTCATCTTTTTGGAGCAGTGTCCTCTCCCAGCTGTGCTAACTATGCATTGAGGAGGATTGTACAAGACCATCAAGTACAGTTTGATCCTTTCGTTTTGAATACTATTCTTCAGAACTTTTATATGGATGACTGTTTAACATCTTTGCCTACAGAAGCTGAAGCACATCATATGGCTCAGAATCTTATTGCTGCTTGTGCCAAGGGAGGATTTCAATTGTCAAAATGGATGAGTAATAGTCGCATCATTATGGCCAGCATTCCAGAGGAACATAGATCAAAGGTAATCAAAGAGCTTGATTTGGATAAAGATGATCTACCCACGGAAAGAGTACTTGGTCTGCACTGGTGCACTGAAAAGGATAAATTCACCTTTAGGTTATCCATAAAGGAGCATCCTCACACAAGACGTGTCATGTTGTCTGTGGTCAGTTCCATCTATGACCCCTTGGGGTTTCTTTCACCATTCACTCTGCCTGCAAAACAGGTGCTCCAAGAAATGTGCAAGTGCAATGTTGGCTGGGATGATAAGATTCCACAGGTCTTTTCTCAGCGATGGACAAGATGGCTGGCTAACTTACACTGTATAGCAGAACTGAAAGTAGACCGGTGTGTAAAGCCCAAGGATTTTGGACCATCCGAACATGCTCAGCTCCACCACTTCTCTGATGCCAGCGAGTGTGGCTATGGGACAGTGTCATACTTAAGGTTGGTGAATAGTGGAAAAAGGACTGCAGTTGCATTTATGTTAGGTAAATCAAGAGTTGCTCCATTAAAACAGATGACAATCCCAAGGTTGGAACTTACGGCTGCTGTTCTTGCTGTACGAGTAGATAGAATGCTAAAAAAGGAGTTGCAGATTAATTTGGACTCCTCTGTGTTCTGGACAGACAGCATGACTGTACTAAGATATATCCAGAATGAAACCAAGCAGTTCCACACCTTCGTAGCAAATAGAGTGGCTGTCATAAGAGACTCAACAGATGTTGTGCAATGGAGGCACATAAAGTCAAGTTTGAATCCAGCTGATGAGGCATCTAGGGGTCTTTGTGCTGAAGAATTCTTAGCATGTAAGAGGTGGTTTAACGGACCTGATTTTCTTTTAAAGGACGAAGAAGAATGGCCTAAGTCCAACATGAATCAGATGTCAATACCTTCAGATGACCCAGAGATCAAAGTAGAATACACTGTACATGCCTTTGCCTGTCAGGTTTTAAAGTCTCCTACCAGTCAATTTCTAAGCTCTTTTTCTGATTTTGCAAGACTTAAAACCTCTGTAGCATGGATTCTCAAGGTCAAGGAGAGGCTTATGCAGCTTGTGAAACAGAGGAGGGCTTTACAAGCATCTACTTGTGCAAAATATGTTCCAGACACTGAAGCAAATAGATTTCATGTAACAAGAAAGATGAAGGCCAAATTGGATGTCAAATCATTGACTGCTGATGATCTCATGAGAGCAGAAACCGCTATTATTCAGTATTATCAGCAAGAGAGATTTTCTGATGAGATCGCTGTATTGAAAGCAGGAGCTACTGTCAAGAAAAAAAGTGACATCTTTAGGCTTGATCCAGTGTTTGAAAATGGTCTTTTGAGAGTAGGAGGGAGACTTGCTAAGGCTGCCATGCCTGAGGAAGAAAGACGTCCAATTATATTGTCTAAGGACCTTTCTATTTCTCAATTGATCTTGAAGCATGTACATCAGCAACTGGGCCATGCAGGAAGAAATTATATGTTGTCATTTCTCCGTAAGCGTTATTGGATAACTAGCGCTAATTCTGCTTGCCGGAAAATAATCTCTGACTGTGTCATATGTCGTCGTCTTCAAGGAAAGGTCGGAGAGCAAAAAATGTCTGACTTGCCAGCAGAGAGAGTTTTACCTGTTTTACCACCATTCACAAATGTTGGTGTTGACTACTTTGGACCCATTGAAATCAAGAGAGGTCGAGGAACAGTTAAACGCTATGGGGTAATTTTCACCTGCATGGCAAGCAGGGCTGTACATCTTGAGATGGCTTATACTTTAAATACAGACTCCTGTATTAATGCCATTCGCCGATTTATGTGTCGTCGTGGTCAAGTTGTACAGTTGAGATCAGATAATGGTACCAATTTTGTCGGAGCCGAGCGGGAGTTGAGGGAAGCAGTGGCTGGGTTAGACCATAACAAGATCCAGCATGCATTGTCATCAAGAGGACTTAAGTGGTTATTCAACCCTCCTGCCGGGTCACACATCGGTGGAGTATGGGAGAGGCTTATTCGGCTTGTGAAAAAGGTGTTGTATTCAACCATTAGACAACAATCTATGGATGATGAAAGCTTTCAAACAATTCTGTGTGAGATAGAAGCAATCCTTAACGCCCGTCCCATTACGAAGTCTTCTGACGATGTGAATGATCTTGAGGCACTTACGCCTAATCATATTCTCCTTCTAAAGTCTAAACCACTGATGATTCCTGGAATTTTCAATGAAGGAGATTTGTACATCAAGAAACGATGGAAACAGGTACAATACTTATCCGATCTTTTCTGGAAAAGATGGGTAAGGGAATATTTACCATTACTACAAGAGAGACAGAAATGGATAAAAGCACGAAGAAGCTTTACCATGGGAGACATTGTTGCTATCATGGATCCTGTAGCTCCTCGTGGCTCCTGGTTGATGGGAAGAGTAATTAAAACCTATCCTGATAAAAATGGATATGTTCGATCAGTCCAACTTAAGACAAAAACAGGGTATCTGGATAGGCCCGTGTCCAAAATCTGTCTACTACTGGAAGCAGAGCATTGAAGCTGAATTGAAATTCCCATACAAAGACATTTATGGCTCCTTATGTATTTGTTGTTTTAATTGTAAATTTACATTATTACAATTATGGGGCCGGTGTGTAGGAGCCAAATGAAATGATTGTTCAAGCCACTAGATGGCAGTATGCACTAGTGGTGTGGGTGTGGTCACCTGTTAATTTAGCTTGGTATTTAAACTTCCCATGGGTTGTATTAGCCAGGAGGTGGCGGGAACATATGGTTCTTACCATAGAGCCACATAAAGCAATGTGTTACATGCTCTCTCTCTATATATTTTCATTAAAAGCACAACAAAGCGTCTGAAATGGATATTGATGTGTGGACATTGTTTATTCCAAACTATGCGTAAAGAACATCTTACAACCTGCCCCTGGCTTATAGGAAAAGGCCACCACAGTAAGGAAGTTAAAGCTTGGTTGCAAATGGGTCTTCCAAATGGAAAATTACCCCAAGCATACCTACAAAGTTGTGGCAAAATGGCTTAAGGACAACAAAGTCAAGGATTTGGAGTGGTCATCACAAAGCTCTGACCTCAATCAGATAGAAAATTTGTGGGCAGAACTGAAAAAGCATGTGCGAGCAAGGAGGCCAATCAAATCTGACTGTTACACCAGTTCTGTCTGGAGGAATGGGCCAAAAATCCCGCAACTTATTGTGAGAAGCTTATGGAAGGCTACCAAAAACGTTTGACCCAAGTTAAACAATTTAAAGCAATGCTACCAAATAGGGCTGAAAGCGATTAGTCGATGTTATCAACAACGTCGACCACTAAAAATTGTTAACAAAAATGTGTTTAAAAAATTTAACATAACATGAGATCACATTAAATATATAATGATGACACACGAGAGCAGCACTACAGTTAGCACCTGATTGAGGAGAGGAAGAATTACACAGCTCACAGTCCAGATGCACCCTAAACTTTCCAAATAGCTGATGTAGGTGATGTAGATTAGGGCAGGGACGATTCATCGACGTAATGGATGTCATCGATTACATAAATACGTTGATTTGCATAACATGCATCGGTGCGTTGCAATGGAATAATTCAAATGGCAGCACCCGGTTTAAGCATGGATTCCCCAATGAACAAGATGCAGATAAAAAAAACTCGCCCACGATCATCTAAAGTGTTGGAGTATTTTAGCCAGAGACCTGAAAATGTGGCGCTAAGTAAGCTATGCAAATTGGAAATGGCTTATCACAGCAGTACACCCGGCATGAGCGAACACTTGAAGCGAAAGCATCCCGGAGCGCTTGTCAAGACGGCAGCACCATAAGTTCTGTTTACTTTTTGTACCCACCCAAGCATGCCATATATTAGTATTACAGCATGCGTTTCTGTTACTAGTAGTCACTTAAAATAGATTTTCTAAACGTTTCCTCATCGCCCCCATGTTAAAAGTAATTTCTGCACACTGCTAACGTAACTTTACACCATGCGCCATCTACTTTGGTTATTTGGCCGTTTTACATTTTCTGTTTAATTTAACGGCCATGTATGAGTGAGAAAATTGCGTAAACTGTGTGACTGTTATAGTCTGTACATTGTTTCAATTATATTCCTTGCCCCGCTGAGATTTAATGCAGATTGCAATAGTTTGTTATTCCTGTTAGAAAAAAGTTAACTGTTGCTCGAATTGCACTAATTTTACTGTAAAATAAGGGGGGAGGGAGAGAGGAGGGGTGGAATGTGGAGGGGGGGAGAGAAAGGAGGAGGGGGAGAGAGATTGTGTGTGTATGTGGTAAGTTGGGTGTGTATATTACTGAGAGTTGATTAAGAATGCACAGGTTTTACTTATTCCTGTTAGAAAAACTTTTGTGTGACTCAAATTGCACAAATTTTACTGTAAAATGATTTTACGTTGGACTGCTAAACTCGAGGTTGCACATTGTTTTGATATTCCTCCTGAATGTGACTTGAATCTTGTAATCTACATTTAGCAAACCAACAACAAAATAAATGAAACAAACGTAAAATTCAAGTCACTTTCAGGAGGAATATCAAAACATTGTGCAACCTCGAGTTTATCAGTCCAACATAAAATCTCTCCAAAATAAAATTAATGTTGGACTGTAAAACCTTAAATTACCATTTAAGACATGTAATGCTGCATTTAAGTTAAACACTTGATAACAAAAGGATTTTTTCAATAGGACTTTACTGAATTAAACTTAATAAAAAGTATTTTCATCCCTTTAATTCAGTGAATGTCATTTAAAGGTATTTTTAAAAGATGATTTTGTCCTCTTTATTGTTAGTAAGCATGTTTAATACAACCATTTAATTCGGGACACAAATGAATAATTAGTTAAGAGCTAATGACTATTCTTTGCAATAACCGCTGAATAGTTGAATAATCATTAGATTAATCGATTATCAAAATAATCATTAGTTGCAGCCCTTCTACCAAATACCAACAAAGTGTATGTAAACTTCTGACTCACTGGGAATGTGATGAAAGAAGTAAAAGCTGAAAATATAATTCTCTACTATTATACTCACATTTTACATACATAGAAGTAGTGATCTTGTTTACTACGTTTAAATGTCAGGAATTGTGAAAAAACTGAGTTTAAATGTATTTGGCTAAGATGCATGTAAACTTCTGACTTCAACTGTAGATGCTCATGTTCGAATGGAATGACTGGCTGTATGCCAGAATGGTCACCACAGATGACTATTTTCATGCCCTATGGACCTGTCAATCAGTTCACTCATTTTGGATATCAGTGACCACAAAACTCTCCGTTATCATGGGTTGTGGAATCCCTCCATCTCCGTCACTCTGTTTACTTAATAACTGCATGGAAGTTGATAATCTCCCAATCAAATACAAAAACTCCCTCCTCATCTCTCTAACTATCGCCAAGAAAGTAACTTACCAGTAACTGGAAGTCCAAAAACTGTATACATATCAATCACTGGAATAATCTTCTAATAGAGTACATCACATTAGAAAAACTAACATACACTAACAAGAATATTATATCATCTTCATATAAATCAATAACCTGGAACCGGACCAACGCATTCTCCCAACCACACTACTGATGATATTACAGTAATATCATTACTGTACAGTACTACAATTATTCAGTATAGATGCCCTTTATATATATATATGTATATGTATCTATTTGTATGTATGTGTGTGTGTGTATGTATATTTGTATATGTGTGTAGATGTATGTATGCGTGTGTATGTATATGTAGGTATGTGTGTATGTATACATGCATGTATGTATGTATGTGTGTGTATGTATGTATACATGTATATGTATAATGTTCGATAAGCTGTACTTTTATTTTATTTAAAATCTGCATACTATTGCTATTTTTTTTTTTTATTTTATTAAAGATGGTGGTAGTAGGGATGATGATATTGATACTATTATTATTATTATTATTATAGAATGATTAGTCTTCCCTTCCTCTCTCTTTCTATATAAATGACAATTCAGAAAATATTACGTATAAATATGTATAAAATTTTGTTAAAAATATAAATGTTCTGGGTCGGGCGTCTGTTCTAGGTGCTGTTGGTGGGTGCAACTGGCATATCCTGTTGGCATAATCATTACAGAATCAGTGATTGGTCTGACTGACCCTTCCCTTTCACTGCCTCTGGCCAGATCCCTCCCTCGTGTTAAAGAATCATTGATTTGATACCTGGGTTGGATGTGGTGTCTCTGGCTGGGGAGCTAACCAGTGCACACCTTGCTCAAAGCCATGGAAGGGAAAAAAGAAAAAGGGGGAAAGAGAAAAAAGAAAAAAAAAAAAAAGAGGGGGAAAAAAAGAAAAGGGAAAAGGAAAAAAAAGGAAAGGAAAAAAAAAAGAAAAAAAGGGGGTAAGAGGGCCAACCACCAATAACATTTGGTTATGTCAGGTCACAAACAGACTAAGGGAGCTTGGTTTGGAGGTGCCTGTTATGGTGCCCCGCATTCTTTTTTTTTTTTTTTAAGAGGACACCTCAATGGAGCCTAGAAGCTTAACTACGGGGTTGGGTGTCGCTGGCGTGTGAGGGGAATCGGATTATTGAATAGGGAGAGGTGTCGGTATCTGTGTGGAGCTCACTGGCAGTTGTGGATCAGCCCCCTGACCTAGAGTTTAGAGCAGGTACGGTGACATTATTGACTGACCTAAATGTATTGTTATTAGTACTATTGTCACTATTATTATTATTATAGATTGCTAGAGCTAATGCTCCTATTATTGTCATGAATTATCATTATAAATATTATCACCACTAATATTAATATATTGCTGTTGTTGTTGTGATTGTTGGGGTGATTAATACCCTCACTAAAAATATACTGATACTACCGGACTGCCCCTATCTATACTTGCGTCACAGAAAGGATCTCATCTGTCTACATACACCACTTTATCGATGACTGTGTTGGGCTGTTTTGTATTTCGTTGTTTTTGTTTTGTTTTTGTGCTTTTTCTCTCTTCTGTATTGTATATGTGTCTCACTCCCTTGTATGTGTTACTCTTTTGTTAATTTGCAATAAAAAAAAAAAAAAAAAAAAAAGAATGGTCACCATATACCAGCAGAGTTTTTAACAAGATCCACTTGTTTAAAATTCCCTAAATTACATTAAACATTGCTATTAAATTTTATTTTGCTATGAATCTTTATTTACATGATTATTTACATTACAATTCTGTGTAAATAAATTATCTCTGCAACACTGTTTGAGTAAAAGTTTCACATAAATCCAAAAGACACTCATGGGGCAAAGTACTCATGCCACAATAAACCTTTCTAAAATAGCTTTGTGTCAGGTGACAATGACAGCATTGAAGAGCATGTCATTTGCTTTAGTGCAGATGTGCTGCTGTCTGTAAAACAAAATGTCACCTCTGTCAGTAGGTGTTTTGTGATAAATAATTCTGATGCCATTCGGGATGGACGCAGCAATGTATTTATTGTTTTTCACTTTCCTGAAAATGTATACTTATTCCAGCTAACTATTTACCTTTAGTCTATTAAACAATACCTACATCTTTAAACTGTAGTTTAAAATGGAATACATTCTTTCAATGACTCCCGTCATTTATGTTCTCTCCGTTTGAGGTTTTAAAATTATTTTGCCTATTATTAAAAAAAAACATGGTATTTGATTATTATTGTAAAAAACTTTTTTGCTAATTTTTTCTCTGTTTAATATTTTCTCTGTAAAAAAAATATGAAATAAAAAAATAGGTTCTGCATATCGATTATCAGCTATGTAAACAATCGTTATCGTATCGGTTAAAAAAAAAAAAATCACTATTGGTCGATCTCTATAGAAGATATTCAGAGGACTTTAAGCAAACTGTCGAGAAAGCATGAAAAGGCTTAATATTACTACTATTTGGATGAGAAACACTGGTCCTTCATTCAAACCACACAAATAAAAACTAGCATAGAAAATCCACTTCAAATGAAGTTAATGCATTTAGTTTTAACACATCTGTCAAAAACTGGTTTAACCAGTTAAACAAACAGATTTACCAAAATCTGCAAAAGAATAAGAGGTGTTAACCAAGAATGTTTCATGTTGTGTTTTTATTTTGTTTGCTTTAGTAGCTTGATTAGTCAACGAACTTCCATTTATATTGTGAATTCCAAAAAAGGGTGTTGGACTGTAGTGAAATATGATTTTTGCATTGAGGATCGTAAGTGGAAGATGAACCTTCGACCCAGTCTGAAGTCCAGAGCGCTCTGAATCAGGTTTTCATCAAGGATGTCTCTGTACTTGCTGCATTCATTTTTCCCTCAATTCTGACTAGTCTCCCAGTTCCTGCCGCTGAAAAACATCCCCACAGCATGATGCTGCCACCACCATGCTTCACTGTAGGGATGGTATTGGCCAGGTGATGAGGTTTCCTCCAGACATGATGCTTGCCATTCAGGCCAAAGAGATCCATCTTTGTTTCATCAGACCAGAGAATTTTGTTTCTCATGGTCTGAGAGTCCTTCATGTGCCTTTTACTGAGGAGTGTTATCCGTCTGGCCACTCTACCATACAGGCCTGATTGGTGGAGTGCTGCAGAGATGGTTATTCTTCTGGAAGTTTCTCCTCTCTCCACAGAGAAACGCTGTGCAGCTCTGTCAGAGTGACATGATTGTGTACATGTGATTTTGTTTCGTTTTTATTATTTTTAATACAATTGCAAAGATTTCAAACAAACTTCTTTCACATTGTCATTATGGGGTATTGTTTGTAGAATTGTGAGGAAAATAATGAATTTAATCCATTCAGGAATAAGGCTGTAACATAACAACAATATGTGGAAAAAGTGAAGCGCTGTGAATACTTTCCGGATGCACTGTATATATTGATCTATTTCTCACCCACACCTAACATATTACTTCTGAAGATATAGATTTAAACACTGGAGTCATATGGATTACTTTTATGCTGCTTTTGAGCTTCAAAGCTTTGGACATTATTTACTTGCATTGTATGGACCTACAGAGATGAGATATTCTTCTAAAAATCTTCATTTGTGTTCAGCAGAGGAAAAAAAAAAGATCACACCCCTGGGATGGCATGAGGGTGAGTAAATGATTTGAGAACTATTCCTTTAAACAAGTTTTACTGTGCATAGTGAATTTCAGAGGTGTATAGTAATGAAGTACACATACTTTGTTACTGTACTTCCAGAAACCAGAAACATTGAGCATGATCTCTAACTCTGCAATAAATTTAATGGCATCTATGCTTATATTTTTTTATTTGTTTCCATGTCTCAACCTCGGGACTCCTATCCTGAGGTCACCAGAACCGGCTGGATCCAGCTACATTCCTGCTTCATGTTGGACTCCACTGCTACATGTCGCTGAATGATGATGACTAAATGCAGCCGGTGCCAGCCAAACATCACTTCAGTCTATTATGATGGACTTCAGAGGATGAAATGATGCCAACTCCAACCTGCATCACCTCGGTCTATTGATGGACTACAATCTTGAAATGGCATGCATAGACTAACTATTGCCAACAAAAGCCTTCATCAGCCAATTAACAAGAACAATTGCATCTATGTGATCTTCTGCAGTTAATCCAGGATGGACTTCAAAGACATTGGTCATTTATCTTACAGTTCAAACACAATCGATGTTTAAACACTGACCCTTAACACTTACTTAGTTTAATAATTTTAAACCATGACTTTAACTATACATAAGTAATATTTACATTATATTCATGATGTTATCCAGAGGGGAACTGGCCCCCACAGTGAGTCTGGTTTCTCCCAAGGTTATTTTTCTCCATTAATCAACATCTTTTGGAGTTTTGTGTTCCTTGCCACAGTCGCCTACAGCTTACTCACTGGGGTTATTAATACTACTATTATTTAATTATTTTTAAACACGATTAAGAATCTGCTGTTAAGTTGTTTTAACTGTGTCTCAGCACATTGCTGTGCAGTTGACAGGGTGTTCTGGGTGGTTGCTTATTGGCCCCATAATCCCATTAATATGATCATTCTGATTTGACTTGACCAAAAACTCTTTGTTTTATACTTTTTTCACCCTTATTCGATCCAAGATGTGTATGACTTTCATTTTTTTTCTCTGCAGAACACAAACAAAAAAGATTTTCAGAAGAATATTGCTGTTATGTAGGTAAATTGTAATTGAATGGTGGCCAGACCTTTAAATCTCCAAAAAGCACATTCATTTTTTGAGTTCTGAGTTGCACTTTAATTATTGTCACTTTATACCTGGCTGCTAACTCAATAACTGCTATGTGCATAGAACACTCATCTCATAGTATGTTATGTTTACATTTGGCATTTTTAGAAACTGTCATCTTTTTGCACTACTGTGTACTGGTCAGCGCTGCACTGTCTCTTACTGTGTCTATTGTCCTGTTATTTTTTTTTTTATTTATTGTACTGTCTCGTACTTTTTGCACACGTTTGCACGTGCACTTTATATAGGTATGTTATTTAGTCTGTGTAGTCTCATGTGGTTCTGTGTTTGTCCTATGATGTTTTATGTAGCACCATGGTCCTGGAGTAACGTTGTCTCGTTTCACTGTGTACTGTACTAACTGTACATGGTTGAACGACAATAAAAACCACTTGACTAAATGCAGCAAAAAAGTAATCCATAAGACTCCAGTGGTTTCAACCAATGTCTTCTGAACAGATCCAATTAGTGTTGTCACGGTACCAAAATTTCAGTAGTAGGTACCGATACCAGTGAAATTTCACAGTACTCGATACCATTTTTGGTTCCAAAGCAAAACACAAAAACAGGTTACTAAACAACACTCTTTTAATAACAAAATCTACAAAACATTAGCAGCAGAACTAAGAACAAACATATGCCATTGAGCAACACTTTAATTTAAATATATAATTTTTTAATTATAACAAAACTGAACAATGTATGCTTAAAGTATTTTTGAACACTTATATAAGATTTGCTTCAACTTTTGCAACTTTTAATTTAAGTTTTTACCAAGTACTAAAAACAAAACCTCAATAAACAAGCATACAATAGAATTAATAAAAAACAATTTACAAACTAATGTGCAAAGTGCTCTCTTATTAATAAAGCTGCATTTTGCCAATTTTCTTCATGATAAGAAATGCATGGTGATATATATATATATCTATATCTATATATATCTATATCTATATATATATATATATATATATATATATATATATATATATATATATCTATATCTATCTATCTATCTATATATATATATAGATATTATGATTAAATAAGTTTTAATCTAGCTGCATGAAGCGTCAGTGCTCGAGGGAGGACCGTCCCTGAGGCAGAGTCTCTCTCTCAGCCGGGTGCAGTTTCAATCTCTCCCCCTTAGATCGGGACATTCGTGCAACTCATAGAAGAGGCACCGACCACACAGAGAAATGCCAGTTTCTGAGTTTATAGTTATTGACATGATCTGCTTCTGTATTATTTGAACTTTAATAAAGCTATAACGCATTACATTTTACTGCATTTAAGATGTAACGCTGGGATGTTTCCTTTAAAGAGCTCCGCATCTGCTTATTCCACAACGGTACATGTACTTTTTTTTATTCATTCCCTAATACTTTGGGATCTACATAAAATAAACTGTGAAAGTTTAGAGTTCATCTGGACTGATCTGTGTAATTCTTCCTCCATCAGGCGTGAACTGCTGCTCTCACGCGTCATCGTTACAGTTTATTGTGATTTCATGTTACGTTAAATGAGATCAAACGACTATTCAACAACAAACATTTTTCTCGTCAATTTTGTATTTTCGACGGTGTCGATAATGTCGACTAAACGTTTCAGCCCTAATGCAAATGATAATATGCTTTAGTTGCTTGAATAAATCCAGGTGTCTGTCTTTCATGTGCTTTATTAAGTTTGATGTGTTTCCTCCTTTCGTCAGAAAATTGCAAAAGCAGCGTTTACAAATAGGTTTTTGCTGATCTATGATGTTTCCCTAACCTAAGAATTTCCAAACCTGGCTTTTTCCACTTTTCTTTTCGACAAGATTCAGTTGAGACTCCGCAGCAGCTTTGCTTGTTGTCATCTTTTGCTTGTTGTGAGCATTCGAAACGTCCCGATTCTGCGCGAGTACTCGGTACCCCCAGAAATTCTGGTATCGTAAATAATTTTTTGTTTGAGTACCGGTATTTTTGACAACACTAGATCCAATTGGTTTTTGGGTTAGAATAGACCAAAATATAACTCTTTTTTTTTTTTTTTGACTATACATTTTTACATCAGCAGTCCCCTTGGCGATCAGAATTTCAAGTTTGATTAATTTTCCTATAGCGCCACCTTGAGCTCTGCGCATGCATCAAGCTCTAGAAAGTGAAATCAAGCTTGAAATCATGATCGTGCATAGAGATTGCAATGGCAAGATATACAGTGAAAATGAGTTACAGTTTGGTATGTTTTCAAACAAAACCAACTGAACTGCATCAGAAGACATGGATTTAACCACTGTGGTAATATGGATAACTTTATGCTTCCTTCATTTTCTTTTTGTAGCTTGAAATGTCTGGCCACCATTCACTTGCATTGAATTGACGTACAGAGCTGAAATATACTTCTTAAATCTTTGTTTGCAGATGAAAGAAAGTCATACACATCTGGGATGGCAGGAGAATGATGAGCACCAACAATCAAATAAGTTGCCCTGGGTTTAATTAACTGTTCCGTAATTTACTTCTAACTTTTTATACTTAGATAAATTTTATATCAGTTACTTTAATACTTTCACTCAAGTCGTTTTCTCATTAGCTATTTTAACAATTACTTGTCACTTTCCATGAAGTTAAATTTACTTTTACTCAAGTATGACAAACAGAATGGAACTTTATACAACACTGGTGAATTTCTACAATGGCATTGGTAAATGAAAACGACCCTGTTTTTGAATGATGCAGCACCCAGGCCACTAAGTGTCAGTGTAAACCACTTCAACATACTTCAAAAAATTACTGAATGCACATTTAAGACACATTAAAAGGAAGTATTTAAAGAATAATATAAATGCATTGAAAATACAGAATCAAATAGTTAATCGAAACTAATTTTATTGTGTATCAAATCGATCTGAATCGTTCTGAAATTGTAAAAAATAATCATAATTTTAATCGAATAACAAATTCTATAAATCATGAATCAAACTATTTGCTTTAAACCCAAAGATTCACACCCACCCCTGAAATTACTGTAAAATTGAATTTAGTGCTAAAGACACACTTCATACTCATCCCAAACATTTCTTCATCCACAACGATCAATAAACAAACATATTCAATACTACAACAAAGGCAAAAAGATATGTGTAAAGGTCAACTAATAATATGTAAAGGTGTATTTAAGATTGGTGGTGACAGACATATATTTAAGCAACGGTAACCCATACACAAAGATCCCTTTATATTTTAATTGTGCTGATTTACTGTATCAGGTAACTAAACTATGCTGTCACCATCAAAATAAATTCTACTACACACATATTATCTCTGAACTCCAAGCATGCAACATTTTCTTTTCCATGCACTTCACGTGACCTTCCCTGATCCCAAATCGACAAACACAAACAAGATTTGAACTGGATGACTGCAGTGCCATGCAAACGAGTTTACTTACAGTTCGGATGAATACTTCTGTGCTCCTCCGATGAATCCATATTTGTCTGTCAGTCTTGAGCTGGTGAATCCGCTGATTTCAGAGTCAGACCCGAAGGAGCTCTCCTCATCAAACTGACTGCCCAAAGTCCTCACACTCATAGTGTCGTCAGACGCTAGACGTCCATTCTCCATATGTGCCATCATGATGCTTACTGATCGATTCACTCACAGAACATTATATATATATATTCGTCTATCCACATCCCATAAGAAAAAATCAGATTAACGATGGTTCACCACTAATTGCTCAGAAATTAGACCGAATGAAAACTGCATAAACCCACAGCTTTGACTCATCATTCGTTAACAATATATTTACTGAGTCGTATGAATATGTAAAGTCTTATAAACAGATTTCTGTGCGTCTAAATCACCCAAGTTAAATGCTAAATTAGCTTAGCGTGAGCGTGACACCCACCCTCTGTTAGTTTAATCCCAAAACAACAACGATCCAAAATATAGGAAATATTTACCGAAGAAACGTGTAAACAACCGGACAAGCGAAACTACGCCTGAATTTCCTGAATCACATTTTCCAGTCCACGAATTGTCAGGTCTCGCGCTGAAAGAGTCCCGCTAACTGTTTTCACTCACTAAGCAGGCAACTGGGTCTGAAAACAGAGAATACTCCCGGTCAAGAATAACCAAATAAGTTGTTTTCGTAGTTTAAGTGTAGGATCCATGGTTAATAGTTAAAAGAGAAAAGAAAAAAGAATGACAAATTAGGCCATGTTTTTAGTGTTGGGGTGGATGATGATTATCGCTAAATTTTCGCCGTTTGACAGTTCTGCACATGCGCGTCTGTGTCACTTCCGGTGTTCAGAAATATGGGTCTCTGAGATTTTTGGTTTCACAAGGCGGAGAACACATGAATATTCACGAGTTTCCGGTTTCGTGTTAATGCTGCGCTGACAATATTACTGCCTGCTTGGATTACAGTTAATCTAAACTATGTTTCTAGAAAGTAATAACGTTTCAGCCTCAAACGAATTTAAGCTTAACTGTTCATCGTTCCACAACAATTAATAGATTGTGCAGGAAGTAATATTATTTTTAAGATGTACACATTTCACTTTCATAACAAAATTCCATCAAATTGAATTGTGTCATTTTTTTTAATACAAAATGTAAATAAAAGTAACTAAATCATTTATATATATATCAAGACATGTAAAATTTTTACCTGCGGCTACCGGTAAAAATGCCCGGTGCTCCCTATGGCCAGTCCGCCCTTGGGTTTCACTTGTTCAAGTTATAAATTGCAGTTCAACAAACAGTCTTTGGATGGCAGAAATTACAGACAAAATTTACAGGGGAGCCCAAATCTTCAATAATATCAGATAGAAGTTAGTGACTGTCCAGTAATATTTGAACTGAATGTATCTATTTTGGATATTGTTAGAAAGTGTCATTTTATCTGCTGAAGAGAAAATTAAAAGAGATATAAAAGTTGCCAGTTTGTGTCTTGAAACCATTACTTTGTTATCTGCTAGTTCATCGCAAAAGTAATTGTTATGAGTTTTTAAACTGATAAGAATCCATAAAGGAGCTGACATAATTACACATCATTTATGTTAGATAGCTAAAATTCCTTCAAAGAAAAATTCACTGTTCACAACACCACAAATTACCTGTGAAAACAAGCCACATTTTGTGTTACAAGATAATTATTAATAGTGAAATAATGTTTCTTTTTGCCTTTATTATATGTAATGTAACATTCAAAACTAGAAATCTTTTAAAATGCTCAATCGATTCAATCACTCAATCAATTCATTCAAATAATAATGAGGGCCACTGAAAAAAATGCATTGATATGACTGAAGGTTGACGTGAACAATTGCTGGGAAGTTAATACAACTGAAGATGCAGAAGTGTCAAAGTTGAAATGAAATGAAATGGAAGATTTGTCTCTTTTCAAGACTCCTCTTTTTCATCACCATGCATGATAATGTAGCACAGTGATTTATAATCAATATTTCCAGCCACGTCTATTGGAGCCACAGCAAAAGCCTGGCCAACCTGAAAACAAAACCATACCAAGTAGGTTACGAAAAGGTCCAAGTGATACTGATGACAGTATAACATTTGCATTGCTTATCGCAGCACTATCACATTCTAAGGGCTTGTTGTTTCTGATGACTGTAGAATGATTGAACACATTGTCAGTATCTATCTACTTCAAGCAATTTTGGGCCAAGTAACTTTTATTACATGCAACTATTAACCTCTTCTGCTGTAACTGTATCAGCCTGGTTCATTAACAGCCTTCCGAATCTGAAACAAAATGACAGCAAATGCATCTAATTCTTGATCCAATTGAATTTGAAATCGAATGTTCTCACAAAATACTGTGATGTTTATGTGATCTGTTTTGTAGACTTACTCATCTTTATTGACAAGGCCTGTGCCATTTGGGTCAAACAGTTTGAAAGCTGCAAGGATGGTCAGATTTGTTAATAACTCCATCACGGTTCTGATCTATGCAGCCAAATGCCTTTCAAGATAAATACTGTACATGGTTTGAACAAGATGCATTTTTTAATTCAGGCAATCTGTGATAGCAACAGAAAACAATTGATGTACCTTTTTAATGAGTAGCTTTTTTTAAGTAATATAAGGAGGACCCACCTCTTTGAACTCTTGTATTTGTGATTGCTCAAACATAGAGAAGATATTGGAAGAGCCTCTTTGAGTAGTTTTACCCCTCTTAGCTCAGCTTTTTTACTAGCCTTAGAAAAAACAGTAAAAGAACAGAAACATTTAAATTGTGGAACAACTTCTCCTAGTTAAAGGAATAGTTCACCCAAAAATTAACATTCTTTTATCAGTTACTCACTCCCATGCCATCCCAGATCAGATGAGATGTGTATGACTTTCTTTCTTCACCAGAACACAAACAAAGATTTTTAGAAAAAGATCTCAGTTCTACTGGTCCTTCCAATACAGTGAATGGTGACCAGACCTTTGTAGCTCCAAAAATTGCATACAAGTAATTAATATGACTCCAGTGGTTAAATCCATATCTACAGAATTGAGATAGAAGGTGTGATTGAGAAACAGAACATTATTTAAATACATTTTTACTCTAAATCTCCACCTTAACCTTCACTTTCAGATGTAAAAGTGAAAGTGTAGATTTAAAACAAAATATGACTCTGAGCTACAAAGGTCTGATCACTATTCACTTGCATTGTATGGACCTACAGAGCTGAGATATTCTCTAAATATCATGTTTGTGTTCTGCAGAAGAAAGTCATACACATCTGGGATGGCATGTGGTTGATTAAATGATGAGAGAATGTTCTTTTTTGGGCAAACCCAAATATCCATTTAATGGTTATATATAGTCCACATTTATAAATACATGTAATTTAAATCAGTAGTTTTCAACCAGGGGGCCGGAACCCAAAAAGGGGCCTCAGCACACAGCCAAGGGGGCCTCAAGTTGACTTAAAATACATTTAAAATAAGAAATATAAAAATAATTCAAATACTTAATCAAAATGCTAAATAATACATTTAAGATGTATGCCTAGAATTATAAATAGACTCTTTCTAAAAAATTATCCATGATTAATTATTTTAATCAGACACGTGTAGTTTCGGGCGAGGGGGCCTTCAAAAATGGTCTTGGGCAGTGGGGGCCTTGGAGTTATAGAGGTTGAGAACTACTGATTTAAATTACATTTTTGAATGGGAAAGGTCATGGAAAAGTCATTGAAATTCATTGGTCAAAAAGAAAGGGAACCCTGGTTGTTTTCCTGTTTTAGACCCATTTATTGGTTTCCCTCTTACAGTACAACACCATACTATGATTGTACATATAAAGCTGCCAAATTCATTATTATTCATCTTTATTAGTATTCTTATTTCAATTTAATTGTCATTACATGAAAACCATTGAAGTAGATGTGTCTACTCACCATGTTCACTCTCTGCTCCCCTCTGGCTGTATATGTGACTCCTGGGTCAATTGTGTTGCTGATGGAGTCTTTATGTATGAGGACATTTATCACTCATACCTCTAAGAATGTCTGCAGTGCCTTTGTTAAACCCCTACATGGGCACCTAGAGCCTCCCAAAACCAGGAGCCCTGATAGGTTCCCAAGTACTCAGATTCCACAGGGTGGAAATTGAGATAAAGTGTGGGTGGATGGGGAAAGAGTAAATGAAAGAAACTAAAATGGATGAAAAAATGGATGCAATAGAAAAGAGAAAATCAAATAAAGATACTTCAGATGGTCGACAGTGTGAGTTTATAGAGGTATTTATGGAAGCAGACTGGTTCAGGGTGGCAGCACATATGTTGCATGTTTAGGACGGCCCATGAGCGGGAGTGTCACAGCGCATTTAACCCCAGTGTGCCCTGTGGGGACTGAGAGATGTTCTGGTTAAAGTGTTTGCTCAACCTTCATGTAATTAAAGACTGAATTAGGTACAGTGTATGTGGACAGTTATTCTATACAAGACTACCATTACACAGAGCATTGTGCATTTGAAGATATTTTAGTGTGAGGTTGAAAGTGGTTCTGGCTCATGCCAAGAGAGCAGAACTGTGAACGTTGGTCATATGCCATCCAGAGGTATAGTTCGCTATAAAATGAAAATTCTCTCATCATTTACTCATTTATTGGGATGGCATGAGGGTGAGTAAATGATGAGAGAATTTTCATTTTTGGGAGAGCTATCCCTTTAACACTCTTTGTGTTAGAATGAATACAGTGTATGTACTTGTTTAATAATATATTAATATTGAATATAGCATACTGTATATAATAATGCAGAGCCCAAACGTCTGAGACCACTAGTGAAAATGTTTATTTATTTGTATTTTTTCCATCTTAATTCAAACATTTTCATCATAAATTACTTTATCAGTATATAGATTTGATTGAAATGTTTAATTAAAAAATGTACATTCATTTGATTGTTTCTTTGTGTTTCTAATGTGGTGCTTGTACTTTAATAACAACATGCAGATGAGATGGCATGGACTCTACGTGTTATCTTCATGTTATCCCAGCATGATTTGAGAATGTTCCAAAGAGAAGTGTGTTTCAATGAAAGCAAAGATGTCTAACCTTTTGTACAAGAACATAAAATGGTCAATTTGCTTATTTGATTAGTGAAATAGAAATAATGCAAAACGTCTCAGGTTATGTATTGTAACCCTTGTTCCCTGAAAAAAGCAGAACGAGATGCTGTGCTGAGAAAAGTGCTTTGGGAACAATCCTACATGTTTGTGACCAGCTGAAATATGTGTGTAACACGTCAATGAACATTGTCTGGAATTTATAGCCTCGGTTGGTGTTATCATTGGATGCACCTGTGACCGGGCTATAAATGGACGCAGTCCTGGGGCATCCCAGTGCGGCAAAGAAGCACAGCATCTCGTTCTGCTTTTTTCAGGGAACAAGGGTTACAATACGTAACCCGAGACGTTCCCTTTACAAAAAGCTTCACTAGTATGCTGCGCTGAGAAAAGCACTTTGGGAACGAGAATACCCACGCCGCCGCACTGAGGCTGTCCGGACCCCTACGGTTGTGAAGTGTGCTCACAAGAACGCGAGAGGTCTCAGACAAGAGCTTGAGATGTCGACTCAAGGACATATGAGCCCGGAGTAGCATGAACATCCAAACTATAAAATCTGATGAATGTGTGCGGAGAGGACCAGCCAGCCGCATCACAAATTTGCTGCAGAGGGAACCCTCTAGCCAAGGCTTTAGAGGAAATGGATGGATGACTCCGGAAGAAGTAGAGGAGACATTGTGCTGTTCATAGAGGTGAAGAGGTCCTCTTCTGCCCTGTAAAATCTCACCAGATTTGTTCCAAGTGGAGGGAGCCCTAGCACTTAAAATGGTCTCGATAACTTGAGGAGAAAGCCCTGTGTACCTCAGTTGGTACCCTACAGGGGCCAAGCATGAAAGGTTCCACAATTCGGGCAGGGGATGAAATATTATCCCCTGTGCCTGAGAAAGAAGGTCCTTCCTGTTCGGAATGGCCCAAGGCGAGCCGTCGAGGAGAGATATTAACTCAGAGAACCATACCCTGTTCTGCCAGCGCAGCGCTATCAGTAAGCGGCAAGCGAACTCTGGCCAAGACTCCCGGGAGCAGAGAAACTGGGGGAAAACGCATACAGACACATTCCGGGGCATGTATGCGCCATCACGTCCAGACCCAGGGGGCTGGGTGACTCAGGGAGAAGTAGAGGAGACATGGCGCTGTTCATAGAGGCGAAGAGGTCCTCTTCTGCCCTGTAAAATCTCACCCAGATTTGTTCCACTACCTCGGGGTGGAGTTTACACTCCCCCGTCGGTATTTTCTGTCTGGACAGTAAATCTGCTCCCACATACGGGCATCCAGGGATATAAACTGCCCAGGGTGAAAGGAGCTTGCCCTGGGGCCCAAGGAGAATCCAACGTGACAGAGATTCAGCTGACGTGAACGTGTACCTCCTTGATGGATTATATAAGAGACTGCAGCTGTATTGCCCATCCGCACCAAGACATGGCAGCCTCTGGAGGAAGTATTTCAGGGCCAGAAATACAGCCATCAACTCGAGACTATGTTACTGTGACAACCGAGCTGACGACCCTCCCATCCCCTTGAGCTGGACCACTTAAGACCACTACCCAGCCCGTCAGGGAGGCATCTGTCGTTAACAGCCTGCGACAACAAAACGCACCTAGAGTGGGTCCTAAGGTAAGAAACTGGGGTCTGAACCACATAGAAAGGGAATGAAGCACACGGCACGTAACCCTTATTAGCCCTAAGGGACTGGCCCTTGGATGAAATCCCCTGGATTTTAGCCACAGCTGAAACGGTCTCATGTAGAGAAGGCCCAAAGGGATCACCGTGGACGCAGACGCCATGAGACCTAGTATTTGTTGATATTAGTGAACAGTGCAACCTTGACCTAGCCTGAGTTTTCTCAGGGTGATCTGAATGGACGTGATATGAGCGGGAGACAACTGTGCATGCATTGTGATCAAATTCCATATAACCCCCAGATAGGTGATTCCCCAGGTGGGAGAAAGAACGCTCTTTGACGTTGAGTCTCAGACCTGGAGAAACCAGATGAGCTAAGACAATATCCCTGTGCTGAACTGCCAGTTCTTGGAACTGCGGTAAGATCAGCCAGTCGTCTATGTAATTCAGAATACGGAGTCACGAAGGAGCCAGTGCTGCATCCATGCATGTGCTAGTTAATAGGGCTAGGCCAAATGGAAGAACCCGATACTGGAAGGCTTCGCCCCCGAAAGTGAACCTCAGGAACTTTCTGTGCTGTGGTGGAATTTCTATATGAAGATATGCATCCATGAGATCGATGGTGACCAGCCAAACGTGATGTTGGGCTTGTGACACGATCGTCTTGATAATTAGCATCTTGTACTTGAACACCCTGACTGGGCATTTCAAGCTTTGAAGATCTAAGGTCGGACACAACCCCCCACCCTTCTTGGGAACCAGAAAGTATTCGCTGTAATAACCTGACTCTTTCTCTGGAAGGGGAACATGTTCTATGGCCCCTAGACCGAGAGATTTTGCAGTTATTTCCACAGTAGAAATGCCTGCTCCGGTTTACGGTAGTGGGGACCACACCGTTGAAACACGGAGGGAGGCGAGCAAATTTAATTCTGTAGCCCTTTTCTACTGTTCTTAGGACCCTCATAGAAGTATCTGGCAGAAGTTTCCATGCTGCCAGGTACTCTGAGATGGTATTCATTTAAGACTTCCTGTTGAGGGGGTGTTGAGTGTTCCGCATCCTGGATTAAGGCAGGAGGCAACGGTACACCCAACTCTTTGTTGGAAGCCTCTGTCACCCGAAACACCAAAGGCGGCGGGAGTGAATAGGTTTCGTGAGGGTATCGGGAGGGCCGAAGTGAATGGTACACGCGCCCCGTCCCGAGGGGAACTACCCCCACAAGGCTGGATACAAGACCGTCAGGGTTTCTTTCTTTCAGAAATCACGACCCTGAGGTCCTGCTTGGGGGGCTGCTGAGGGTGACGAGCCTGTCCCCAGTCTTTACGGGGGGGAGCACGACTTGCCACGCTCTGCTTCTGAGCCTTCCTCCTAGCAGGGTCGGGGCGGGACTGGGTGGCCGACGGCCCCAGCCCCTGAGTGCGGCAAGGAAAAATCTGCTCGAAGTCTTCCTTGTGGCTTTTTGCCTCCTGGAATCTGGAGATAACCGTATTCATGGCGTCTCCGAAGAGACCAGAAGGCGAAACCGGGGCATCGAGTAGGAAAACTCTGTCCTTATCCCTGATGCCCGAAAGGTTAAGCCATAAATGCCTCTCCGTGCTGACTAAAGCGGACATAGACCGACCAACAGCACGGGCTGTCTGCTTGGACGCACGGAGAGATAAATCTGTGGCCCAACGAAGTTCAGAAAAGGCTTCTTCATCGAGCGTTGCACCCGCACTCAGGTCTTTCAGTAAGCCTGTAACATGGCCATGGTGTGCAGAGCAGCACCAGCCTGACCTGCAGCTTGATAAGCACTCCCCACTAGCATGGAGGTAGTCCTGCATGGCTTAGTGGGGAGAGCGTGTTTCTTGAGTGATGATGCCGAACCCGGCGAGAGATAACCCACAAGTGTCTCTTCGACCGGCGTCATCATTGAATACCCTCGCGCCTCAGCACCCACGATAGTCGAATACAACGACGTCGAGGGCATGTAAACGCGAGAGGTATAAGGCTTCCTCCACGAACGAGAAAGCTCATCGTGGAGGTCATCAAAGAAGGGAAGGGACTGATGAGGCATTCCCTTCCCCTGGCCACCAGACAGAAATCTGTCCTCTAATTTGGAGCGTTTGGGGGTCTCTTGATCACGTAGCCAGTCTAACTGTAGTCTGGCCACCGCACAAGTAACCACATCGAGTAAGTCCTCAGAAGATTTTGAGTCGTGTTAGGAGTGCTCGGATGTGGGTAACTCAAAGTCCTCAGACTCAAGAGAATCAAGGTCCCCCTCATGAACTGAAGATGCGCCGGAGCGCACTTCAAGATCACGGGAAGGACTCTGGGGAGAAAGCGAGCAAAAGGGACGAACCCGTCTCTCGCTCCTCAACCAGATCCATACAAGACCCCCATGAATGAAGTGTGGGTGCCGGCTCTCGGAAGTAAGCAAGGCGAGCGCGAAGCATTTTTGACCGAAAGTAGGTCTCAATGCGCGCACCGCCCTGCCCCAATGCGAGAGCAGCATGCTCTTCCCCCAAACAAACAGAAAGAGAGAAAGGAGAAAAGGTTCACAGCGCACTGCCGGACAGGCTTGTGAGACACACACAAAGAGAATGCTTTGAAGAAAAGGATTTGAAGAAACGCTGGTGGCGCGTCCATTTATAGCCCGGTCACAGGTGCATCCAATGATTACAACAACCGAGGCTATAAATTCCGGTCAATGTTCATTGACATGTTACACACATATTTCAGCTGGTCACAAACATGTAGGATTGTTCCCAAAGCGCTTTTCTCAGCGCAGCATCCTATTGAAGCTTTTTGTAAAGGGAACTTCTTTGTTTGAACTTTGTTTGTTTCCAGGTTTAAATTAGATTTTGATTCCCAGCTTTTGAATTTTGAATCACACTGTATATAAAAATGTATTAATTTGCATCTTCTGATAAATAAATAAATTCTGTGTAATTCTATATGATATATCCAATGGTCTATGGATTTTATTATTAAGAGAACCCTTGCCCTCATCACTGGTAGACTGTCACTCATTCTCACCAAACAAGAGTCATACTTCTCCAATGTTTTCTTTAGTAATTTTGCCTCATTTAACAATTTCCGTTTGAGCACTTAACTGAGGGCAAGCAAAGTGTTTTCCATATCAGTAGTGTGTGGTCTTCAGAGATATCCTAGGTGACAATTTCACCATGACAACAAGTAGGACCTGTGGTCTGAACTGGCATAGGAGACAGATGTGGGTAGTTTTCAGCAAATTAGGAGGAAACAATCCTTTTGTTTATCCCTTAGTTATAGGTAGTCAGGAGGGGTGAAATTCTGAATGAAACTCTTTTCTTCAAAAGAGTATTAGTACTCCTGAGGATAGCAATAACCCATTTGGTTCATTTACTTGGAATAAGGCAGTCACAATTCTGAAATTCCATTTGAACTGTACTCATTATTGAATCGTTAACTTGGATAGCTAGGGGTGCAAGTTAACCTAATGACAGGTTGATCATCATTTGCATCATATACCTGTCACACCAGACACGGTCAAGAAAGAAGCAAAAAAGAAGGGTCCAGCATTTGAAAATCACCTCAAGTATTAACCTTCATTTTTTTTAAATACCCATTAATTGTATTTCAGTGAGGACTGGAATGAAAATAGCGAATAGCATATTTCAGCCTACAAACATATGTGGAGTTTGGTATCGGGACATTTGGATAATTGAAAATGGAGCACCAAAAGGACCATCCCATGTGACTGACTAGACACTGGAATATCCAAAACTGACAATGAAGATGGTTGGATAAACTGATCAACCATTTACATCTTTTTCCAAACACATTTCCATTTACTTTGGGGAGCCCTCTTTCAGGAAGAACAGATTGAAAACCTGTGATTTATCTGAGAAATGATGCACCCATGAGAAAGATACACCACGGACCTACATATCATGGACAAGGTAAAGTAATCAATCTTCTTCTAATCTTTATTCTATTAAATGATCAAATTGTGTTAACCTAAAAACTTTGTGGTACTTCATGTTGTAAGATCTAAATTAACTGGTTAGATTCAGGATCAAATTTATAATTCAACATCACTAAATCAGCCTGTCTACATTAGGTTACGACAACGAAATTCATAATATTGGTTTGATCATGTTAAAATAGCTCCTTGAGGTAATAATTGCAGGTTACTCCTTTGCACAGTCTATGCACGGGATTGCTTTAACGCCAATCTACTTTATTGCAACTCCAAAATTAGAGGCTTTCAGAACAATAATCATACTTGTAAGTGCATTTATATAATCTAATAATGTCAAAAAATTTCACATTTGAAACTCAACACATACCAATGGATTCACGATCACAGTTGGCATCAGTTTATTTGTATACAAAGCAACACATCTTGTACATCTTGTACTTGTCAAGAGTCCATCTTAATTCACAGAGCTTTTTTAATTTACACTCTTCTTATGAACATGTAATTGCACCCAGTTTATGTCTACAGTGGAAAATTTAGTGTTTATCAACACATGCTCCGATTTCCCACAAATATCTGTTTGTCTTTCTTTGGTCCTCCCCCTCACGCCATAAGAACAAGCAAAATGATTTGCTTGTATGACTGTCATAAGAACGTAGTTACTCAATATGAATTACATTGGACGAGCTCCATCTATGTCGCTTTGGCTGCAATTTCAATGCAGAGATTGCACGATATGCGTTTATGTAAGCACATTGGCAAGACATTGCATGGTATAATTCAAATCAGCACCAATAAACACTTATCATAACTTATGAAAACTGATAAATAATGGCCTCTCACTGAGGTTATCACACCCTCTCGTAAAATGACTATAAAATGTCCTGGATTAACTTCAGCAACAGAAGCTACAGCCATAAAGACGTTTTTATGCTAATAGTGGTCTTGATTTCTTTAACACTCTGGATAAATCAGACTATAGTAATGCATGCTGTGCCCTACATTTTGGACAATTTTGGACACTGAAGTCACACTTAAAAATCTCTGAATGTCATTGCATTGGACAGAATGGGGTCAAGGTCATTTTTAGTGGCTTAATGAAGTCAATTCCCCTCAACTTCACACAGAGGTGTAACCACAGGTATAATTTAGCACGTTAACTGTGGACATGTTCCACTAAACTTTGACAAACAGGACATTGCAAATAATTTTTGGGACTGCCGCATGTGTAGTGTGTGTATTTAAGAACACAAATGATGGTATTCTGTTAACAATTAACTCATTTTTATTTACTGATATGTTGTGTGCATAGCATGTTAAAAGTGAATATACTAGAGGTTTTGTTGTTGTTTTTATCATTACATTCCTATGCTGGGACTTTCTTCAGTATAATATAAATCTGTTCTATTTAAAACATTTGAACCCATGAGTAGAGAGCAAATCTGTCCAGAAATACATTTGTGTTTGAACTGATAAGGATCGTTCGCAATATTAGTTCACTGTGACCGTAACATAGGAGTTCAGTGGGTGTCTGACAGGGTGTCCTAAATGCACCCTGAGTTCACGTGTCACTTTAATGTCATCACACAAATAAACATAAAGTCTTGAGGCAATATATCATGCATGTATTTCAAAACCATTCGACCTTAGATTGAATAACAAATACTGTGCATAACCAAAGTATATCTGTCATAACTAAACATAAGCAGCATAGTGAAAAAATAAATTAGTGGTCTAGTACACAATAATACAAAAAGAACATAATAGGCAAAATATTATCATCAGCATCCAACAGCCTTCATGTGATCACTCAGCACTCAGCCATTTTTAGAGGTAATTCTAGATTAGAAGCATATAAAATGTATAAAACATTATATTATAGCCTCAATATATAACAAAATATTAATATATTAAGACATATATTAAAAATATATATTTAAAATGTTTAAGTCCATAGAACATTCAGATTTGATACTATACGTGCATGTTAATTGCTCTTAACTTGAAATACTGAATGAGTTAACTCATACATGTAAATAGCACTTAACTTCCTAAATAGCTAGAACTGGTTAGTACAGCAAATGCTAGCATGCTGCTTGCATGTTAATTGAAAATACTATGTTTTGATTAGCATATCAATTACTCATTAAATAAAGTAATATTCTGTGGACTGATTAAAATGTTACCCTACTTTCCTCAACCTAATCTCAAGCTCCACTACACACCATAATGGTAACCCCTCTTCTAAATAACACAACAAAACATTACACAAGAACAAGTCTCACCCTTCACATTCATTTGCACAAAGACATTATATAACATTTACTCTCCATGTCCAATACCATTCAAATCATGCTTGGAAATAGAGGAATAAAATAGAATTTAGAATAAAAATAATTTAAAGAGACAAGTTCATCAACTCAAAAAAATTAAATGTAACAATTATCCTATTATCTTTAAAATGTTAATTAACAGAGGTTCGGGAGGAGCATATTAATTTTAATCTGACAAATCACAGCCCGTGAGCAGGAGCATATAAGCCACTGCTGACCTGACATCCCACCTCCACCCCAGCTCCACCCATTCTCTAGATTAATTATCTTAATAAATAAATTCCAGTATATGGACAGCAAGCCAAATATGTTTACTGCTTCAACACAAGATTACATAAAGGAGACTTGTTATGCCCCTTTTTACTAGAGGTAATATAAGTCTCAGGTGTCCCCAGAATGTGTCTGTGAAGTTTCAGCTCAAAATATCCCATGGATTATTTATTATTCAATGTTATAAATGCCTATTTTTGAGTGGAATCAAAAACACGCTGTTTTCGTGTGTGTCTCTTTAAATTCAAATGAGCTGCTGCTCCCCGCCCTGACATAGCTCTGGTCTCCATGAATACAATCAGAGACAATGGTAACTTTATCTGCATTAACTGTGGAATCAGCTAACAAGCACATTTGGAAAGGCGATTTGCAAACATTCACAAAATATAAAGTGCGATAATACATCTTCAGGATATAAAGCTGGAACAAGAACAGTTGGTACTGATCCATGCTTGAGAATAAAAAAAATTGAAAATCCTGCTTTATATTGACACTCAATCAAAAAAATTATTTGCACAAACATACACACATTTTTGAATGTTTGGTCCCATTTCCTTCAAAAACAAAACTTGTCCACTGCGTCTTCTGTGGCTCTGATGCCGGGAGTACATGAAGACTCTTATGTTCACTTTTACAGCCAACAACAGAACACTTATGATGCTTATTAATCTGAGACATTATTCTTCTCACTCTAGCTGCTCCAGTACAAAGAAAAAAATGGCAGACTGTGTGTAGATCACTCAGGGGAGGATCTATGATAATAGGGTAGAGTCCGTCACCAGTCGTGGGCAAGGCCTGCTCTAACGTGATGTCACTTTAGAGCAGAAACGAAAACCATTCATTCTGACACACTGATATAAGAAAGAGGAGTGGGTGGACTTTTAACATTGTAGGGTGGTTGTGTACATACTACCGACTCACATTTATGTACAAACACCACGTAAAAGTGAATTTTGCATAATAGGTACACTTTATCATACAAAATACTGAATTCAGGTTACTTCAGAAGTGTCAGTTTTGTGAACTCGAATGAAAGGGAATGTTCTAAATACACATCACTGTTAATTTATTTGAACTAATTTGTATGATAACATTTTTTTTTTTTTAAAGTTCATTATTTTGAGCATTATATTTTAAAGTGCATTTATAAATAGTCACATACTCATGTTCACCTTTTTTACCTTTTTAATCCTGACCGACCATGAAGGCATTTATCAGAGTGCAATAGACTTTTTAATGTTTGGACTTTCACCAACATCACATGACCAAAGACCCATTTTGGGACACATGCAATCTGTATTCTATATTTAGCAAGGGTTTAAGTTCAGTGTAGCTATTTTTAAATTCAACCTAAATCCCAGTTATTTCTTTAAATTCCTGAAGCTACATTACATAAGAGAAATCAAGGTTTGTCTAATGGGAGTCAAGTTTTAATATCACAAAGAAAATAAATGGCAATCTCCTGTGAAAATATAATAATCATCCATTTTAGTGGTAAATTGGTGTTTTGGTACATCCCTTTATATTATGGCTAAGATTTAATTTCCTTTGATCTGTTTTAGCATCCATTGCATCAGGATGAAGCTCATGTTTGTTCAAGAAACAAAAACAGACATAACGTTTCAGACCACATCAATTGTGTCTTTTAAATTGTGTCATTTTTGAATTTCCCATGGAGGCAAAGGCCAGGTTAGGTTCAAAAAGAGCAAATGCGTGGCCTTGACAATTAGGTCTCCTAGGTTATGGGAGTGATTAAGTGTGTGTGTGTGTGTACAGAGGGCACAGAACTCTCTGACCACACCTCTCCATCTACTTCTGGCAGAATAAATACAGCTGAGCATCTCTGTGCACCACAATTGCACACTCACACGCAAACTCTTGCACATCAGCATTCACACACTTATTAGGAAATTCTTGCAAAGATGCCGGGCCTGACTTCAGCTCACAAACAGAGAATGACCAGTGACTATGAGTCAGTGCTGGAGAGAATTCTCATGGTAAGGGTCAAATCTAGCAGTAAAACTACAGCTTCCTATTAAAGAGACTGAGTGAAGAAATTAAGTAATAAAATAAATTTTTACTTGTTATATGTTATATATGATATATTAATATCACTTCAGGGCTGTATAAAACACCCCTATTCATTTATTTCAATCTCTCTTTCTTTGACATATTCGACAGGTGGACCAAATTCTGTCTGAATTTCTGCTGAGTAAAGAAGATATTGAAGAAGTGATGAGGAGAATGCGGAGAGAGATGGAGAGGGGACTGCGTGTGGAGACACACGATGAAGCCAGTGTGAAAATGTTGCCCACTTATGTTCGCTCAACACCTGAAGGTTCTGGTAAGAATTCTGTTCTCTAATCCTTAAACTGTGAGTGTTGTTACTTCCTAAGTGGTTACTACTGCTCTGTATTTAAATATTTTCTAAAACTCACACATTTGTGGTTGGTTGATTATTAGTATAACATATATCCTGCATTTTTGATTTTATAGAATTATTATCAAGTTATTTATTTTCATGTTGTTTGTTGGTTTTTGTGTTTTATGTTGTTTTCATCTTTGGGCAACATCCATTTTCCCAAATGTAAATGTAATAGCAAATGCAAAAGTTTGATAGCAGACATGGTTGACCCAATATTCCATTGCATTATGTACTACTTACCTAAATAATTTCCCCTGTCTGGTATCTGATGCAGTTAAGAAGCACATTGTTAATCTTTACTCTCATGAAGTTAATCAGTAACACTTTACAATAAGGTTCCATTCGTTACCTACATTAGTAAATGCATTAGGTATCATGAACTAACGGTGAACAATACTGTAAATGGAAAACAACATTAACCAAGATTAAGAAATGCAGAAAACATATTGTTCATTGTTAATTAATGTTAAATAATACTGTTAACTAATGTTAACAAATGGAACCTTATTGTAAAGCGTTACCAGTTGAACAAATATTTACCACAATGGTTTTGAAAATCATAAGCTACTGTATGTCAGTGAGAATAATGTCAGCATAATGTCAGCAACAATTGTTCTGATTAGGGTTAGTTCACGACAGATACATAAAGACATAAAGTCCTACAGAGTTTATTTGCCTACAGAGTTGAATCTGGTGTTGACTAATGTGACTCATCTCAGAGGTGGGTGATTTCCTGGCACTGGATCTCGGCGGGACAAATTTTCGGGTGATGCTGGTAAAAGTGGGTGAGGATGAGGAGAGGGGTTGGAAGGTGGAAACGAAGCATCACATGTACTCCATCCCAGAGGACACCACGACCGGCACCGCTGAAATGGTAAATAAAAAAGTGCAAAAGCTCACTCTTTAAAATAGGGCAGTCTACATCATGACTAAATTACACTATATCTGGTACAGTAGGTTATAGTACATTTATGCATTTGGCAGATGCTTTTATCCAAAGCAACTTACAGTGCACTTATTACAGGGACAATCCCCCCAGAGCAACCTGGAGTTAAGTGCCTTACTCAAGGACACAATGGTGGTGGCCGTGGGGTTAGAACCTGCAACCTTCTGATTAACAGCCCTGTGCTTTAGCCACTACACCACCACCACTCACCACTTTATAGTACATTCTGAATCCATACAGTATTTGACAGTATGGTTTTGAAATGTTTTAAAATGGCTTTGAACGTAGGGCTTTAACCAAGAAAGTGCTTTATTTTTGAAAATATTTGGAAATTCTCACATGTTTGTCTCCCCATCATTGTACCCCCCTTTTCTCTCTGTCTAGCTGTTTGACTACATTGCGGGGTGCATATCTGACTTCCTGGACAAGCATAATCTCAAACATAAGAAGCTTCCACTCGGTTTCACCTTCTCTTTTCCAGTCCGTCATGAGGATTTGGACAAGGTCAGTACCTGTATCAATGTAAACAGGAGCCACTCACGGTTTACTGACTGTATTGATGCTGTGACAAAGTGCTTGCGTCTGTGCCACATTTTGAAAAAACACTTTTATTGCTTCAGATGATGTTGATGTGCATTTAATTGTGGACAAAGGCTTTCTTCAATGGTGTGTAACAGATGCACTTTATATGCTTATATTGTCATAGGGCATTTTGCTCAACTGGACAAAAGGCTTCAAGGCCTCTGGCGCCGAGGGCAATAACATTGTGGGTCTGCTGAGAGATGCTATTAAAAGAAGAGGGGTTAGTATGCATGAGTTATCGTACATATGGCAAAGTTTATCAACAAAATTTCCATTCCATATCCTGTATAAAGATCTTTTGAAGTGTCAAATTGATAATACATATGAGGTCCAGTGAGGATAATGGAAAGCTGCTTAAATGATCTGTATATTAGACATTTTAAAAGATTTTAATAAATAAAAGGTTTAATAGGCTATTCTATTAAAGGCATAACTTACTAGTAATTGATTCATTCTTTCTTTAGGATTTCGAAATGGATGTGGTTGCTATGGTGAATGACACAGTAGCCACCATGATCTCCTGCTACTATGAAGACCGTAGCTGTGAAGTTGGCATGATAGTGGGTAAGAGAATGACAGCACACACACACTTAGACTCATGTAAATATAATTTCAACTAGGATATAAACTTTATAGCAGGAAAATGGATGCCTGTAACAGCCATTAATGAAAAAAGCATGGCAACAAAGCTTTTGTTCGTAAGGTGAAGTTCGTAATTCTTTCCAAAACATTGCCTTCTTTGAACATCCTGACCAGGCCAACAAAGTAACATAGGCTTAACCAATGGTGTGAGTTTGGGGGTGGGACTATCTATTATATCTGACCAATGGAAGACAGGAGCAGTGTTCAGGAAATCTGTATGAAATCAACATTTATGTTGGTTAGCCAAAATACATTCTACAGACTTTGTGTCCCTAAACCAGGACCAAAATTATCAAATGTAACTCCTAGAGCAGCACTACTCAACACGTGGCCCTCGAGCAATCTTTTGTCACAGTGGCAAATTCTGTTGGCCTAACATGCCAAATAAATAAAAAAATGTCATCTTTTCATTCTCAATCACCTTTTTGCCAATGTAATGTATATTTAATCACTTTCCACTCTTAATTAATCTACAAACAAATAGAGAAAAATGAAAAGTTTTTCCAGTTAGACTTTATTCCTTGATGCCTACAAGCAAAGTGTGACGGCTGTTTCACAAATCGCATGCCCGAAGCAGCGTGTGCGTCTGAGCTCCACCCTGTCAGGCCTTCAGAATTTCCACAGAATCCCTCAACAGTGCAAATGAAGGGCAACTACAGTCAGATTGTCAGATTCATCAGCCAATCAGATTGATTTATTTGTTCTTGGTGGGTGTGATCTTTAGGATATGTAGCAGTTGAGGCCTTCTAGCTGCCTTTGAGTGACGCAATCACGCTTTAAGTGACATAATATGAAAGCGAGCGCAAGATCTTGCTGACGAGTCGACTGCCATCACTGCTGGTTTTGCCGTTGAGAAAGAGATTCTTATGGATTTAAACACATGAGATGTTCTGCATGACTGTGTGATTGCTTAATTTATTAATCAGGAAAGGAGGACTGATTTTCACTTGAAGTAAATTGGCAAGTGCTTTTTGCATTGTTATAGCAACATCAGGAGATTTCTAAGTGTACATTAGGCTGCTGGAGCATTCAGTGTGAGTTTTGAAAGTAGTGCTGCACTCCATTCAACTCGGAAAGTCGGATTTTACAACTTCCTACTAGGAAAAGTGCAATGGATTGCATCTTGAAGTCAGAATTACAACTTGTAAACGCGTGCAGAAATTCTCAACACCGATTTCGCCGAGATGCAGGTGCATGATGTCACATAAACATGTCGACACTCAGGGAGATATACAAAGTAGCCTAATTAATAAACATTCATGTTATTAAGTAATATCTTAATATTAATAATAAATGAGTTAGTTTCCACATTACATGATATTAAAGCTTGTTTAACAAATGCCTGCAGAAACAGGTGTATAAAACATTATAATCTCTTTTGATAATTGTACACTGAAGCACAAATGCTAGCGCTGCAGCATTGTTTATCAGTTGGGTTGCTAGGAGACCTCTCTAATGAGAGTCAAACCCCTGCTAAGCTAATGGGAGTGTTGCAGTTCCGAATATCGGGGGATGAAATGCATTTATGGTCAGAGATATCAAGTAGGAATATCCCACATCCAACTTGAATGGAACGCATCATAACTGTGTACTCTGACGAAACAAAATTTATTTCAAGCAACATTTAAATCGCAAATATTATTAGATAGATTTTTCCAGGTATTATAGACCTCCTTGGTAGATTCATATGAAAAATTATGATTTTTGAATATCTGTTCGGAAGACGTTCAATTCACAAAACAGTCATGCTGCAGTTAAAATAAGGCTTGCTTGAGCATTAAGTGTTGTTTCAAGTTCTGGCTTTCATGCATGGACGTGTTTTTAAAATGTCAATTGGTATTATTTGTTAGCAGCAACATAATGTATGATGCCCAAAGGCGTAGGGTGTCTTATTAATTGTGAAACTGTGTTTTCTTAATGACATTGAAGGCCTAGACTTTAAATGCTCAGCCCACCACTGCATTATCAGAAATATATTTATTAGCAGCCTATCAAATCTTGTGAGGTGTAAATTTTCATGACGATTTACTGGTTCTCTACATTACTGAATCACGTCAGAGAGGGAATCCAACTGCAACAACTGCAACAGGATGTTAAAAAAATATTTAAAAAATAATATCTGAGCATGGCTGATTTTATGAGAGCAGCGGTCGGTTTGCGCGCGCATACACAGTACATGTGCGCTCACGCGATCTGTCAATCCAATTTGCGCACTGGCAACCTCACTTGAGAGTTACTCAACATGTTGTGAATCTGTCCAATCTCTTGAATAGCTCACCAGAGCTATGTACTCGTCATGACAACTGTATTTACATGAACAAACTGTATTTACATGAACACGTCTAGTTTACGTAAGTAACCTCGATTCCCTGAGACGAAGGGAACGATACTTTCCTGCAGTGACGGTGGTGAGGTCTTCTTGACTCACACAAATGTTTTTTAGTGATCTACATCGACGCAAAACGCAAGGGGAGTAAACACATCTTTATGACTTGTCACTGAAGGTGACATTTTGGATATATCGCTCGTTACATCTCTGGTGTATGTGACGTTGAACACTCATGGTGTTTGTTAGTTGTCAATCACTGTGACAACAGAATTTATCTACATAAGAATATCGAACTATTACACCCCTTATGTTTTAAATAACAGGGTTGGGAGAGTTACTTTTGAAATGTATTCCACTACAGATTACAGAATACATGCTGTAATGTATTAGATTACTCAAGGTCAGTAACGTATTCTAAATACCTTGGATTACTTCTTCAGCACTGGTAGATATTTTAACTTGTTTTGACTATAAAAACTGCCAGTATCGGTGAGAAAAAATACACGTTAAAAATACATTCTCTGAAAAACCTAAATATCTTATGCAGTGTTGTTTCTAAAACAAAATTAAATAAAACTGATCTGGTTTTAAGGATTTTTAGATATGTTTACAGGAAAACAATACAAAAATTATTATCAAGAATATGATTTTTGCCCTAATATCAAAGGTCTTACTAGAAAGAAAAAAAAATTATGATTTAATGTGAATTTTCTTGATAAAAAAATATGATTGTGTCTGGTAACATGTGCATGTAAAATGGATAGAAATAGCATTTTAGCTTAGCATAAAGCTGACAGTTTACACAAGGTTTATTTCTGTTTCTTCTGCTCCAAACTTACTTCTCTGTCTGCTCGTATAAATGTAACACATCATAAGAAAATGTTTCACCGCTGTTCAAATGCACATTCTTAAAGGGATAGTTCACAGGGATGTGATTTAATCTTTTGCAAAACACAAATTAAGATTTTTAGTAGAATATCTCAGCTCTGTAGGTCCATACAGTGCAAGTGAATGGTGACCAGAACTTTGGAGGTCCAAAAAAGCACAAAAAGCAGCATAAAATAAATCTAAACGTGGAGATTTATAGTAAAAAGGCCAAGGACATAAATATCTCTAATCCACAGAGCTGAGATATTTTTTTTCTAAATAATCATTATTTATCTTCGGCTGAAGTCATATACATCTGGGATGGCATGAAGGTGAGTAAATGATGAGAGAATTTTATAGAATTTTTATCTCGTTAATTAACATTCTTTATATAATTTTTTTAACTTATAATTATATATATATATATATATAATCATAAAAATTAAGAGTGCTGCCCTCAAGGGTACAGGTATCCAGCTTTGCGTCCCCCTTTCCAAACTTGAATTTTCAAGCTACATTTACCAAATTCGGTACAAACCTTCAAACTGTTTTGACTTGCATTGATATTTTTTTTCTAACTGATTTGTATAACGCTTTTCGCATTGCAGGTGTCAAATATTAAAAACTCCATAGACTTATATTGACCAGACCAACACTTTAATATTGGCTAATCCAGTGGTGTGATTTTGAGGTCAGGCTACCTGGTAGATATGAGCAGTGTTTGGGAAACTTTTTTTCTAACTGATCAGAATAACGTTTTTCGAACAATGGGTGATAAAAAAAAAAATATATATATATATATATATATATATATATATATATATATATATATATATATATATATATATATATAATCATTCAGTATGAGTTTTGAAAGTAGTGCTGGGTTCCATTCAACTCAGAAAGTCGGATTTTACAACTTCATACTAGGAAAAGTGCAATGGATTAAAGAAAATTACATTGAAAGAATGTTTAATTGGGCCAATGGAATGCTCATTAATTCAAACTCCAATTCACAAAAAATTCAGAAATAAACAAACACAAGACCTGCTAGGTCACAATACAAATCTATCCATCTATCCATCTTTCTAAAAGTTTTATCTGAAGGTCTACTTGACTATCTATCTTTCTTCTTAAAACTTAAAAAAAAGGCTTTGTCAAGCCAACATTAAAGTTTGTCTTGACGAACTTTAACTTTCTAGTTATGTGCGCTGTTCCATTTGGTGTTGCGCAGAAATGTTTTACCTTGGTTGATTTTGTTGTCTCTCCTTTTTTTTTTGTCATTGTTTTTCAGGTACTGGATGCAATGCATGTTATATGGAGGAGATGCGTAAAGTGGAGCTTGTGGAGGGAGAGGAGGGCAAGATGTGTGTGAACACTGAATGGGGTGCATTTGGGGACAATGGTGAACTGGAGGAGTTTCGTCTGGAATATGATCGTGTTGTAGATGAGACGTCACTCAACCCTGGACAACAGCTGTGAGTACTTCTCTAGAAAACAAAATCTGCTCAGACAGACACATCTCAGGTAATATATATTTTCTTTAAACTACATTGCTATTTTTAAAAATGTTTCCTAATCACCACCCCCATCTGTCATTGATCAGATAAATTGCTCTTGCAATGGTTGAAACTTGTTTACACTTTTTGGGGAAATCAACCTTGGCTTACATCCAACTCTGCATGTTACGCTGGGAATGCAGAAGGCATTTTAACACACTTCAATACATTTTTACTACACTTTAAGTATACCTTAGGATAAATTCAATTTAAGAAATTCAAAAACTTTCATAGCTGAAGAAAATATTAAACAATTAAACAGATTAAGCTGGCAATATATTTGTTCAAGCTAACTTAAAACAAATCTGCAATTTTATTTCAGCTACTCGTTTATTAAAGTACTATTTTAAAATAAAAGAGACTATTTTAATACATGATCATGTCTTGATCTCACAAGTGTGGTCATTGGTTCTTTGACATATTCTAAAAGAAACACACCAACTTTTATTTCTCAGATAATATATGTGAATACAGTAGCTAAATTGCTTTAGATACAATAGATTGTCAGGAATAGAGAATGAGGCTCAGGACCAGCATTTAAGCGTTTATTAACACAAAAAGGGCAAAAACAAACCAAAACTCCCAGAAGGGGGAAAAAACAAACATAAACTATCCCGTAGGGGAAAAAGGTAATCCAGGGCTGGGGCAGACGGCAGTGGGGAACAGGACCGACTGCCCCGGGTAGGAATGAACAGGACAGGAAACTAGACCGACCGACAGACTGACTGGAATAAAAAACAAACACACAGGACTGACTGGAAAGCATGACTGGAAACAAGATGAACTGGCACTGGACAGCAAATATGAGGGGATTTAAATAGGGAGAGAAATCAACAGGTTAACAAGACAGGGCAGGTGTGAATAATAAACTAATTATGGGCAAACACGTATGACGTAAGACAGAGAGACACGCGGCGATACAGAAACAAAACAAAGCCTTGGCTCTCACAAGAAAGCAAAACACCCAAATGGCATGAGAGCACATCGCCAAGACAATAAGGCAATATACGCCCATGCCAACAGACAAACAAGACAAGAGAATGCGTAGCAACACCAAACAAAGCGATGCCACGCATTCTCACACAAAACAAAACCTGAGCGTACATCGCGAGGCAAATGCCACTATGCACTCAGCAGGTGACAAAAACTAGACAAAACACCTGTGCGAGAGTTTGGCCACACACACAACTTAGACCGACGTGAACGAACCTCAGCAAAACATGAATACAGCTCACGACCAGCACGCAACGCAAACATGACGCGTGGTGCGCCCACATTCGCGAGAGCCAGACAAACTACTGACACGAGTGCATGCTGCCAAGATGACATAAGCATGATGTACCCACGTCAATAACAGACAGACATGATCACGAGTGTCCAGATCCCGACACAGACCAAATCCGAACCAGAGAGGAAGTCAGGATCTAGACAACGTGCTCCCGACATGAAACAAGATGGACCAAAGAATGCACAGCAGGGAATACAACCGAAACCAGAAAACGAAACACAAGATAGACACGATACGATGATACCACGGTCCTGTCAGACAAAAACCCAGACTAACAGAGTGACAAGGACCGTGACATAGATAGTCTGATGACCGTTAGCACATTTCTTGTGGCCAAATCAGATCACATACCTGCTCCAAAGTTCGGAAAGAACTTAGTGAGACATCAACCTGGAGCACTTACGTGGTCTCCAGGTGACAGAATTGTTTTTCTGGTCATGTGGAGATACTGACGGTAACTACGTCAGTGCTGGAATACACACAGCTGGATTAATGGCCAGGGAAGGAGATCATTAGTGAAGCTGCTACCTTAATGGGTATTTACAGTGTATGTTAGCTGATACAGAAGAGTTCAATGGGCTGGTCCTTTGATGTTTGATAGCATCCAAAATTCTCACCTCTCATGCTCTCTTTCTGTCCCTGTCACTTTACACATAAAAAAATAGATCTTTGGCTGAACTTGATTCAGTTTTGGACAGTGATTCCATGTTTGAAATTAGTTTTCTGAATTTAAAATTACTATGTAATCTCAATACAAACACTTTGTGTAGTAAGAACCTAAATGAATTGGGTAATCCTAACTAAATTAAATGTGTTAATGTAACTCAACTAATCTCTTTTATTTCTTTACGTACTAACTAATGAAAGTTAACGTTAGCTTGCTTAATACATGCTGGTTTTAAGCACTACAGAGTGAAGTTTAGGATCTATACTATTATTAGCAAACAATTAGCTCAAGGTCCACTCTTCACCAAAATGGTACCCCCAAAATTTAAACATAACAGAAACTCTTCTAAATCTCAACATAATAAAACATTAAACACTGACAGGTAACCCCTTTATATTCATCTTGCACCAAAGCACATAATCTAATACCTTTAATTTTAACTTTTACTCTCTCTCTATCATGTTCTTTGCAAAGCATGCTGGGAAGTGGAAATCCCCTGCCCAGTTTCATCAACGCTACTGTACATAAACATCACAAAAAGTATTAATGTTGTCCCAAATCAAATGGATTAAGTAAACTTCCATTTTACACATTTACTGTAAATGATTGAAAGCAATAAAATCAAGTTGACAACATTTTCTAGAACTGTGTTGCTTTAGTTAAGTAAATTGAACAATAATATTTTTGAGTGTAGTCATGTAATTGTTATTTGTATAGTGCTTTTCATAGTCCACATCTTTTTAAAGCAGCTCTACAGAAAATCATACTTTTGGCCATTTACTGTATATTTCACAATTTATCTTCAGGCTTCCACTCATAAAAAACATTTTCTGTTGCTTCAGTTTTATTAAAATAGATCCACTGGTCTTCATTTGCAAACCATTTGCTGGTCTCTTTGGCTGAGAAAGACATTTATCTAACCTCTGCATACTTTTCCCCATGACGTTAGGTATGAAAAGCTGATTGGTGGAAAGTATATAGGAGAGCTTGTGCGTCTTGTGCTGCTAAAACTTCTGAATGAAGATCTGCTGTTTAACGGTGAAGCCTCAGACCTGCTGAAAACACGGGGGGCTTTTGAAACTCGCTTCGTCTCCCAGATTGAGAGGTAGGAATGAATTGCTGATTATAATAAAATGGGCTTCATCATAACATTTTATATATTACAATAAATAGAAACAGTTTTTTTTTACTAATATGCACATTGTTTTTTCCTCCAACAAATGTCAATGAAAAAGTTTATAAATTACGTTTATCTAAGCAATGTTAAATGTTCAATCTGTATATCTCTCTAATTATATTACATTTAGTTGACTGTATGTTTAAAATCACAAAAGAAACCAATTCCTCCAGTCATTTCAATCTGTGTATCATTCGTTCATTTCATATTCAATTAGGAATTTAAAATCAGAAAAACAAAGAACAACTTAAATTTTTTTTAATTGTGTACAAAGTCAATATTAAAAAACAAATAATGAAATTGTTTGCAATTTCAAAGGAAATTGGAAAATAGTCACAGGACACTGCGTTTTGATTATTTGATTTCACTAATATATGGCTTGAATATTTGATGCACTTATGGGTGGGCCTGAAACGCCCCTTTCTTCTGATTGGTCAACCTGCACCATCATCTTCTTCAATGCTGTGAGGCAGAACAAAAGTTCCCTGCTGTTTAATTGTTCAAATGAGTTGGTCTCAGTTAATATTACATTTACCAAACTCGCCACGTTTATTGCAGCTGAGCTATCTCTCTTATTATGTAGTCAGACACAGTGCCTACAGACAACCGTAAAATGTTCACTGAATGCAGACAGGGTTTCGTCTTCATGCGATTCAGCATTAGGACAATATTGCCACGTCAAACAATTGATAAGAGTGACACACACACACACACAGACATTATTACGAGGTTTATTAAGATTAATATCTCGCTCTATATGCCAAATTTCTTCTCACAGTTATGTTTGTTTTGTTCATTTATAAGTGGTACCATGCAGCTGATCAGTTGGGCAATGGTGGTCCACACTGCACTGGAGAATGGGCTGGCATTCACAGTTAGGGTGACCAGACGTCATTTTAAAACAGGGGACAGTCCCTATTTTACAAGTCATGCACCGCATCACGGTGGTCTTACAGTCGGGACACCTGTAGTTTTTTGCTTTAAATAAGCATTTTAAATTGACACCAGTTTTTTGTGCATTTTTTAAATGAGAAATCATCAAAGGGTATTGAAAGAATCTGATTTTTATTTTTAAATATTGCAGTGCAATGAACAAAGCATAGACTTAACGTAGGGTGCATCCAAGACAGATGAGCATTCATGCCAGTGAATTATAACAGCTTCAACAATAAATAACATATGATAAACAACAACAACAATAGTAATAATAATAAAAATATAAATATAAATAATTAGTCAAAATGTACCAGTAGATTGACCGATTTACTGTAAACATCTCATCTGTAGTAAGTCAGTCTATCTACTGGAAACTTACTACAACATTTGGAATGTGAAAATAAGGTTTAAGTTCATTTTAGTGATTTTTTATTTTGTTCCATAATTTAAGTGAATACTGTACATTCATATGCATAGTCATCACTCTGGCAATCTACTGCAACCTGTGAATGTTTTAGTTTTATTTAAATTTTTTTTATAAAAATGTTTTATTTTTATGATAGAACATGCAAGTCAATGGTCAAATAAGTGACTTCTCTGATGCCGGTTAGTTGTGGGTGGAGTTTTCAGACGGTCCCTTTACATACCATAGGCGAATATCGAACCTAAATCTAACTTTATCCCTCAGTTAAACGATATCTTTACAATGTAGGCATATGCTTCAGTAGTCTTTTGAATGTATGGTTATTTTTTGTCATTTCATTTAAAACCATGCCTTTTCAAACCGGAACAACATCTAATACAGCAGGTTTATGTTTAGGGCTGTCTAATAAATTTTGCTATTTGATGATTGAGATAGCTCAGCTGCAATAAACGTGGCGAGTTTGGTAAATGTAATATTAACTGAGACAAATTCATCTGAACAATTAAACAGCAGGGAACTTTTATTCTGTCTCACAGTATTGAGGAAGAAGACGATGGTGCAGGTTGACCAATCAGAAGAAAGGGGCGTTTCAGGCCCACCCATAAGTGCATTAAATATTCAAGCCATTTATTAGTGAAAGCAAATAATCAAAACGCAGAGTCCTGTGACTATTTTCCAGTTTCCTATTTTTAAATTGAGCATTAAATGGAAATGAGAAAAAAAAGTCATTATTTGTTTTTATTATATTGGTTTTGTAAACAAATAAAGAAATAACAAGTCATTTTTGTTTTTAGTATATTAGTAATTTGAAAGGATCATTAAAGGTGCATTCAGTAACTTTTGTCTTTGTGTCATCTTAGACTTACACTGACACCTAGAGACATGGATGCAGCATCATTTAAAATCAACAGTTTTCAGTTTCAGATGCCATTGTAGAAATTTTGTATTCACTGTTGTTATATTGAAGGATCAATGTATGTAAAACAGACAGACCGAGTAGTAGCTTAGCATTTCTTTTACTTTCCTCCTTCCCTCTCCCATCAGTTTTTTTAACAAGTCAACTTATCAGTGCCACCTAGTGGACATGAACATTATAGCAATGCAATAGAGAACACAACATCTTCCCTTTTTCAGAAAGAATCCAGCTGTATATCACAACAGAAATAAACAAAATCAAGAATAAACACATTTTAAATCAACGATATAACTGGTTTTAACTTTTCGTGTCTTTTTCATTCAAATATCACCTCTGCTATCTCAAGTTCTTCATTTCCTATCTAAAACATAGTCCTTGGTCCAGACGGGTTGTTGTCGAACTCTAACAGACCTATTCAACGGACTTGTTGTTGTTCCATGTTGCACCTCAGTAGGAGTAACACTTTCACTTGATTTCGGCATTTCAGCAAGACGTGAGGCATTCCATACCTTACCATCATCAAGCAGGTAAGAATCTTCACCTTTCTTCTGTACCACAGCTTTTGGTTGTGTGAACTTCCGGTCACCCTTCTTTACCATCCAAGGTTTCTTAACTCGAACTAGATCACCAGGTCGGAATCTTGAAGGTTTTGCATTTCTCCTGGCATCAGTGTAAAGCTTAACCTTGCTTTGTTTCATTTTCACATGTTCTTGTATCGCGTTTCTGTCAGTTTCTCTTACCGGAAAGTCCATGATTTGTAACTTGGTTCTCATACATCTACCATGGAGTAACTCAGATGGTGTAACTCCTGTAGTAGCATGAGGAGTACTTCGATAGTCCATCAAAAATGTTTGAGTGAACATCTTCCAAGGTTCTCGTTGGACTGAAGCAGTTTGAAGGCAATCTTTCAGAACTCTGTTGAACCTCTCGACTTCTCCATTCGCACGTGGATAATAAACAGCAGATCTGAAATGACGTATGTTTCTCTCTCTCAGAAACTCAGAAAACTCAGCCGAGATAAACTGAGGCCCATTGTCTGAGACCAACTCCTTTGGATTTCCTTCTCTAGTAAAAACAGTAATCAAAAACTGTTTAACAGTAGACGTGTCAACTCTAGACGCAAAAGCGACTTCTGGCCGTTTGCTGAAGTAATCCACAAGTGTAATTGCATATCTGCAGTCTAACGGTGCAGTTTCGAATGGTCCGACAATGTCAATAGCGACCTTTTCCCATGCAGCAGAAGGCAATTCAACAGGGTTGAGAGGAGCATCATGAGTCACAGCAGACTTGTCGTTTTGTTTGCACGTCTGACAGTTTCGTATCAGGGCTTCCGTCTGGTTGTCCATCTTTGGCCACCAGTACAATTGCCTAAGTCTTTGCTTTGTACGGACCATGCCTTGATGTGATTCATGTGCCAGTTCTATTAGTTTCTTCTGTAGTGACTCGGGTACCAAGAGACGGTATGTTCCTCTGACAATACATCCATCCACGACAGCGAGCTCATGTCGGACAGGAAAGTATCCCTGTACGTCCGGATCAACATTCTTCATGTTCTTTGGCCAACGTGTCTGTAGATATGTACACAGTTTAGAGAACACTGGGCAGTTGTCGCATGCAAACTGGAAATCTTCCTTGGTGATTGTGCTGGAAGCAAATGAAATCAGAGCAACAGACTCAATGGTTTCCGCAAAGTCATGTTCATTGTTAGTGAGCGGCAATCTTGATAAGCCATCAGCAACACTGTTCAATGGACCAGGCCTGTATTCAACATTGTAGTCAAACTCCATTAACCGTGCAGACCATCTAGCAACACGTAACCCAGCTCGACTATTCCCTTTACTCGTGAGAAGAGTAGTAAGAGCTTGATGGTCTGTGCGTAGTAGGAACTTTCTTCCCCACAGCCATGTACGCCATTTCTCTGCAGCCCAGACACATGACAGTGCTTCCTTCTCGACGATGGAATATTTTCGTTCAGCCTCAGACAAGGAACGTGAGGCAAAAGCAATGGTTCTTTCTTCTCCAGTGTCATCCAGCTGAGTCAAGACAGCACCCACACCATAGTCTGAGGCATCACATGAGAGGATTGTGCTGCGATTGGGGTTAAATAAGGAAAGAGCAGGACTATCCACTATTGCCTGTTTAACTCGATCAAAACTTTCTTGTGCTGCAGTAGTCCAGTGGAATTCACAGTCTTTACGAAGTAATGCTCTCATTGGGTCAACCAGAGTAGCATAGGCAGGCACGAACTTACTGTACCAGGCACTAAGGCCCAGAAACGACCGTAGTTTAGCTGCATCAGTGGGAGGGGTGCATTTGTTATTGCAGTAACATGAGTATCATCTGCGTGCAGGCCATCAGCTGAGAGTCTGTATCCAAGAAAGCTAAGTGTCGTCAAGTTGAACTTACACTTTTCTGTATTCAGTTTCAACCCAGCTTCACTAATCCTGTGCAGAACAGCTTTGAGATTTGCATTATGAATGACTTCGGATGCACCATGGACAATCACATCGTCCAAGTAACACTGTACACCGTCAAGGCCTGTTAAGATAATGGTCATCATTCGTTGAAAAGCAGATGGTGCCGAACACAGTCCATATGGTACTCTACAAAACTGATATAGGCCTTCATGGGTAATGAAAGCAGTGAGTCCTCTACTCTCCTCATGTAATTGTACTTGGTGGTATGCATTTTTGAGGTCAAGAGAAGAGAACATCACTGATCCATGCAATTCCGACAGTATGTCTTCGATCAGTGGTAGAGGATGACTGTCTTGTACCACAGCCTTGTTAGGTTCTCGTAAATCAACACACATGCGAATTGTGTTGTTCTTTCATTTTGTTACCACGATAGGAGAAACCCACTCAGATGAATCAATCTTCTCAATTATGCTATTCTCCTCCAGCATCTTGAGTTCGTCTGACACTGCTGCTCGCACTGATAAAGGTAAGTGACGGAGTTTTTGTTGTACAGGTTTAACTCCAGAGCGGATCTTCACTTTGTGTGTGAAATTTTTGGCACATCCAAATCCAGCGACAGTTGGTATGGAAACAGGACTATCAGCAGAAACAAGCGAAATATTGGATGGTTGAAGCATTGCACAGTGAGTAGCAGGTTCAATCAAGGTACCACCCTTAATCTCAATGTCCAGTGCTTTACATAAATCACGTCCAATGAGAGGAGTTCCTGCTTTGACAATGTTAAACTCACCAGCAACAGTCTTTCCGTAATATGTCACATTCAGTCTCAGGGAACCACACACCGGTATGTTTTCCTTTGAATACGTCAAAAGCTGCACTTTCGGTGGAGTCAGAACTCATGAGCTGAAGTATTCTTTGAATATGTGTTGCGGTAGAATTGATGCACCAGACCCTGTATCCACCATCATCCTAATGGTACAGGTCTGTGTAGGAGATGTGGGCGTAACTATGGTAAAAGTACCCACTGGAGCTCCATCATCTGTATGACAATCATTCACACACAGCACTGTCACTTCAGGCAAGCATACTTCATTAACTGACTTTGATGCTGTCTTGCACACCTTTGAGAAATGTCCGAATTTTCCACATGTTCTACATTTGCAGTCTTTAGCAGGACAGGACTTATCATTTGCAAGGTGGTTAGCAGAACCACAGCGGTAACACTGCTGCTGTCCCTTCACACGCTTATCCTCCTTCGACTTAATCCTCGTTTTATTTTTGTGCATTCGCGTCTTTTCTTGCCTCTGAATCGCTGCAACTTGTTTTGATTCCCCTTCAGCTATGACTTTGGCGTCTGCTACTGCCGCTTCAGTTTGTCTTGCAATAGCTATCGTCTTGTCAAGGGTTAACTCTGGCTCTAGTAACAGTCTTTCACAAATTCGAGGCATGGACGTTTTTCCACAATCTGATCACGGATCATTTCATGCTCAATATTACCAAAAGCGCATGTTTTCACTAGTTCACGAAGTGCTGCAACGTAATGATCAGTGGACTCACCCACGGCTTGAGCGTTGTCTGAAGCGATATCTCTCTGAAACCACATTCAGTCTAGGAGAAAAAAACTGTTTCAATGCTTGTAACGATTCATCGTAGGTATCAGCGGTAAGAGGCAATGTATTGTAGATTCGTTGTCCTTCTGTTCCTAAACAGTGTATCAACAGTGCTCTCTTTCTCTCGGCAGAAAACTCCTCTCCGCCGATCGCGAGCAGGTAGTTCTGAAGTAACTTCTCCCACGCATCAAAGGACAGTTTTGGTTCACCTGGGCATTCCAGGAATGCTACTGGGGGTTGTAGAGAGAGCAGGGCCATCTTAACATCCTCGTCGCCACTTGTTATATTGAAGGATCAATGTATGTAAAACAGACAGACGCGAGTAGTAGCTTAGCATTTCTTTTACTTTCCTCCTTCCCTCTCCCATCAGTTTTTTTAACAAGTCAACTTATCAGTGCCACCTAGTGGACATGAACATTATAGCAATGCAATAGAGAACACAACAACTGTCAGTCATGATTAATTGAATCAATGAAAGTGAAGGTCTCAAATAACTTACTGAGATTAAGCGAGTAGTATTTTAGTAGTAACGCACTGCGTTTTGCATGGTGTTCCCATAGCGTAAGCTACTTAAGCAATAGGAGAGACCTCTCGAAAGGGAACGACTCGGTTACTAACGTAACCTCGGTTCCCAGAGAGGAGGGAACGAGTATTGCGTTACGCTATGGGAAAACTCTGTTTCTCGAGAAATATTGAAGTCTTTATGTAAAACGCATTGCAGCTGCACAGCAGACAGCAATGAGCGAGGCAGCTCGGTCATTGGCTGTGCTGCGGCAACTTGCTCGAGCCAATGATGGGGCGACTCTGAACGCGCGACCAATGAGCGCGCTTCGCTGCCTCCAACATCCCGTTGGCCTGCCTGAGGAGGTCCAGCCTCAACGGAATCGGCCATTGGGTGGATTGCATCATCTGCATCAGTTCTGGAAACCACGTCTGGTTCTTCCAGAGTGGGGCTACCAGGAGCACTGCACATTTCACCTCCCTGATCCGACTGATGACCTGAGGTAGCATCGCGATCGGGGGAAAAGCATACAAGAGACGGCTCGGCCAGACTTGGGCGAGCGCGTCCGTGCTCTTTGAGAAGAAAAGAGGGCAGTGCGCATTTTCCCTGGACAGGTCGATCTCTGCCTCGCCAAAGGTTTGCCATAACCACTGAACCGTCAGGGGGTGGAGAGACCATTCTCCTGGGAGAACTTTGTCTCTGGACAGCATGTCCGCTCCCTGGTTCAGGACGCCTGGCACATGCGCTGCTCTCAGCGAGCGCAGGTTGTGCTGTGACCATATGATGAGCTCCCTGGCCATGGAGTGCAGGGAGCGCGACCTGAGTCCACCCTGGCGATTTATATACGATACTACCGTCATGTTGTCCGTTCGGACCAGGACGTGTTTGTTTTTCAGGTACGGAAGCAGGGCTCTGAGAGCCAAGGCGACCGCTTTCATTTCCAGACAGTTTATATGTAGGCGCTTTTCCGGGTTTGACCAAAAACCGGAGACAGGCCTGCCCTCGTAAAGGGCCCCCCATACTATTTTGGAGGCATCTGTCGTGATAATTTTTCTCCGTGTGTTCACGCCCAGACTCACGCCGGTTTGATACCAGTCGACGGCCTTCCAGGGCGTCAGGGCTTTTATACAGCCGTGATTCGCTCTGAATAAAAAGTGGCCCGAGCGCCACGCGTGAGTAGGGACACGGCTCTTGAGCCTGCGTTGGAGAGGACGCATGTGCAACAATCCTAGCTGGAGTACAGCTGATGCCGAGGCCATGAGACCGAGCATCCTTTGAAATCGTTTGACGGGGGCGCGCGCGAGCTTTGTTCAGATGTCTGAGATCTAGGATGGGGCGGAGGCCATCGTCCTTTTTCGGGACGAGAAAGTAGCGGCTGTAAAAACCCGCCTCGCTCATAGAGGGAGGAACAGTTTCTATAGCGCCCTTCTCTATCAGTTTGAGCACCTCGGTGCATAGAACATGTGAAACATCTTTCCTCACTTTCGTCTCGACCACCGCTGAAAAGCGGGGTGGTCTGCGAGCGAATTGAAGTGAGTAACCGTGTTTTATTATGTTCAAAACCCATTTCGGCATGTCAGGGATTTTTTCCCAGGCTTTTGCTCGCACAGATATGGGCTGAATGCTGGCTGGGGGCGTGTCGCAGTGACGTATGGGCCCTGCCGGTGAATTGCCTTGTGCTAACACTGAGCTTACAGCTCTCAGAGGCGCGGTAGCGCGCTGAGCAGCTTTGTTGAGTGCCGAGTGCAGGGGTGCGTGTGAGATTACAGGCATGCGCGCTATCTCCGTAATGCTCGCAGCATGAGCTGGAGAAATGTTTGAAACTGTATAGACATTGTTTACGGGTGGGGGTGCATACATTGTAATAGGCACACGCGCCACTTTCATAAAGCTTCCCGTTCTTAGCGGGGAGTTTCTTGGCTCGCGTGTCGCATCTGTGATGCTCGCGGCATGAGCCAGAGAACTGTTTGAAACTGTATGGGCAGTGCTTATGGGTGGGGGTGCATATACCATAGTAGGCACGCGCGCCATTTTCATAAAGCCTCCCGCTCGCGGCGGGGGGTTTTTGGGCATGCATACAGTGTTTGTGTGTAGGGGTGCATGCATGACAGCAGGCACATGCGCTACCTTTATAGTATTTCCGCTTTTACTGGGGAAGTGTTTATAACTGTGGGAACAGTGCTTGTGTGTAGTGGTGCATACATGACAATAGGCACACGATCCACATTTATGGGGTGTCCAGCTTGAGCTGGGGATGTATTCGGCACTGTTTGGACAGTATTGATATGTGGGAATGCGCACTTTAGTGTGGACACGTGACCCCTTAGTGACACAGGCAGAAAATTACTCTTTTTGTGATTTCTGTGTGTTGCCATTAAAACGGCGTTTGATTGCAGTTGAGCGAGTTCTGTGACTGGCCCATTGACTGCTGTACAGACATTTCCAGCCGCCTGTAAGGGGACTGGGTAATGTTTTACACGTTTTGGAGAGAGTGGTCCGGCTTTTGCGAGACACGCACTCTCTCTTTTTCTTCCTATGGCTAGGAAGACTTATGAGGCTCCGGGTTCAGCACGATCTTGGGCTGAGGTCCCCGTCGCTCAGGCGGCTGCTTTCGGTTAGCGAAACGCGAGCGTCGTCGAGCGTCCGTTTCAGGTCTGGGCTGGGAGACGGGAGGCGCCGCCCTGGCTCGCTGCTGTAGCTGAGGCGGTCTCTGGCGGCTCTGTGACGAGCTGGAGCGCTTGGGCAGGAAGTGATGCATAGCCTGCGAATTCTTCTGGGCTTCAGTGAAGCGTTCAGCGAACTCTCTTACCGCCGGTCCGAACAGGCCGCTTGGAGCGATAGGCGCGTTGAGGAATGCCGCCTTATCCGCGTCCTACATTTCTGTTAGCGTCAGCCACAGATGGCGCTCAAGGACAGTCAGGTTAGCCATGGCCCGGCTGATGGATTGGGCGGTGGCCTTTGTGGCTTGCAGGGCTACATCAGTGGCGCTGTGCAGGTCCTTGAAAGCCTCAGGTTCAGGTCCAGACTCGTCCATGGTGCGGAGAAATTTGGCCTGATAGACCTGCAGAACAGTCATGGAATGAAGCGCTGACGCAGCTTGGCCGGCGGCGGCGTATGCGTGACCGGCGAGAGCTGAGGTAGATCGGCAGGGCTTCGAGGGATGAGAAGCTTTGGCTTTCCATCCAATGGTGGAGGGTGGGCACAGATGGTTGGCCATAGCCTCCTCGAGGGGCGGGGTTCCCTCGTAGCCTCTTTCTCTCGCGCCGTCCACCGAGGAGAGCGAGGAAGAGAAAGAAGGCTTCAGGCGAGCAGAGTGCGGGGCTTTCCACGACTTTGTGAGTTCGTCGTGAACTTCGGGAAGAAAGGGGAGGGTCTCTGTCGAGGGCCTGCCGGCGCCCTTGCAGGAAGCACTCGTCCAGCCGGCTGCGGGCGGGTTCTTCCGGAGAAGACCAGTCGAGCCCGAGGTCTTCCACGGCTTTAGACAGGATGCGGACGATCTCTGAGTCCATGCTGGTGCCCCTGCTCGTGTCCGCTAATGTCGACGGCGCGGGGTCGAAGGCCGAGCCCGGCCAGTCGTCGGATGCAGCGTCAATGGAAAGGCTGTCATCCTTTTCACCGTCGTCCCCTGACGCGCCGAACAAGACGAGACCCACCGCTCTGGAGGGGTGCTGGTCTGTCTGCGTGAATTGAACTGGCGTCAGGGAGTCCTCGGGTGGTGGTGAAGCACGCGGGGACTGGCCCGGCGTGACGTCACTGAAGTCCGTGTGCTCTGGCGGCCTCTGTGAGCGGCGCTTTTTCTTGCGCGGCTCGAACAGAGGGGATGGCAGCACGGTGGTAGCAAGGTCGTTCGCGGCGAAGGCGGCAAAGCGAGCGCGCAGCTCGGTGAGGCCCAAGGAGTCACATTCGGGGCATCCGCCTCGAGTGAGAGCAGCTTCTGCGTGGTCAGGTCCCAGGCAGCGAGCGCAGAAAATGTGATGGTCCCCGTCAGGAAGAGGGCCTCTGCACGAGGCGCAGGTCGAAGGCATTTGAAACAACGCCTCGAATTTGCTCTTTCACTAAAGGACAAAAAGTGTCGCAGAGGCGAACACTTGCAAAGTAGCTTTTAGTAAAAGGATATCAAGGTGATGCGCGCCGGATGGCGTAGCAGAAGGCTTTGAAGGCGGCTGAAGGCGCCGGCGTCCTCGTAGCAGTCCTGCTGTAGGCTTGTCGACGGCGGGCGAAAAGATTCCAATAATCCGGAGGATCCAGCGAAGAGAAGGTTTTTGCTGAAGGAGATTAAATCTAAAGAACTCTCATGACGGGGCGCCTAATATATAGCCTTAGCCACGCCCATCTTGGCGGGCTCTGAGCGCGCGGGCGCGAAGCGCGCTCATTGGTCGCGCGTTCAGTCGCCCTGTCATTGGTTCAAGCAAGTTGCCGTCTGCTGTGCAGCTGCAATGCGTTTTACATAAAGACTTCAATATTTCTCGAGAAACGAAGTTTTCCCATAGCGTAAGCTACTTACGCAATAGGAGAGACCTCTCGAAAGGGAACTTTAAGGCACACTTAGGATAGGTGCACTGAGTAGCTTTTCTTTTTCTACTAAAAATAAATTAAAATAAAAAGAAAGAAACGAATGGTAATTTTGACAAATATGTTTAAAAAATAACATCCGGTCATATGAGTAGCCTAATAAAATCTGTTTTATTTCTCATGGAGCAGGTCAACCATGTTGAAATCACTTAACCAGCCGAAAACTCGCTTTATCTCGGTAGCCCCCATTATCAGACACTTTAGCTTGCAGAATAAATTAATTATAACTGACCTGCAGCTGAAAACTGAAAACATTTGCCTCTTCAAAGTTAATGACACCTAAAAAAATTTTTTCACTAAAACTGTTATTTGTATGTTTTATAAATAAGCTTTCTTATATTTCAGTGACATAGGGGACAGAAAGCAGATCTATAACATCTTAAGCTCACTGGGAATCTTGCCATCCGAGCTGGACTGTGACATTGTGCGTCTGGCATGTGAGAGTGTGACTACTCGAGCTGCTCACATGTGTGGGGCTGGACTCGCTGGCGTCATCAACCTAATGAGGGAACGGCGTTGTCAAGAGGAACTGAAGATCACTGTGGGAGTTGATGGCTCTGTCTACAAACTACACCCTCGGTGAGTGTAAGAGGAGAGAGTGGTATTATGAGAAGGCAAACAGTTTGGAAATTTTGCAAATTAATTGGAATCAGGGGTCTAGGTTGGCAAAAGAGAAAGGGATGTAATACGAAGGGCGATATAAACAACTAAAGATCTCATAAAATGGATTAACCATGGGTTTCGTGTTTCCTGTTGAAACAGGAAGTTGAGGAGGGGCATATTAAATGTCTCATTCCTTTTTATTATACTCTTTTAGTTTACATCACATCCATGAAGCATGATTTTCAATGTACTATATCTAGGACTCCCTGCGTACAACAGAAGTCATCAACATTTTTGGTCTATTTATCTGAAAGACAAAGACTTTTAAATGTGTATATCTGCTAAAAGTGCATTTTTCACAACTTTTAGGAGTATACTAGAAGCTAATAGACATGGACTAAAAGCCACAAAACTCCATGAATACATGTGAAAACCCTTTTTCCTGCACTGACCTTCATATTTTCTCATTCAGGTTTAAGGAGAGGTTCCATAAACTTGTGCGGGAAATTACGCCTCACTGCGAAATTACCTTCATCCAATCCGAAGAAGGGAGTGGTCGGGGCGCGGCTCTCATTTCTGCTGTGGCGTGCAAGATGGCCTGCATTTTGGCACCATGATGAAATACACAATTCAGCCTCATTTACATCTGGTGGAAGTCTAGGGTCACCAGTGACTTGCGATGCTGATAGACACTCATTTGGAATGGCCTCAGAAAGCCTCCTCTTGTGGTGAAAATTGCATTGCGTTTAAAAAGGAGGTGGCTTGAGGGTTGTTATGGCAATATTTATATTTACATAAAGTTATATGTATAATACAAAATTGCTGTTTAACATGCTTTATAACACAAATATACATTAATATTGCAATTGTCTGAAGCACATTTTAGGTAATGTTGCTTTACATTTTATACATTGATGTACCTGGACTTTGGTGATTGAAAGTTAGGAGAAAAGCAGAGGTAACTTTGATGTCATTGTACATTAAATGAAAAGTTGGGCTTCAGCATAAGCTAATTGTGCACTGTTTATGTTTGTTTTATTTATTACCTTTTAAACTGTTTATATTCAGTGGTAATCACAACTGTTAAATTATTTAACGGAGGAATAAAACATGCATTGTACATGTAAAAATGATTCATTACTGTAAATAAAGCTGCTGTACTATTGAGTGATAGAGTTGTTTTTGTTTCAAATACAAAAAACATCCAGTGAGCGACAGGTCTGTGGACAGAAATGCCTTGTTGATGAGAGAGGTCAACAGAGAATGGCCAGACCGGTTTGAGCTGACAAAGTCTACAGTAACTCAGATAACCACTCTGTACAATTGTGGTGAGAAGAATATAATCTCAAAATGCTATTCTGAACTGCGGGTTGGCGCTGTTTTGGCAGAACGAGGGGGACCTACACAATATTAGGCAGGTGGATTTCATGTTGTGACCGATCGGCGTATAAGCACACAAGTTGACTGTCGCCCTTTGGGGTGCTAGATAAACAAATATGCTATTTTAACATATGACCCGAGCATGACTGCTATATGCATTTTCCATTCCCCTTTTTGATTTGTAAATAGAAGCCCATTAGAAACATGCCAAAAAACTATTTCACCAAAAAAGAAATCTAATAATCGATGTTCACAAGTTGTGAAATTGTAAATAATACCAAGTATTATTATATTTTTATCAAATAGTTTTTCATGCTTTCAGGAGTGTTGGTTATTCATGTTTTTGAGATGTTATAGACATTAGACATCAGAAATTAGCATAAATACTGTATTTGTGATTTAAAGTAATGGTCAGCATCGTTTAATCACTGCCAACCATGTTAAAATAAAATTATACATTATAAATGTATATTCTGATTACCATTGTTGTCCCATGTCTGCCAAACACGTTGAGTGGTTCAAACATCATCTGAAACTTTTGACTGGATTTTAAGATACTTGCTCCCTAATTAGGAAATGACTTTACCTCCAGTGTGCTGTTTGTCTGCACTGGTCTGGGAACAGTTTGAAATGCACTTTATTTTCATCCTAACTCTGTATAAAGCCTCTGAAAGCAAAATTCTCCAGCTTTTGGATGCATCCATTGATCCTCAATGTGATAATGCACAGTGAATATAGGTTATTTTAAGAAAAATGAGCCTATAGTCCACGTACGTGGTCATTGTGTTTAACAACCTGCCATTTTGCGATAAATCAATTACATTTTTTAAATGGCATATCGGATGAAACTAGAGACTCTAAATTTTGGATTCAAACATGTTTTACTTTTAAAACTTAATGAGGTTTCTTACAAGATGTAGTTTTGTTGCTGTTTCTCCCAAAGAGAATCCCAGCTGAGTTCGGTGCCGTGTTGTTTGTCACATGACATGGTGCGTCGAATGTTTGACACTTTAATGACAGCCTAGAGTCTCTTGAACTGAGATCAATTGGTTTAAATGAAATTAAACTATGCATAGCCTATTGCAAAGCCAACCCATAATGTTCACGCATGTGGACGCGGGGTCTCAGGAGATTAAACAAACCATAACATTTGTTGTCTGATTGTGTTGTCTGACACTGATGTTATTATATAGGATGAATAAGACATTTTGCATACATTTATCGAATAACAATTCACAAAATGATCATCAGTTGTGTTTATTATCAAGCATTTTTGAAGGGGTCTAAATGTGTATTAAGGTTATACAGGTGATCAACAAATCAAATAATTACAGTCCCCTAGTGCTTTTTGTGTGAACATATTCACCCAAAATGTACAAACAGTGCCAAAACTAGGACAAAAAATAATAAATAGCCTTTGAGTTACTCTTCAGTACATGATCAACACAATGTTAAATCATATAAAATAGGATAAATATTCCATTAAAAACATTAAGTATTACAATAAATGCAATACTTCATCTGACAATCAAGCAGGCCTGAACTGTATTCTTGTGGTTTATGTGTACGTCTTTGTGTGCAGTGCCTTTCACCATTGGTCTGACAGTGGTGTGCCCTGAGCTTCAGACACAAACCAAAGTTAGCAAAGCTAACTGAGACCATTGTAACCTCCACAGTTTAACATAATATATAATATAATTGTTTGACATCTTGTGAATTACTTTTCATTATTTACCAAGTCAAATATTCAAAAGTTAAATAACTATAATCTTTTAAAATGATATGCTAGACTGTCATCCAATATTAAAAAGGCATAAAGCATATCAACATGACAGACTCAACATGATACTTCTTTAGTAAGAAAAAGCACACAATCAATAGGGGTGACTGATGTAATCCCCTTCGAGCTGTACTAGTCAAGCTAGTTGTTCCAGATTTGACCCCTTCTTGTTTTGATGCATTGTTCAACATATGAACAATTAATCCCTTCTTGTTATGGTGCTTATACTGTGGTTCAACATCTGAACAATTAGAAAGAGAAGCTTCCATGTTTACACATTTCCTGCCCAACATGGACAGATCATGTAGTCTGTAGGCTAACACACTGCAGCTAACTGGGACAGGCCTAAAAACAAACTATAATTTGAGGTTTACATCACATTGCCTCTGTACCATTATTGAGAGTGAAAGCCTGTGGTCAGGGGCTTTTGCTCTCTCTCCTATTTCTGCTTTTCTCTAATGTCAGACCACAATTAGAAGAACTGTGATTATGAAGTAAATGAATGCAATGGGCATGTTCCACCAGTAGATCACGTAACTATGTCAAGTGTGATTTTCCTTCGTTTTTTTGGTCACTGTACTACACTGCAGTGCAGCATAATTCAGTGTACAATTCTAAAATGTATGAATGTATTTATTTATTTAATTTGGACATTAGAAATATGATTCCTTGAAAACATCAATGGGTGCCCAATATAGGCCATATTCAGAGTCCCTGATAGTACACATATATCACCCAGACATCTATTTGATGTGTGTGTTTACATATGGAAGACATATTACACCTGGAAGACTTTGTGACATTCTTTTAGTACAGTCAATGGCCAGTGCATGCACATGCGGCGTGAACAGCCGAGGAGAGCGAGTCAATAAACTCTAGGCGGTGTGCGGCCATAGACTGTAAAAAAAGATGGCCGACGCCCCTTCGCTCTTTTCCATTGGTGAGAACTGAAGCCGCCAGTGTCCCGATATGGCGCTGACATCTTGGGACTTGAGTCTGCGCAGTTGCGATTTCGGGACCAGCCCTGCGCAGTAGTGAGCAGGAAGTAAAGCCGCGAAATCAAGGCCCCGCCCTCACTCTCGCTGAATCAATCGCAAGCACACGCCCCTGCACTTTTCTTAAGTGGCCTCTGTCTGCTCCGTTCCTCTCCAATTTTGATGTCTGCTGATTACAGTACCTCATTAAAATAAGGTAAATACAACTACTAACCACATAGTAATATGGGAGTCCTCCGAAGATTCCGAAAAAAGTCAACTGGTGCATCAGTGACTACTTCGCTCAGAGAACCTGTAAATCACAGCTGTCAATCGTGATGTCACAGCACCGTTTTTAAAGCATCAAATAACTAACTAAAAACAAACTTATTTTGAAAACAAACACTTGAAATTACATCAACGTGATAGAAACTACAGTAAATGACAGCAACTATCTTTGGAAAAAAGATATGTGAAGTGTAATTTAATTGTTTAGTTGATCTCACGTCCGTTGAATAACATGGGGAGGCGGGGTTTATGACCTATACTAGCTCCGGGGGGGGCTTGTGCTGACTTTTGAGGGCTTGTGCGGCACACTTGGTGTGCGGCCAAGACGAGCAACTGTGCTGATGACTTAAAGTCCCCATGAATTCAAAATTGACCATACTTACTTTGTTTGCCTAAATTGATCATTTTGTGGTGAACAATTCATCCATGCAAGTCAATCCACACAAAAAAATTTTTGGGCTTCATAATCTTTAATCAAAATCTGAAAATTCCCCGCCCCTCTGCATTGGAGGACCTTGCCTGATGATGTAGGTTTGACGGTTAAGGCGTCTCCTTAACATCCGTAACCACGCCCCTCCAACTGACAGTAGACAGGCTGCCTGTGTGTTTGTGAGCATTGAGAACGTGTGAAAGGAGAGATGGCGAGGAGGTGCATTTTTGGTTGTGACACTCACGGAACACTTTTTACCATTCGAACCCTCCGCATGTAACGGCTCAAACATGTAAGGTCTGATTCCCCCCGTGACGAAATGATCCTCCATGTGTTCCTGTTCTTCTTCATCTTCCTCCTCCTCCTGCTGCAGGAAGGGGACTGCTGGCGGTGTTTCAGGCGGCGAGTAATCCTCAACAACCGATTGTAAACTTGCGTTAAGATCTGCCTCCATTTCTGAATGAAACACCTACTTTTTTAGATCCAATCAGGTGCTAGTTGGAAAAAAAAAGCCACGCCCACTATTTTGCCTCATTTAGTATTCCGTTTCTCTCGGAAATACGTCACAACACTGGAGAAAAGTCGTTTGCAACTTCCGGTTCACGGGGACTTTAATTTGTATCACACATTTTGTGTACGGAGCGATTCGCAAAGCGGACACCAAAAATATACTTTGGCCTTTACACTGACACCTAGTGGCGTGGATGCAGCATCATTTAAATGCAAAAGTTAATGATGCCATTATAGAAATTCACTATTCACAGTCAGCCATGATTTATTTAAATTATGAGTAAAAGTGTCTAATAACAGGACTTAACAGGACTTGTGATTAAGTGAGTAGTGTTCGGCTGGCCATGTGATCATAACATGGCAGCCCCCATGAGGGGACCCTCCCCATGTAGTAATAAAACAGCTTTTATAAGGTTACTGAAATGAATGGGATCTTCATCTTATGTCAGTGGTCATGATTTTATGTTTCAAAATAACAATTCAGTCCTTTTGGAGTAAAACGTTTTTAATGAAGAAAAATGACTGAGTGCACCTTGTGAATCTTGTAATTTTATAAAAGCACCTAGATTAATTATAATCAATAATGTTAAATATAATGTATTATTTGATCTGTAAAGTTGTTTAAATCATAATTTTTAGTGCTTATTGGCATTACATCATCATGGCAAACAAAGCTGTACAATTGGCTATAACTTTACACAGAAAAGGTTAGTAAGTTATTTTAGCATACCAATCATGTTTGTGTTATGTTACACATATTTTTTTACATCTTGAAGCTATACTTTTGAAACAGTTAATATTTTAGTATTTAGGATTGGCCCCCATTCACTTCCATTGTAAGTCCCTCACTGAAACCCAGATTTATTTTTTTATTTTTTAAGAAAAGGAGGGGCAAGTCAAAATTATTTTTGTGGTAATCAATATTTTGCACAAATGCAAGTCAAATTGAGCTTAACTTGTATTAAACCCGGAATATTCCTTTAAACAGATATGTGCGCTATCTTGCCATGTTTGGTTTTTGACGCAAATGAAAACGAGGCTGTGAGGGATATATTTACAGTCTCTTAATTGCATGCACTGTATATAATTATGTATTAAGAACCTAGATCAAATCTGCCAGATCAAATATTAGGCCTAAGAAACGATTTAAACAGATTAGAGGCGGGTGCGCTTGTTTCTCCACCCAGTTTCGGAGCAAATGGGGGTTTTGACTGTTTTAACTGCCTCTCTGAACAGTCACTGGGCCGAGTCGTAGAGGAAGACAAACATACACGCGCTGAAACATGTGGCCAGAGATGAGAAACAACAACAGCTCTCTTCAAGAAGAACCGCAGGACCACAACCTCACACAGGTACAAGCAAACACAATCAATATTGCAATGCATTGCAACATATAAATGAATGCAAAATTCTTCTGCATGATACTGTTCCTTTGTTTAAATCATCCATGTATTTGCAGACTATATAAAGACCCTTTCTAGCTGAGAAAAATAAAGTAAAAAAAAAAAAAGGGTTTTGCTTTAGTTCAATACTAAAGGTAGAAGTTGACTTATGCAGTTTATCAGAATTACACATTTTTGTTTTTTTTGTCAGTTTGTTTGTTAAAAGTTTTTAGTACATTTAAGTGTTGGCTTTTGAAAGACAGAGAAATGTCTCCATATAAAGCTATTTTGAGGAGCAAGTATTGAGAAACTATAAATCTGCCTTGCTCCCTTTCTTCCATTTCCTGTCCTCCAGCATGTTTTGGAAACTTTCAGTCATGGCATACTTTCTTATCTTGGTTAAACAACTGTGCTTGGATGTGCCTCTCTCTCGCTTTTTTGTAACCTACTGAATTCATGTCAGCTGCTCTTTTTCTATTAAGCTGAACAAGGTTTGGTGAGACTTCTTAATCACATCTGATATATTTAAACAAAAACAAACTGGCTCAGTTGTCTTTCATACAGTAAAATTTAATTATGTGATTTATATTACAAAATACCCCACTTCTACAGTATAAGTCTTTTAGCATTTACATTGTTAGTGTTGGATAGGCTCCTTTTAAGGTGCTCTTAAGGATTTTTTGACCACTAAGGAAATGAAAAGTTTCAATATTTTATTCCTCATCAGAGCTATTTTGAATCTGACCTATGCAATTTGTTCCGTTTTAAAAACTATGCATTACAGTATGAAATATATCAGATTACATTTTTGTTCTCATAAGTTTACGTCATCTTTGAAGTTGCACACTTTCCCAGTGGACATTTTATAAATGTTAAAAAATGAGGCACATGTCCACAGACCCTGTTACAGATTTACTGTATCTCTCAACAGATCATTTCTCCAGTATCTTCGTGGCTTCCCTCCCACTCTGATAGAAATGGTAATTTTTTTAAGCTGCTTTAATTCACTCATGCTAATGATATGTTTACCTGCATGTCTTTACATCACCTTTGTTGTCTCTAAAGGCTCAATAACTACTCATCCACCCCCACTTGCCGAGACCCCTATTTACAGAGGGAATGGAATCATACCAGGTACAATCTTACTGTGACTCCCAATCTTTAAAATATGTTTCATATATTCTCTTTTTTAATAAACTGGATTTTTATATAAATAAATAATCTTAAATCCAAAAAGTCGACATGGCATCTAAATTGATCGGATGTAGAAAAGGAAGTCCCGCCTTACAGGTAAAAGAGCAAAACACCTTTTAGATACAGAAATCACCCTTCAGTCAACTCAAGAACATGCATGTGCATTAGCTGGACCGGCCTGAAAATTTGTGGGTGTTTTTATTATAATCTGATGTAAAGAAGCACAATTTATTATACCACTGTTGTCAGATTTAACTGCTGATTTGAAATATGTTCTTTAATCGTAATCTTGACAAACCGTTTAGGAGATTTCAGTCTTTCTCCATTTAAGTAGATAGGAGTTTATGGCGCTTGTATCTAAATAAAATAGCTGCCCAAGGTTTCCCAAGATGGCATCCAAGTGGACTGACTTGCTTTGAAAGAGACTTTGGTTACAGCCACTTCAAATCAACCACATTCAAATCAATTCACAAGTATAAAATTAAGTCCAGCTCTATGTTTTTTTTTCCTGGAGTGACTATTAGGGATGGACGATACCACTTATTTCTTTTCAATCCGATACCATAAATCGCCATCATCTCCTTCTTTGGAGCCAGCTCAGCGGCTCAAGTCGCTGCGTGCCACAGTTTTGCGAATGCAAAACTTATTGTGAGAGATCGCAAACTATTGTAATAGAATGCAAAACTTATTGTGAGAGATCGCTAAACTTATTGTGAGAGAATGCAAACTATTGTAATAGAATGCAAAACTTATTGCGAGGGAATGCAAACTATTGTGAGAGAATGCTAAACTTATTGCGAGGGAACGCAAACTATTGTGAGACTGCAAAACTTATTGCGAGGGAACGCAAACTATTGTGAGAGACTGCAAAACTTATTGCGAGGGACCGCAAACTATTGTGAGAGAATGCAAAACTTATTGAGAGGGAACGCAAACTGTTGTGAGAGATTGCTAAACTTATTGCGAGGGAACGCAAACTATTGCGAGAGAATGCAAAACTTATTGCGAGGGAACGCAAACTGTTGTGAGAGACTGCAAAACTTATTGCGAGGGAACGCAAACTATTGTGAGAGACTGCTAAACTTATTGCGAGGGAATGCAAACTATTGTGAGAGACTGCAAAACTTATTGCGAGGGTTCAAAAGCTATTGCAAGGGAATGCAAACTATTGTGAGAGACTGCAAAACTTATTGCGAGGGTACAAAAGCTATTGCAAGGGAATGCAAACTATTGTGAGAGACTGCAAAACTTATTGCGAGGGTACAAAAGCTATTGCAAGGGAATGCAAACTATTGTGAGAGAATGCAAAACTTATTGCGAGGGAACGCAAACTATTGTGAGAGACTGCAAAACTTATTGCGAGGGAATGCAAACTATTGTGAGAGAATGCAAAACTTATTGCGAGGGAACGCAAAATATTGTGAGAGACTGCAAAACGTATTGCGATGGTACAAAAGCTATTGCTAGGGAATGCAAACTATTGTGAGAGACTGCAAAACTTATTGCGAGGGAACGCAAACTATTTTGAGAGACTGCTAAACTTATTGCGAGGGAACGCAAACTATTGTGAGAGACTGCTAAACTTATTGCGAGGGAACACAAACTATTGTGAGAGACTGCTAAACTTATTGTGAGGGAACGCAAACTATTGTGAGAGAATGCAAAACTTATTGCGAGGGAACGCAAACTATTGTGAGAGACTGCAAAACTTATTGCGAGGGAACGCAAACTATTGTGAGAGAATGCAAAACTTATTGTGAGGGTACAAAAGCTATTGCAAGGGAATGCAAACTATTGTGAGGGACTGCAAAACGTATTGCGAGGGAACGCAAACTATTGTGAGAGACTTCAAAACTTATTGCGAGGGAATGCAAACTATTGTGAGAGACTGCAAAACTTATTGCGAGGGAAGGCAAACTATTGTGAGAGACTGCAAAACTTATTGCGAGGGAACGCAAACTATTGTGAGAAACTGCTAAACTTATTGCGAGGGAATGCAAACTATTGTGAGAGACAGCAAAACTTATTGCGAGGGTACAAAAGCTATTGCAAGGGAATGCAAACTATTGTGAGAGACTGCAAAACTTATTGCGAGGGTACAAAAGCTATTGCAAGGGAATGCAAACTATTGTGAGAGACTGCTAAACTTATTGCGAGGGAACAAACTATTGTGAGAGACTGCTAAACTTATTGCAAGGGAATGCAAACTATTGTGAGAGACTGATAAACTTATTGCGAGGGTACAAAAGCTATTGCAAGGGAATGCAAACTATTGTGAGAGACTGCTAAACTTATTGTGAGGGAATGCAAACTATTGTGAGAGAATGCAAAACTTATTGCAAGGGAACGCAAACTATTGTGAGAGACTGCAAAACTTATTGTGAGGGAACGCAAACTATTGTGAGAGAATGCAAAACTTATTGCGAGGGAACGCAAACTATTGTGAGAGACTGCAAAACTTATTGCGAGGGAACGCAAACTATTGTGAGAAACTGCTAAACTTATTGCGAGGGAATGCAAACTATTGTGAGAGACAGCAAAACTTATTGCGAGGGTACAAAAGCTATTGCAAGGGAATGCAAACTATTGTGAGAGACTGCAAAACTTATTGCGAGGGAACAAACTATTGTGAGAGACTGCTAAACTTATTGCGAGGGAACGCAAACTATTGTGAGAGACTGCTAAACTTATTGCGAGGGTACAAAAGCTATTGCAAGGGAATGCAAACTATTGTGAGAGACTGCTAAACTTATTGTGAGGGAATGCAAACTATTGTGAGAGAATGCAAAACTTATTGCAAGGGAACGCAAACTATTGTGAGAGACTGCAAAACTTATTGTGAGGGAACGCAAACTATTGTGAGAGAATGCAAAACTTATTGCGAGGGAACGCAAACTATTGTGAGTGAATGCAAAACTTATTGCGAGGGAACGCAAACTATTGTGAGAGAACACAAAACTTATTGTGATGGAACAAAAATGTAATACGAGGAAATGCAAACTATTGTAAGAAAATGCAAAACTTATTGCGAGGGAACGCAAACTATTGTGAGAAACTGCTAAACTTATTGCGAGGGAATGCAAACTATTGTGAGAGACAGCAAAACTTATTGCGAGGGTACAAAAGCTATTGCAAGGGAATGCAAACTATTGTGAGAGACTGCAAAACTTATTGCGAGGGAACAAACTATTGTGAGAGACTGCTAAACTTATTGCAAGGGAATGCAAACTATTGTGAGAGACTGCTAAACTTATTGCGAGGGTACAAAAGCTATTGCAAGGGAATGCAAACTATTGTGAGAGACTGCTAAACTTATTGTGAGGGAATGCAAACTATTGTGAGAGAATGCAAAACTTATTGCAAGGGAACGCAAACTATTGTGAGAGACTGCAAAACTTATTGTGAGGGAACGCAAACTATTGTGAGAGAATGCAAAACTTATTGCGAGGGAACGCAAACTATTGTGAGTGAATGCAAAACTTATTGCGAGGGAACGCAAACTATTGTGAGAGAACACAAAACTTATTGTGATGGAACAAAAATGTAATACGAGGAAATGCAAACTATTGTAAGAAAATGCTAAACTTATTGCGAGGGAACGCAAGCTATTGTGAGGGCATGCAAAACATATTGTAAGTGTACGCAAAAATATTGCGAGGGAACGCAAAGCTATTTCAGAAAACAAATCCCCTTCCTGTCCTCTAAGAGGCTCTGTAACATAACACCTGCCAGACAGTGTGGCTCTTGCACTATTTGCTTTTTGTTACTGTTTACACTTAGTGTAAATGTAAAACTTTTAGTGTAAATACAACACTTATTGTATGTAGCATCTACCTTTTTTTCTTGCTTAATATCCTGTTTATTTTGGATAATGGAATTTAAATGAATTGCTTATGTCGTTTAATGTTGGCTTTAATGTAGACTTCATGCTGTTCAGAAAGATATGTTTGTTTGCTGACTGCTTGTTTGTCACTGGTTTGACTGATTTGACTTGTCCTTCCTCTTTAATGCTGTCTTCCTCTCACTCTTTCAATGCCTCTGTCCCCAACTCTCATGAGTCCTACTCTGTGCATCATCTATTCATCTCCAAGTTTGAGATTTATGCATGTTTTATATACTTTATAATTTTCTGATGATCCCTTCTCTCAATTGTCAGTCTGATGAAACTCCCCTTTGCTCTGTCTGGAGGGTTTGTTCACCATGTTTTGTGTGACTCTCAAATGGCTTACGCTTCCTAAACATGTCCTGTCAAAACAAAAGCTTTTGACATCTGATTTATTTTTGACCTCTCCACTCTTTTTTTTATTAATAAATACCTTTCTGTTGTTGACATTTTTATGTTTCTGTGTTCTGAGCGGAAATCAAGCGTGAAATTAATCATTTGATTTCACAACTCGTATGCCCTATTCCCTGGAAGATATGACAAGTGTTGTTTATTAATATCAGTCACAATGAACTCCTAAGAAACACCATGTTTATACTCCACATTTCTGGAGAGATCTGATTATACTGGTCAGTGGTCTATGTGCTAAGAGTGCGTTTGACAGGGAGACAATGCAACATTCAATTTAATAGTCTACGCATTTGACCTTTGCTCTTTCTTTTATGTAATCAAATTTGTTTGTTATCATTCATTGACTCTTGTTGTACATATGTACAATGTATAAACTTAATATACTAGAAAATTGCACAGTCTTTAAAAGATTCCCTGTCCAAAAGGGTTTCTCAACCTGGGGTAGTCCAGAAATCTCTGGCATTTGCCTGGGCCTCTTTATTTCAAAGGGTTAGGTAAGGGTAAAATAATAATAATATTATTTCTGTTATAAAATAATTAATTATTAAAAGTAATTATTCCTGAGGTTCACTTTCATGTGCTTGTGGCTTTGTTACTTATGTTAAGCTGTGCATATAAAGCACTCTCTGCATTAGTCGTTTTCTCTATTGAATCAGAATTTCTCTCTTGTATCTCTTCTTTGTTTTTAAACAAATACTTGAAAGAAAATATGTGACCGTTATCATCCATTCGTGTAAATTCAGTTATTGTTATTGTGTTAACTAAAAGCTGTGAGTTGTTTGAAAAAGGAGAGAGACAGTCAGGGTTTGAATAAAAGAAACATGTCCTCTAGGTAATGCATGAATGCAGCGTGCAACAGCATGTGGGTGAGAAAGCGTTAACACTGAAAGCGTCAAAACTCTCTAGATTGAACAGAGAAGCTTGGATAGTTTCTTTTTTTTCCAGCCTCTTCGCTAACATGCCCAAACTGGTTTCCATGTCTTCACTGGAATTTGCCTTCTCCATGTGCCATGTTTCCCTCTTACCATTACAATCTCAGCACTGCTGTCCCTTCAAAACCAGCCTTTTATACAAGTTGACATTTAATCCCACACCTCTCCATAAACACATTATAGCTTTGGGTCAGTCTCCTTGATGAAAAGCATTCATAGAAGCCAAACTGATCTCCCTCATTTAGTCGTGTAGGTTGAAGCCCATGACCTTTTATAGCTCGTAGGCCTTGTATGTGCCAAATAGTAAGGGTTTCATAATTTTGTCCTCATGAGGTCACCTAAGTGGCCCAGTTAAATTTTAAGTGGAAAAGTATGTCTTTTGATCCTATAATACTTTACTCCACCTCAGATGAATCCAACATGACGAAACTGTGGCACTTCATATGTCGGTCTAAGTCTGCATTGGGAAAATATAACAAGACAGTGTAACATGTTTATATGTGTGTTTGCTTTTGTTCACAGGTGCAATAGCTGCAGCAGTATTCATAGGCTTTCTATTAGCCCTATATGCAGTTCTTTGGAAATGCATGGGTACACAACCTAAAAGGTATCAACTGTTTTTCTTTATACAGGGCTATTTTTTGAGTCTGATTTAAAATATATATATATATATATATAATTATATTTCTTTGTCTGTCTTATATATGTACTTAATATAAATATACTTTTAAAATATTGTATATAGTTTAATATTTATGCTTTGTCCTATTCTCTGTCTGTGTTAGGAGGAAAAAAAGAACAAGTTTGAAAGTTCGTGAACAGAGGTCTTTTAAGTGTTGACCTCAGGTAAGGAAGTCTTCCTGGCCAGCAGAGTCTTAAACTGATTTAGGTCAGAAATTCACCTGCAGTGTATTAGCACACTTACACACCGTGTTTGATCTTATTACGTACACTGGTTTAAGTAACGGACCATTTCATGGATAATGGACCAGGATGCCTCTTCTATAGAGTTCTACATAATCATCAGAAAATCTAAAAAGTCATCCATCAGGTTCTTTGTCTGTCTGCTTAGCTGATCAGCACATATTGTCCATGTTTTGCAATGGTCATGGATGAAGTGGGAATAAAGGAATCTTTGCAAATATTCAGTGTATATAAAGGAAACAACAAACCAAAAGATATGCTCTTGTGGTATGTATGGTTAGATTACTTGCTTATGGTGTATTAAGGATGCATAAAAATAGCAAAAAGCTTAATGTCCACTAGATGGCAGAGGGATCTATATTCTTTCCTTGGTGAAACATGATCGCCCAAGATGTCCAGTCTAGTCTTTGTAGGCTTATGTCTTTATATTGTTTAAAATATGGGGACATTTATTTTATCATTGTTAGCTATGCTAATGAATGTATGACCTTTATCATAAATTCTATGAGACTTGGCCCTTGTTGTTTTCCAAACATCCCCTTTGACCATAGTGAACTCTGCACCAGTGAGGTGAGTGAGTTCTTGCGTGCAATTTCCTATACTCAGCAGTATTGACAACAGAGCAGCAGAAGTCTGGGTTAAAGTTTCAATGTCTTTGTCTACGTGTGAATGAATGTGAGATAGGGTGTTGCAGATTGCTGGTTTCTATTGCAGGTGGGGTTTTTTGGCCTACTGTACTTTCTGTGCAACTTTTGATTTGAATGTTAAAGGAATAGTTCACCCATTCTGTCTTTCAACATTTACCAAGACTGTATGACTTTCTTTCTTGTGTAGAACACAAAAGGAGATGCTGGGCTGAACGTTAGCCACAGTCCCCATTCACTTTCATTGTTTGGAAAGATGCAATGAAAATCAATGGTGACTGATGCTAACATTCTGCTTAAGATCTCCTTTTGTGTTCCACAGAAGCAAGAATGTCAAGTTTGGAACAACATGAGGTTGATGTCAATATTTTAGGTGAACTTTCTCTTTATATATTAAATTCCTTTTTGTCACTGTATACTTTTTCGTTTTCATGGCACAAATGTTTGATATGTTATGAATTGTAGCATGCTACTATCAATGACGGCAAATGTGAACGGTGACTTTGTCACATTGTACAAGCACAACAGTTGTTTTAATGGTAGATTTATCAATTTTTGTAGCTTTAAAACTTGCTAGATAATTTTATATTCATGTGAGGTCATAATAAGTGTACTTAATAGTACTGTTTATTTCATCCTCATAATTGTCTGCATAAGAAATAAAAGAACATTTCACTTAAAGTGTCCTTTGCCAATTTGTACATTGCTTGAATGTATTGCAGTTCTGCTGATAAATTGTTTACTCCAATAAATATATAGCTTGCTTTTCACATAGTATTAACATTATTGCCTTAAAAATGGGATTGCTTACACATGTACAGTAATTTCATTGGTAACTTTTTACAGACTGAAGATGAATTTCCGCCTTAATATACCAGTGTAAATCTTGCAAAACGTTTTTTTCAATGTTTCAATTATTTAATGTATTTTATTTCACTATACTTTGTCTTGTAATACCCTACTATTTATTTAGTTAGTTATTTTTTAAGTTAACTGTTGCAGTGATGTTTCAAATACAGCTGCTGAGGGAGTGACAGTAAATTTGGCATCTTTTCTCTCTTCTGACACTTCTCGCAAAAGGGCGTATATGAACACCCGAATATATGCACCCACTTCTGGAAGTGTGAAAAGGGTCCATAAACTATTTGTAAAAGTAGTAACAAACTACAATACTTCAGGTAATAGGTGAACCCAGAAGTCTAATTCTGCATTGTTTCCCTCTAGATTTTCCTATGGGTTTTTATAATGGGGTTTTTCAACTTACGTGTAAAATAAGGTCTGTGGTACACATTACTTGGTGAAACGTGAATGTTTTGATATACAACATAATTACACACAGTCATACATCAAACGTGAATTTTGAAGCCACCGTGCAGTTGAAAAAAAAAAGTATATATGATTCAATAAGGCTTTAAAATTCACATTTGTGGTAAAAAAAAGTATGTAATTTATGTTTTAGAACAAAATGTCCACGTATCGCCAAGTCATTTTATCATAGACCTTGTTTTTCTCATAAGTTCAAAAACCCCATTATTAAAACCCATAGGAAAATCTAGAGGGAAACCATGCTGAATTCTCTTCCGGGTTTTTGGCTACAAGTTGAACAGCTCAATTACCATTCAAGTTTAAAGATGGAGCTGTGTAATATATTGAACGTTCACCAGACCTGTACAGAATATACAAATACACACAGTGCATTTAATATCGCTACTGTAATCCTTATAATACGCGAGCAGACATAATGCTCTTTATACTGGAGTGTTACTAGAGTTGTTTTCCTCCTTTCAAAGCATAAAGTGTTCCTATTCTGAGCAATTAACATCACACAAAAATGACAATTTAAATGTAAACAACAACAAAATTAAATAAGACATTACATTTAACGTACACAATTGAGTAAAAAAGGCAATGTAGTGCTAAACTAAACTTTTTGTTTCAAAATGAGTAAAATTGAACATTGGCCATTTTCTAGATTGGAACTTCATTTTAGGAGGGAACTGAGCAAGATAATCACCAGCAAAGACAATCTAAAACACTTAAGTATGCTGAGTGCTGTCTGAACACAGAAGTCTTCAGTAGGTGTTAGACAGTGCTTTATGTCTGTACATATATTATTTTCCCAGATGCTCACCTGCATTAGTGCAAGTAATGGCAGACGGTCCCTTTATTCAGTGGAAGAATTCTACGAATTCCAATGCAATTGTAGAGGTAAATGAAAAGATGAAGATCAGTTCATGAGATGTATTGGGCTAAAAATGGTCAATTTCTATTTCAGGCTGTTCTTGGCTGTTGTTGTTGGGGTTAATGTCACTCTTTGATGAAGATATGGGCTCAAAGTTGTGGGAATGTTCATTGTTTTCAAAGCTAATGTTGTCATATGTGGCTTTGCTGTGGAGTTCAATCCCCTTTGCCGCCTTTTCTTGCATCTGCAGCAGAACTGCCTTGTTCACACCCGGCCCTGAACAACACAAATAATCATTTTTAAAGAACAAAGTAGTGTTCTGATTTGTTTTAGTTCCAGTCCTTGATTAGTTGAGGTTTCTGGAATGGAATACTTATGTTCCCTTTCATGCATACTGCATAACACATACTGTATACATGTGAAGCACTATAAACTATGCATCGATTAATGTTTCAAAGTTTCAAACAGTAGTATGATACATTGTTATCACATCTCCCCACATTGCATGTGTGTGCACGATTGCACACTTCTACTAGCATGAATGGAACATACCGAAGAAACTTAGCAGCACGGGCAGAAATATGAGGCCATGAGCCATGCCTAGCAGAGTAATAACCAGATTGAGCCTGAAGAAAAAGATCTGAATGAGCTGGGCCTTAGCAAACGCCAACACCACAATTCCAGGTAGGTTGGTCATTGCAACACCAGCAAACACCTGGGAAATAGAACATACACAATTGTTTAATGGCACAGAAACTACACATATGTATGCCGAACAGATGCATGACCAATCTCGTGACTAAAGTCTGACAGTCTGCATTTTCTCAGTACTTTGTCTTGTTTTCCAGTTAAAATATCTGAACATCCTTAATCCTCCTTTTGCCATCAGAATGTGCACACACAATTTTGACCCAGTGGTATTCAAGCTTATAAATTTGGGATGGTTTTCATCTAAAACTACAAGATATTGTAAGTCATTAATAAGTTAATTATGCATCTTAACTGTTCATACATGTAAAAAGATTTATACTTTTGGCATGTTAACTGACAAATATAAAAGAAATGATCTAATATGCCATTTTATGTTGAAATTCTTTGACATTTCAAAATATACATTAACTAAAGCAAACCCAGTGTGACGTGTGAAGAAAAGTTTTTATCAAACATTTCAGTGAAATGTTATCTAAATATAAAATAATATACAATTAATATTAACATCTATTGAGAGAATTACTAGTAATTTGAATGAATTTCCCATTACTCATAACAGCTCAATCCAACTTGGTGGACAAACCTCATCAAAACAACTGTACAACTCAAGTATACTACATGAATACATCTTAAGCTAAATGTATCCTATTTACTTGCATGAACTGCCAAATGTTGATGTGTGAGTATGCTGCAAGCTGGTTCAGAATTAGATGGCTGCAGAGTAAAATGTGGACAATTTCCTCTTTCAAGCCCTATTTAGACTAATGTGTGCATGAACTTTTGCTCTGACCACACCCCCTTTTAGACAGTAGTACCTTTGATTTAGTTTATCTGTTGTCTGTTTTGCACAGGAATATGCCTGTGCATATTTGTAAACAAGATGCAATCCCAGTGAAAGACAAAAAGTGTGTGAGAGAGAATGGTAAAGAGACTAAATGTAAGTGAAGTGATTATAGGACAATTTGAATTCATAGATGCACAACATCTACATAATATCATGTGTAAGGCCACAACTGATGCCTTGGTCAAAATTGACCCATGAAAACAAAATATGTAACAATATAAAAAATGTAGTATGTCTCTTAAACAATATTCTAAAAAAATCACAATGTTTGGTTCTGGTACTAAGAAATTGACGAAAATGATGAAGAGGGTTAATGCAGGTTTACCTGTCAAGCAAAATTGTATAATATAATAATACTTTTTTGCAGATAATATTTCGTGTTTGAAGCATAAACCTCTCTAAATATAGTTTAGATTATGTTTAGTTAATTTCACTGGAAAAGAAAACAAAGATACACTGTAAAATGTTTTAGAGTGAGTTTACAGTAAATTCCTGACTACTGCCTGACTTTCACAGAATATTTTACAGTAGTATTTCTACAATATATTACAATAAAAATACAACTGTATATGTGAAGTCACAGTGAACAGGACCAATAAATGACTGTAATATAACAGTGCTGTGTTGTAGAATCACAATGATCTTCAGTTTTTTATCTACAGTGTTGGTTAATTGTCACCATCATTAAGTTTTGTAAGCTGAGTGTTGATATCTTGCTTGCCTGATTGACAACTGATGATAAAACGTGAATTAGCGATAAAACCAACCCTATTATAGCCTAGCTTTGCAAACATCCCTTCCTCATTGTTCATTTAAAATTATACTATTTCTTTACTTTCAAATGCATCATATGGTGTACTTTATATATCATGGGCTATCATAAATTCAATGACTAAATTGACTATTTTCTTTATATATTACAGTACAATAAATTGTGCTCTTAAACACAATTGCACCAACTGGGAGAACTTTAATTAGAAATAAATAAGATAAGGTCCCATCCCAAGGGGACAATAAACACCTTAATGGTGACTTCAGATGAAACACCATTTTCCCATTATGCAATGCAATGTTCACATTTCTTTTAACACAGTTATTTGTTGTGTTGTGACAGAAAATGACCTAGCCTGCATTGACTTTACAGTAAAGTATTGAAAACAGTATTTTAGTTAAGAAATTACTGTTAAATCTTGTAAAGTCATGGCAGTTTTTTACAGTGTACTAATTAAGCAAATTATTTCTTTGTCCCACTTTATATTAGGTGTCTTTAATTATTATGTACTAACATTCAAATACATACATTACAATGAATTTATTGTGTAACTATATATTGTTCTGTAAAATTCCTATAATATTCACATTTAGTGCTACTGAGTTTGAGGTACAGGTAGATTTAGGAGTAGGGTTTAGGGGTTATATTTGGGTTAGGGCAATGGTTGGGGTCGTGTTATGTTTAGGGTTAGGCGAAAAGTTAACAGTGTAATTACAGATGTCATTAAATGCAGGTACTTTAAATGAAAGTACAATGCAACAACTCAGATTTACATACAGTAATAAGTAAATTATATCAAATCTTAAATACATAATAGTGAAAGACACCTAATATAATGTGTGTCCCTTTTCTTGTAGTGTGGCATCTTTACAGTTATATTACTCACCGCACTGCCCATGTTAGCTGTGGCCTCCTTTGCTCTTTCTACCTTTGTGGGATGAATACTGAGAGCAAATGAGCGTGTTATATGAGATACAAACTCCACTGATATGCCAACAGCCTGAAAAACAAAGAGACATGAGAACATGACTACCATTTGGCAACATTAGGAACCTTCCATCATTGTCTTTGGTTTAATGAACTGCAAACGCAGAGATTTGCTTCTCTGGCCACTCACCGTCACAAGGTTGATAAGTGACACGGCATTGAAGTCAATCCCCCACAGTGTCATTACGCCAACTGTGTCCACAGTGATCATGACTATGGTGAGCAGGTTTAGAAAGCCTGATTTCAAGTCCATGCCAAGCAGGATACAACACACAAAGAACGTGGGCAGTAGACACAAGGCAATGTTGAACAGACCCTCATTTACGATGGTCAGGTACTGTTCGTAATACACGTATGTCACACTGCGAAGTGAAAGATCAAAGAGTCAGTGCATAGAGATTGCGGAAAATAAATACATGATCATGAAACAACAATGGAAATTCATGGGTCGCTGTGCATGGAGATGGGACTCAGTAATGGGGCCCTCCATTACATGGGCTCCAGTAGATTTAGATACATGAAACAAAGACTGGTATAGGAGATGGGGTCTCAATGCTTGGGCAGCACGTGCATCACATGCTCGGCCGGTAATCCAGGCCTAATTGTCAAGAGATCTAATGTTTATTGAGTTAAGCTGACTACCGTACCATATAGTACATATAGATATTTTGTAATTTAGTTTAGAATTAGTTTAGCAATTAATGAAGTAGCTCAAGGACAAATGTTACAATTCAATAATGATATGATTTCATTATCTCATTTCATTTTCATTGCAATCTTATCAAGAAGAAGAACCAGCAAAGGTGAGGATGATAAGAAAGACTAAGAAAATGACACTTACGTATAAGGGAAAACCTCAAAGTCAGGAGAGGTGCCAGGGATTTTCCTCATGGTCTGCGTAATGCTGTCGGCCAGTTCTCTTGCCTTTTCCAAGGCTGCAGTGAATTCCTGAGAGTTAACCAGAGGAGTGTGGTAGGCCATGTACCGAGAAGCTGAAAAATGATGAGATGTCAAGATTAAATGTGACTGGAATTGCTACACTTGCAAATATAAGGTGTCTGCAAATGTTACACCTACAAATTACTCACCTATTATTTCTCCAGTGATGTTGTCCCTAACCACTGCTTTGTCATAAGCTCCCAAGCCACTGGAAATTAAACGGAAAAACAAAAATCTAAACCTTTTTGTCAGTGTTCAAGTTTGTTGACTGTGGCCATGAACATATTTTATTCTGCACATTACTATACACTCACCGAGCACTTTAGTAGGGTCCATATAAAGTGCCCGACATGGTCTTCTGCTGTTGTAGACCATCTGCCTCAAGGTTCGACATGTTTGCATTCTGAGATGATATTCTGCTCACTCATATTTACAGAGCGGTTATTTGAGTTACCATAGCCTTTCTGTCAGCTCAAACCAGTCTGACCATTCTCCATTGACCTCTCTCATCAAAAACACGTTTTCATCTACAGAACTGCCACTCATTAGATGTTTTTTTGTTTTTGTTTTTGGCACCATTCTGAGTAAATTATAGAGACTGTTGTGCATGAAAATCCCAGGACATCAGCAGTTACAGAAATACTCAAACAAGCCCATCTGGCACCAACAATCATGCCACAGTCGAAATCACTGAGATCCCATTTTTTACTAATTCTAATGGTTGATGTGAGCATTAACAGAAGCTCCTGACCCATATCTGCATTATTTTATGTATTGCACTGCTGCCACACGATTGGCTAATTAGATAATCGCATTAATAAGTAGGTGTACAGGTGTTCCTAATAAAGTGCTCAATGAGTGTATATTCAAAGCTTTTGTTTACTAATCAGATAACCTGCGTTTCAGAGCAACTTTTCTTACCCTTTTGGACACTGCAGGTCAGGTCTGTTGCTGAGGAATTCTGGCAGGAACCTGTTAAACTCCTCAACATTTGGCCGCAGAACTCCATTTTGGGGTATACGCATACACTTCTTTGTACACAGAATGTTAGCTGCAGTTCAATAAAGTTTAGATTAAGTACTTTTAAAATGTTGCAATAAATTAAAATACAGAATTTATATAATTTTATTTGAACATTTTGTGGCTTTGACCTAATAAAAACACTTACTCTCATTTGCGGCACAAAATTGTCCTATGTTTGGTCCAGTGGTATAGAGACGACAACATTTGGATGCAGGGTTCAGCCAGTCAATGAAGTCATCCACCCAGGAGGCTGCTGGGATAGCCATGTAAGATCTAGAACGATCAGGAACATGGTGGTTTTACAACAAATACCTTAGATCAGCTTTGAAATTAAATAGAAAATTTTACATTACAGGCATGTATAATGTGACACAATATAACTGATTTATAATATATACTGTATGTATATATATATATATAGAGTAGAAGCCTTTATTTTGGTCACACATTATACATACATTTTTGCATATATACAGTGAAATGTATTTGTTTTCACAAATCCCAGCTAAGCTGGGGTCAGAATACAGGGTCAGCTATGATACAGTGCCCCTGGAGCAGATAGGTTAAAGGGCCTTGCACAAGGGCCCAACAGTGACATCTTGGTGATGCTGGGGCTTGAACCCCCGACCTTCTGGCCAGTAACCCAGAGCCTCAACTGAGCCTCAGCTGAGCCACCACTGCCCCACTATATATATATATATATATATATATATATATATATATATATATATATATATATATATATATATATATATATATTTCTCCAGTCGAAAGAGAAAAGTACTCATTCTTTACTGTATAAGAATAATAGTAAAGAAATGTTAAACAAATGAAAACTATCTTTTATCTTAGCTTCTTTAAAGTAGATTAGATTACAGCCATGTTTGCACATTTTAGGCATTCTCTGAACCACCATTCTATCCACCTGGTTTGATTTTATGCCATTTTGAATGGGTTCTCATTTATGGCTGCTTTTTCTTTACTATCCAACTAATCCATAAAGAAATATGTATATTTTCAGTTTGTAAAGACATTCATACATAAGCACATTTTATGTTTGTTTACAAAACTAATTTCAAGCCCTTAAGCCACTAGATCAAATGATTATGATAAATATAATGTATATTTCTTATTCTGTATTGCCTTTGTTTTAAGAGCAAAGTGAGAAATAAAAGGGCTTAAAACATTTTAAATTTAGTTTATTGTAAAGAGGCAAAACAAAACTAGAGATGATGATAGGATGAATAAATAGTGCTCACCGTTCAGGATACTCAGTGGCATATCTGATCTTCTGGGTAAGAGAGAACTGGTCACACCCCACACTAGAACACGTTGCGTTTATGCCCTCCAAGCTGTTGAAGTTGAACCCTTTGGTCGTGATAAAATATGTGGGCACACCAACCTCAAAATACTTATAAAGGTATGCAAAGTAGTCCAACATGTAGGAGTCCTGATAATAATTATACATAGAGGAAGAGAAGGGCAATGCTTATGTTCAATAATTATAATTGAATAATTAATAAATAAAATTGTTTTTTTAATTGGCACTGTGGCATAATTAAAGGGATAGTTGACCCAAAAATTATAATTATCTTATAATTTACCCTTATGCCATCTCAAACTTTCTTTCTTTTGGGGAACACATTATCTTTAAAAAATGAAGGATATTATCATGTCAGCAAGCCAATGGGATCCAAAGCTTTCAAGCCCAAAAAAGGGCACTAAAGGCAGCATAAAGGTAATCCAAATGATGATGGGTTTTAGGTCAAAAACAGATTTCCTCATGCTTGATGCATGTGCAGAACATGTACAGCACTCTGCACATGCATTAAGTGTGAGAAAGCATCTGGAGACTGCAGATGTCAAGAATTATAGTGGAAAAAAAACTGATTGATCACTTCAGAAGACATGGATTAAACCACTGGAGTTTTATGGATTACCTTAATGCTGCCTTTATGTCAATATTGGATCTTGAAAGCTTTTAATCCCATTGACTTGCATTGCATGGACAAACATATACATCATAATATCCTTCAAAATTCTTCATTTTTTAGAGTTTGAGATTGATCCATTTTTGGTGAACTGTTCCTTTAAATTGGGGTAATAGACATTTACTGTACAAACTTGGGTTATTTAATATTATTAGAATTAGAATATATTTTTTTCAAAATCTTTAATCCAAGACCAAATTTGAACTGTAACTCCTTCTAGACTTCAAGCAATATCCACTAAACTTGGCACAGTCCTTTAGACAGTTTTGGACTAGTTTCCAGTATTTTTTTCATTAATCAGATTAAAGTTATCCCGTAGTGGCCAATCAAACAAACAAAAACAAAAAAAAATATTTTGAGTAGTCTTTAAGGCCTGTAAAACCAAACTTCAATGCTTTTCCTTTTTAATTGGCAGTGTACTGTAGTGTTGAATGAACTTCTGTACTTACAGATGGCATAGCCAGTTCCTGATCCAAACCCACTTTCACATGGAACAAGAGGAAAATAGCGGCAAAGAACATTGCGAGGAACACCACCATCTGAAGGAACATGACATAATATGAAACTATAACTCATTTATAAATATACAAGAATAAACAAACATTTCCACAACATCTCCACATTTACAATTAGACACACATTTGCAGTGATTTTGTCAACATAACTGATCTTTAGTAAGAGATGCAACATAAACTATTAATACAGCTGCTGTTTAGGTAGGAACATACCACTATTATCCTGATGACAGGGTTCAGCAGTGCAGGGGCATAGTATTTTTTCATTAAAGGGAGCAGGAATCCCTGGTTAGGTTTGGATGGGTGTGGGGTTTTCACAGTAACACAGCAAGCTATCTCACAAAGGTTTGCATCCTGTCTCCGGGCATCAAGAGAGAGCAGAGCCACAAAGGCAGTCATCTGTAGAACGAAGTCCATGAGCACAGCTAATGCTGCATACAGAGCAAATGACTTCACTGCAGGCATAGTGCTCAAAGCACCTGAAAGAGAGAGAATGCATAAATTGAGAACACGTTTGCATATATTCAGTTGTATGTGTATAGATGGAATTAATCTGGCCCTGTCAACTGCAGCATTCAGGAGTAATGTATAGATGGGACTAAAAGTCTGAGACCACACTGGAAAAACAAAGATATAAGATTTTGCTTTTTTAAATTATTTTTTTAAAGTTAACCTAAAATCAAAATATAACAAATCTGTGATATTGACCATGTTAAAGGTGCTGTAAGCGATTTCAGCCATTCTACTTCCACGAGACTGAGCTGTTGATTTATCCATGCCTCCTTTTTCCAAAACCCTGCACTCCAAAGATACCAAATAAGCTTTATCGAGACTGATATCGTGCAGAAACAGTTGTTTAAAACAACAGCAGCAAAATAGTGCTCTTAACAGACAAATGTTATCAACATGGCTTAAAAATGGCAGTAAGACTTCATAATTTGCTGCAACTATAACATTCTGAAAATTAGTGAAAGGCCGAAAGCGTCACTGTCTGCGGAATAATTTGTATTTGCTGTTTACAGAGGCTAGAGCTGTCACGGAGACAGGTGAGATACCTTACAACACTTATTTCATTAAGGGAGTGGGACATTTTTTGCATACCTTTACATTAAAAAATCGCTTACAGCACCTTTAACTCCTTAGTACAAAACTCTGTACTTGCTACCACTGTACTTGTTGAAACAACTTTTCTGTACATGAATCAAATATCTCCTTAATTAAGTTGGCACAAATCTGTTGCTTCATGTTTTTGCTTACATGAGCTAGTGACTAAAGGTTATGATAAATATGATAAACATTCTCCATTTTATCCCTGGTTGATAGCATCTAAAACTTGTTCAACTCAGTGTGAGATGCTCACCCAGGAAGAAGCAAACAGATTCAGACAAACTGCAAAGCAGCATGCTGGGAGCCACGTTTCCAAGTACTCTCCCGATATGTTCCTCCCTCTTCTCTCCTGGTCTGCGCATATCTCTCTGTTAAAGATGAAACATGGAACAAGAGACAAAAGAAAACAAGTGTCATGTTTTATGAGGACATAGTCATAAATTAATAGAGAGATCGTAATGGACACATAAAAGGCAATAAAACTGTTATAATATGATACATAATAAGACGTACAAAGGCCCCTAATGAAAAGACCAGTTTAGACCAGCATGAAATTTCCTGGCTGGTTTATGCTGGTACTGGTATGGTGCTGGTCTAGCTGGTTAACCAGCATATTTACAGTATTAGCAGTATCAGATTAGCAAAATGTAGCTGGTGAAGGCGGTTAACCAGCATGGTCTTTCTGAGTAAGTAGTTGACCGTGTAACTCTTGCTGGTTTGGATAGTTAAGAAGCCTTTTGGGGACATGGGCATCCAAAACACAAGATAATGCTGGTGACCAATAATCCTGCTCTTTTTAGCAGGAGGTAGAGCTAAAAAACCACGATAGAACATTAGAGGTCGCCAATAGAGTATTTTGCTGATATGATAACTAAAGTGATGGAAAAGTCAGATAACCAGTTAATCAGCCGATTAAAAAGTATGAAATAAATCCTTAGTCTTTCCTTATTATGATGGGCCCAGACATAAAGGCTACAAGAAAAATGTATAAAATCCTAAACTGGCAGTGTATTTGGTGGGGCTATTTACTATAAACAAGCCCGAAACACACTAAGGACTCTTATTTGGAAATGATGGAGACATGGCTCCATTACAATGCTCTATATGTAAGTATGTACAAAATTAAATGTGTATATATATATATATATATATATATATCACCAGATTTCATTAGTATTATATACAATATAGTGCATGAAGCTGGAGACACAATGTGCTGAAGGAGCATGTTTACATACAGTATATTCACATTTTTCTTTGCGTGCCCTTGCTTCAATTTAGAACACCTCATTATCTAATCAAAATAACAAAATATGCACTGAAGTGAGGATGAACATTTTGATGAATATTGTCAATAATGAAAGATTTAGATGCAGCAAATCCCCATGAGGTGTCAGTTTTTAGTAATGTTTACCACAGACCTTATTTTACTTATAAGTTGAAAAGCCACATAATAAAAACCCATATGAAAATCCAGAGTAAACCAATGGTGAATTTTCTTCTGGATTTGTGGACTACAACCTGAACAGCTCTATAGAAAACTACTAGAGAAATTGAAAACTATTTACTAGTGAGTGAAACTAAAGCTGACACAAGAATGTAGGTCAGAATGTAAAATTTCAAAAATAAAGAAAAATTGAGGTCAAAGAGAAAAACATCTCTTAACCCATTTTACCTGATACTCCAGTACAAAAATGAAGATGTTGTCAGCTCCCACGGCAAGTACAAGGAAGGGCACCACCTGTATAATGACCAGTGAGGATGGGATCCCAATCCAGGCATAGAAGCCCATTGAGGCCAGGACAGAGCATCCAACGACCAGAATGCCACCCAGTCCAACCAGGAACTTTGAGTCTACCTAAAAGAGAAATATTACGACAGAAACTGCATGACATGCATTTCATTGTCGACTAAATAAATAAATGTTCACCATTTTTCCTTCACCATTCATTGTAAATGATGCTTCAGTGTAACTAATTTAACTTTAAATGTATACACATGTAGTCCTCAAATAATATGTGGTTTTTAAAGCTTCATGGCTAACAATTATAAAAGAAAAAGCAAAAAAATGCTTTTTAAAATAGTTTTAGAAGGAGTTTAGATGGTTTAGTATTTAATGTCAATCTATTAGGAGGCATGTTTTAACATTTCATTGAAAATATAGCTTTAATCAATTTTATCAGTGGAAATTCCCAGTAAGCCATTAACTACTCCATTACGCTCTCACCAGGATACGCTTGCAGGATGAATATTCCCCAAGGGCCACTGCTATGTAGAGGAAGATGACAGCATAGCTGATCATGAATATGGGGATATCCTCTGCAGTGGTTCTGTTAATCTCATCTTCCAAAGACCTCTACAGAGCATCAAACAATTAGACCATAACATTGTTATAGGCATAGTTCACCCCTAAGTAAATTATGACAGAATTTCATTTTTATCAACGAAAGATTCTCACCTCAGCCATGTAGGCAAACGTGAAGTTTGTGTTTGGGTTTCTCTGATACTCCTGGACAATTTCAAGAAATCTGCTTTCCCATTCTTCAACCAGCTTAAATTTAATGTTGGATCGTGCATAATTGTTCAGGGAGAAGGTAAGGAGCAGAGCCTCAGCTGTGGTGTAGTCCTCTTCTGAAAATGGAAAGACAAAATCAGCTCAAGCAGTCTTGAAGACAAGGTTGAAATGCTATTGGCCTGTTTTCTGTCTTACCCTCATGTCCTCCCACAGCCAGGAAGGGGAAGACAGGGCCTCCATAGTCTGCCATACAACTCATGCCAAGAGCTGTGATGTCTTTAAATGACAATGGAGAGCTGTGGGCAAGAATATAATATAAATTACATTATACATGGGGGTTACCACTGAATTTTCTAAAGGTGACTCAATATTTATGTATACATTATCAGTATGGATATGTGGCTTACTTTACGCAGTAGATGAAGTGGTCTCTCCAATCAACCTCTTTAGTCACACCAAGCTCGGTCATGTTTGCTTTGGCATTCAGGTTTTCCAAACTGTTTTGGAAGTACTGTGGTAGACTGTTGACAGCACAGTCTGTTAAAGAGGGGTTGTCTGGATTAAGTGGGGCATAGCAAATATCCTTAAGGCTGGCAGTGTGGTTTAGTTCATCTGACCAGAATTCAATTGCCTGGATTCTCTGCTGAAGCTCCAACAGCTCAATGATCAAATCTGCAATAAAGATATACAATATCTCAATGTAACAGGATTGGAGAGCTACATCGCACAATAAGGCATGTCAAAAGTAGGCGACGTACCAAGTACAAATAAATAAATACTAGTAGATAACAATACAAGCCTTTCAAAGGTAGCATATCTTGTTCCTGCGCACTGAACAGACATCTGCTTTTAAACCCAATGTATGTGCATGTGCTTTGAAAAGCTATTGTGCCCCCGCATTCAAATTCAGTTCTTCTCAGTCTTGGCAAGGTTATTAATGTAATTTAAGTAAATGTGTAAAAATCACATTTATATTATCTTCATCTGTCAAAATGAAATACAAAAATGTTTCAATTTGTTAATATATATATTAATATTAGAGCTGTCAAAATTAATGTGTCAACGCATGCGATTAATTAAAAAAGTTTAACCTGTTAATTTTTCTTAATCGCGAGTAAAACATTTACCATTAATTAAGCCCCCTTTTTACTGCAATTCTCCACTTTCTCCACTAACTTTATTCTAAATGCCTGCTATTTCAGAATTTTGGACAATTATGAATTGGATTCAAGAATCATGAAATTGAATTGGTATTGGTATCAGCTACTAAAATTTTGTTATTGTGACAACCCTAATCTTTTTGAGCAAGTTAAAGTCTAGGAAATGCAACAAGGTATTTTTAGAATGTTTTCACTAGTCGTAATCTTTACATGATCACCTTTAGAGATGATGCCACTAAAGTTCTGCTCGCCAAAGAGTAAGGAGTCGTAGTAGTGACTGGGTCGGTTCGGAGCAGTCAGGATCAGCTGATTGGTGCGGTAAAATGGATCGAAATTTGCATCATGGAAGTCCTTCTCACGTCTTGCTCGGCTGTTGGGAGCTGACCAGAGCTGGACAGGATCCGTGGTCAGTTCAATGTTAATTATTCCCACTGCGAATGCCAAAACAATTACAAGGCTAATCAGGAGCACTTTCAGAGGATGGCGTGCCATTATGGTTCCCCAGGTCTGGAAAAGCGAACCCAGTAATTCCTGAGTGGCAAGACTGGCTTTGTCAGTCCATGTAACATCTTTGGGATTGTTATTATGGTTAATCTTATTTCCATTTTGGTCCTTGACACTCTTGCCCTTCCCAGAGTCATTTGACTTGAGGTGCTGAGTAATGCTCTTGAACATCAAGTAGCAAATAAAGACCAAAAAGACAACAGAGAAGATTATAAGGCAGATGACAAGCACACCATCTAGATTACCAATCATGAATGGTTCTGGTAAAGGGTCTGGCTGTGGTACAGCTGGGCAGGATTGCTCACAGTCCTGGCAAGAGCAAGCTTCACCACCCGTGGTTGTGGTCTCATTACAATTCAAAGTCCTTCCAGCAAATGGAAACGTTCCTGGTGGAAGCCCAGCAGTCTGACCCTCTGGTAAGAGCCTGAAATTAATATCCAGGGGAGCCAGTCCATTACTGGAGTCGCCTTGGAAATCATACCAGCGTTGCGGCGTACACAGTGTTGATCCATAGCGACCGCACATAGTGGCTATCGCAAACCCTCCTGTGGCTGGGATTCGTACATTTTTGCAGGATCTAAAAGACGAATCTGAGAAGCTGGTGGCTATGTAGGCCTCGTAACCAACCACAGCTTCCTTATCAATGCCATTGGATTGTGTTATGTTGGCTGTTTTGGTGATTTTTAATAACTGACTTTGATTGGAACTGCAGGTGGTGGCACAGTGAAGATGTGCAAAGTTGTCAGCACAGGATGGGCAGCGGATCAGCACGGCTTTAGAGAGTGTCAGGCTGCTCTGTAGAGAGGTGAGCTGTTTAAAGGAGCAGCAGGCTAAAGTTTCACCCTCACCATTGGCAAACATTGGGCACACACTTTTCAAAAGTTCGTAGTGGCTTCCTATTACATTCACTGCTTTTCTGTAGTCTTTACAGGGTACCCTTGGGGGAATAAGAGCTCCCTCCACAGCAGGGTTGAGCCCGCAGTCCTCATAAAATGAACAGTATCCAGGTTCATGCTGAGCACTGGTTAGGACCTGCAATAGACAGAGAGTTGTAAATGCTCAGCTGTAATTTCTGGTTGGGTTTTGAACAAAATTTTAACAATTTAATCTAAAAGTGTGCCAACTCACTGTATTTTATAGATCTGTATCACACATTTGAGGCCAGTTTTTACTTTCCTTGTCTACTTTTTCACTGACCACCCAGAAAAATGACAAATGAAATAGATTATATTTTCTTTAAAATTTACAACAACAACAACAAAAATATCAGATTTGAAGTAATAGCTGTAAATCTGTAATGCTTTTTCACCAAATGCAGTTAGTATCCAGCAAAAGCAGATGAGTTCAGAAACTTTTATAATCAACAATTACCATTAGAAAATATGCATTGTCAACAGCACATAAAGTAGTTTTTTATCTGGCTAAACAGACAGCTTGGAGGCTTTTGATGGAAACCAACAGAATACAGTGTAAGAAGTTACTGATTTGATTTTTTGTTTTTGTTTTCAACAATTCAATCTGATGCTTACAAGATACTTGAAACAGTCATTTCCTTGAAGCTTTGTAATTTGAGGATCTCTTCATTTCAACAAAGCCTTGCCTAAATATATTATTCAGCATTATAATCTTGATTACACCTTTATATCTGCAGGTATATCAGATTTGTATTTCAACATCCAGTAAGGAAAGAGAAACATAGACATGCAACCACACTGTAAAAAATAAAAAGTTGAATAAACTTTTATTATAAGGCAACCAGCTGCAAAGTATTTTTTGTAACTCAACTTTAAAATGAATTGTACCAGTTTAACAATTCAAGTTGGATTATCAATTCCATGAACTCAATGTAATAAATTCAGTAAACTCAAAAATATCTGTAATTATTAAGTTAAGTTAACTTGCATTTTTAAGTGCAGCTTTCAATTGTCGTGATAATAATATAAAAATATATTCTTTATTAAGCAGATCTACACAAGATCATGTGTCAGCCCCACTAAGATCCAACATAGTTGGTCCAACTAAACAGGTGGTGGAAGTGACAAATAACTAAAGAGACTTAATCAAAGTGAATACTGATCACCCTGATGGTGACTTTAAACAAAACATAAATTCTTACAGCAAACCATCATTAAAATCACACATGGAGAATTGTTTTTTTTTTTAAATACATTCCAAAAGAGATTATTTACATGTCCTCATAAGTATGCACTCTTTGACCAAACACACAGATTCCCACAGATTTTGACTTTAAAAGATGTTTATGACTACTTTATAACATCCTTAATGACATGAGTCAAAAGCTTTTTAATTTCCCTATTATTCTGCCACAAATGGCCTCCTAGGTCTGAGCATCAGTGATCAAACTGAACATGCTTAAAACCCTGTAAATTCTGCCTTCACCACCAAACCTGACATTTTATGTGCTCACTGTTTAAAAATGTACGTTGCTCTGACTTCAATGGCATAAAGGTTGACTTTATAGATTTTTTAAGTAATCTCAACTTTTTAAACATTAAATAGTTCAATGAACTTGTAAAATTTAGTTCATCTGACAAAATTGTAATTTGGCAAATACGTAGTCAACAAAATAAAATGTACTAAGAATGCAGAGCTGTGCCGATGGACAAGTGAGTGTTTCATCAACTGGCCTGAATTATCAGGCCCTAACCACCTACCCAAAACCTTGATTAGTGGTCAATCTGGTCAATATTTTGGCTTATTCTCAAATTATTACATTGAATTTCCCTCAATTATTAATAGATGGTTGCAGCCAATTTGTTTTTCACGTTTACCACCACTGTAATTTTAAATGAAATATGATTAAGATATATTTAGTATAAGAGTAAGACATAAATTAGAATCATGCAACTTCTTTCTAAAGGGCTCCTATGCAGTAAAAATAAATAAATAAATAAACAAATTCCAATGGAAAAGAAAAAATATCATTTAATCACTCATTGGACTCAATGAAATAAGAAACATATTGTGCATGAATTAACTTAACATCCACAAAAGTCTGATTAATCATAGCTTAAATTAGTGCTGACTTCTATCATGTTGTGTTAAAATCACAAAAGGCAATGACTTTGACACAATGACATTATTAAAACTCATTCCAAGCTTTATGAAAATCTGTAACCATTGTTGACAAAGACCATAGAAATGTGTAGAAATGTGTTGTGTCACATTTATTTATTTAATTTTTTTGTAGTCCACTACTTTTTGTTCTCATTCTCCAGGGGTGCTGACAGGAGATATTGTATGCTTGAAAATCCATTAAAATCTTTTTTTCTTTTTTTTTTTGTGCAAAGAAATAAATATCACCCCATATGACCAATCCCCACCCAGTTAAGAAAACAGAATGTACAATAACTACGCAGTCACCACCAAAATCAATAACTTCTCTTTTTCAACATACATACGGCCTATTTCACATATTTTGCAACTCACACAAAGTCGATTGAGAATGCATTTGACACAACATTGGCTATTAGTCTGACAGAACAGTATTATAGAACATGAGTCAAGTGAATTCTTACCATGCAGATAGCAAGTGTGAACAATGTAATGTACTGTGTCCAGCTCATCCTTTGGAAATACATCTCTCTTCACAAGTCTTTGCTATTCAGTGAGTATAGAGTGTTAGTTCCAGTAGAGAGTTGGAGGGCAGAGGGAAGTTAGGAGCTTTAGGTAACAAATAGATCCCCGTTCTACCTCTATCCGTGATTACAGTGTAAAGTAGAAAGCCAAAATTAAATGAAAAGCTTTCTCACACTCATTGGGCGAATACTTGCGTTATCGATGTACAGAGTATTATCTGTCCTGAAGTGTTTGCCATGAATCAGAATGGATAAAAGCCAATCCAGCTGGCTGATAATTAACTAGATGGGCAGACACAACTGAATGTTTGCTACAGAAGCTATGGATCATCTGAGGTACAAAACACCCCCTAACACTCCCAATACCCTTCTATTAATACACATAAATGGATCACAGTTCACTATAAATCAACAACTTGTATTTTTCTTAATGTTCTGTTTGAACTGTTATAGGATGTGAAATGTGATAGTAATGGAATTTCAGTACCTCATGTCTTCATTTTACCTTTATTTATTTATTTTACATTTAATTGTTCTTGCTTCAAAAAAAAAAATAATAATAATAATAACAAAATAATATATATATGAATAAATTCTTCCAGTGAAATTACCTATGATGAAAGATCTTTGGATGAGCCTTTCTCAATGCAAAGAAATTATTGGATAACAGGTAAGATTTGTGACACAAGACTGCAGGAAGTGCTCATTAAATAAAGCTTCATTGTAATCATTTTCAAATTTTCATAATCTAGAGACAAATGAATCACATACTATATAACATTAAGCCTTGTATGACTTTGTTGCTCTTTCAAGGACATAATCTAGTTCAATGTGCAGTTAGACTATTATATTTATTTATTGCACAGTTCTCTGGAATACTTGATTCTGATTGATCATTTACAGCATTCTACAGTTAACTATTTTGGAATAATAACTGAAAAACTGTATAATTGATCAATGACCAGGCAACTGATCTTATCGAAAGTTTTAAAATAATCTACATGAAACCTAGTGAAATAATTTAAACTCTAATCAATATTTCATGTCAATTTTTTAATGTTTTTGTTATATGTAGTCAAATGAAATATTTAATATTTTCATATTTAATTAATCTTTTTTACAGAATTAATTAACGTCCTATTTATGACAGGGGCCTCACTAGACACCTTTTACTGGGGCATGCTCCTCTCGGGACAGACGCGTTGGCACACAGCGGTGCTGTGCAAGATCAGGGAGGACGAGGAACAGGTCATCCTGGTGGCCCCTTACTGGCCCACCCGGGCCTGGTTCTCGGATCTTACGCTCCTCGCGACAGCACCTCCCTGGAAAACGAAGTACCTTCTTTCTCAGGGACGGGGCACCCTCTGACACCTGCGCCCAGACCTCTGGAACCTCCACATCTGGCCCCTGGACGGGATGCGGAAGATCTAGTGGATCTACCACCTGCAGTCATAGACACGATCATCCAAGCCAGAGCTCCCTCCACCAGGCAACTTTACACCCTAAAGTGGCGCTTATTCGTGAATTGGTGTTCTTCCCGAGCTGAAGACCCATAGAGGTGCGCAGTTCGGTCAGTGCTTTCATTCCTGCAGGAGAGGCTGTAGGGGAGGCTGTCTTCCTCCACCTTGAAGGTGTATGTAGCTGCTATCGCTGCCCACCACGACGCAGTAGATGGCTGGGCAACACCCAATACCTTTGCCAGATTTTACAATCTCAGGGTTGAGTCGATCTCGTCCCATGTTTTATCAGGTCCGAGCCGGTAGAACTCGGTAATGCAGCACAACCGACCGGGTGTTCCGGTTGCACACAGCGCCCTTCACTAAGTTGATCCAGTGCGCCTTCTATCCCAGCTTAGTCACTAAGGGTCGCACCCAGGATGTTCTCCTCCCTAGCCTTCCTGCCTGCGAATTCAGAGGAGCAATTTGCGTCCAGACCCACTACGAGTCACAGGTGCTCTGTACTGGGGTCGGGCTCCATGGGCTTAGTTCCCTTTCCAGGCAAACTCCCCGTGATATATTCCCCGTGATATGCCCCTGTTGGCGGACTCGCGTTTCCCTCGGGCAGCCCTGCTACCCCAGTCTCCGTGCTTGTAGAGTCCCCCCTCATTAGGCTGGACCTACCACCACGTCATTTCCCATGTACGGCTTCACAACCCTCGTGGTGTATTTGCCACACATCATCTTCCCCTAGACTGGGCAGGATGTGGCCTCCGCAGGGTCTTTTCCCCCTGAAAGAATATGACCGGGAAAGACCACCTTCCCCAATGCATTTCATAGTGTTAAGATAGCCCCAGCCGCTTCACGTCCTATGTGAGAGACATAGTGAGAGAGAAGGCCACGGCTGCCGGGCTTGCTCCCATGCTAGTCATGTAGCACCTGTCCCACCCCTCAGGGGGCGGGGAACCTAAGGTCTGTATGTGACATCTCTTTGGGGGTGTTGGGGAGGGCTATGTGCAGCCGACACAGGTGCTTCTAGCACGCAGTAGCCTGCTTGCACCTGTCTCGACAGTTCACGTAACATGGTCAGTGCGTGGCGTTTTTATATGAGCTTTAGATTATTATGAGCTTTAGATTATTATGTATGATGGCGCCGCAGATGGCCACCTCGGTGTGGAGCACTCCATTCTTTTGTTGTTTTTGTTTGTTTGTCCTGTGTTTAGTAATATTTTACCAGTCAGTTTTACCAGGGACGAACTGCTGAACATTCGGCAGCACATACCAGATAATCTTTTCCTGGTTTTTGAATATTCTGACGTTTTGCTGGACATTTTAGTTGGAGGCACGGCTGTGTTGTTTAGACGTGCTACGAGACGTAGGCGAGGGAGACGAGCTGGCGAGCTGGTTAAACTCAGTCAGCATGGCGTTCGAACAGCACTGCGAGCATTCATCTCGTGAATCTCCACTCTCTTCCCAACAAAACTGACGAACTACATCTCCTCACACATACTAATAAGGACTTTTCAAACTCTGCTGCACTGTGCTTCACTGAAACCTGGCAGAGTGAAGCCATTCCGGACAGCGCATACAGCTTTCAGCTGTTCAGAGCGGATCGCATCGCGGAGTTAACGGGGAAAACGAGAGGCGGTGGAACATGCTTTTACATCAACGAAAGTTGTTGTACAGATGTAACAACGTTAAAGAGGATGTGCTGTCCTAATCTGGAAGCGCTCTTTATTAACTGTAAACCATTCTACTCGCTGCAGGAGTTTTCTTTGTTTATTCTGGTGAGTGTTTACATTCCTCCAAACGCGTCTGGGAACATCAAATCACAGACACAGAACAACAATACCCGGACTCAGTTATTATTATTCTTGGGGAATTTAACAAAGCAAATCTCATATGTGAACTGCCCAAATACAGACAGCACATTACATGCCCCACCAGAGACTTGAATATATTGGATCACTGCTATACAACATTAAAGGATGCATATCGCTCTGTCCCACGTGCAGCTTTGGGACTCTCTGATCACTGTCTGGTACATCTTCTCCCGACCTACAGGCAGAAATTAAAATCAACAAAGCCAGTTGTAAGGACTGTAAGGAGATGGACCACTGAAGCATAGCTGGAACTACAAGCCTGCTTTGACTGCACTGATTGGAGTGTTTTTGAAGCTGCAGCTACAGACCTGGACTAGCTCACAGATAATGTTACATCATACATCAGTTTCTGTGAGGGTATGTGGACAGTTTTATCATTCAACAATGATAAACCATGGATCACATGTAAACTCAGACAGCTTCGTCATGCCAAAGTGGATGCTTACAGGGGTGGGGATAGAGTCTTGTATAATCAGGCCAGGAACACACCTGAGAAATCAGAGTGGCTAAAAAAGCTACTCTGAGAAGCTGAAAAACAGCTTTCAGCTAACAAGTTTTCAGCTAACGACCCTGCATCAGTGTGGAGTGGCCTGAAACAATTTACTAATTACAGGACTCCAACCCCAACCCTGTGGTGGACCAACGACTGGCTGACGACCTGAATGTTTCTATTGCAGATTCGAAAGGCTCAATTTCACACCCCACACTCACTCGGTCCTTCATTTCACACAAACATTAACACCTCCTGCAACCCCCCACCTCCCCCCTCCTGCTACACAACCTGCACTCAAGATCTGTGAAGACTATGTGTGCCGTGTCTTTCGGAAGCAAAGGTCAAGGAAGGCTCCAGGCCCAGATGGCATCTCACCAGCGTGCCTTCGTTACTGTGCTAACCAACTGGCCCCCATCGTCACAGTGTGTAGTCCCATGCTGCTTCAAACGCTCAGTTATTATCCCTGTCCCTAAGAAACCAAAAATCACAGGACTTAATGACTACAGACCTGTCGCCCTGACATCTGTGGTCATAAAGTCATTTGAGAGACTGGTGTTGGCCCATCTGAAGGACATCACTGGGCCCTTTCTGGATCCCCTTCAATTTGCTTATCGAGCAAACAGGTCTGTGGATGATGCAGTCAACATGGGATTGCATCACGTCCTGCAACATCTGGACAGACCGGGGACATATGCAAGGATCCTTTTTGTAGACTTCAGCTCGGTTTTCAATACAATCATCCCAGCTATACTCCGGACTAAGTTAAACCAACTCCCTGTTCCCACCCATACCTGTCAGTGGATTACCAGCTTTCTGACAGACAGGCAGCAGCTTGTGAGGCAGGGAAAATTCACGTCCACCACCTGTACCATCAGCACTGGTGCCCCCCAGGGATGTGTACTCTCCCCACTACTCTTCTCCCTCTACACAAATGACTGCATCACCAAGGACCCCTCTGTCAAGCTCCTGACGTTTACAGATGACACCACTGTCATCTGCCTCATCCGAGATGATGATGAGTCTGCATATAGAAAGGAGGTTGAACGGCTGGCTGTCTGGTGCAGTCAAAAGAACCTGGAGCTGAACACGCTCAAAACGGTGGAGATGATTGTGGACTTTAGGAGGAACACCCCAACATTGTCCCCCCTCACCATTCTAAACAGCACTGTGGCAGCAGTGGAGTCATTCAGGTTCCTGGGCACTACCATCTCACAGGACCTGAAGTGGGAGATACACATCGACTCCATTGTGAAAAAGGCCCAGCAGAGGTTGTACTTCCTTCGCCAGCTGAGGAAGTTCAACCTGCCACAGGTGCTGCTGAAACAATTATACTCAGCAGTCATTGAGTCTGACTTCAATAACTGTCTGGTTTGGTGCAGCTACGAAATCAGACATCAGAAGACTACAAAGGACAGTTCAGTCTGCTGAGAGGATTATTGGTTGCCCCCTGCTGTGTGGGTATGTATGAAGGTGAGTGTATGTACGTATATGTATAATTATTTATTTTGTATTCTTTTTTTTATTCTTTTTGTTTAATTACCTATGTCTTGCTGCTGTTTTGGTATTGTTTGTATTGTTGTACACTGGAAGCTCCTGTCACCAAGACAAATTCCTTGTATGTGTAAGCATACTTGGCAATAAAGCTGATTCTGATTCTGATTCTGATATGGGACCCCTCGTGTCACTTAATTCGACACAACGTCGAATGAGTGACAGAAGGGGAACGTCATGGTTACTGTTGTAACCTCCGTTCCCCGAGGGAAGGAACGAGACATTGTGTCCCTCCTGCCACAGCACTAGACCTACCACTGTAAACGTCCATACCTTGTTTTTGGCTCCTCAGTGCAAAATCCTGACTGGCACTTGGTGCCCCGCTTCCTTTTATACCTGTATGTCCAGGGCGGGGCAAATTCTGTCAGCCAACTTGACATTGGCCTTTTCTCAGGTTCAGAGGTACGTTTGGCATCCCAGAAAGACCCCTTGTGTCACTTCATTCGACACAACGGCTCGTTCGTCCCAACAACAGTAACCATGACGTTTTCAGTGTGCGTCGTCCAGTGTCAAGTGTCAACATATACAAAATATATAAGATATTAAAATGAATAGTCAGGTTTCAGACATCAGATGAAAATGTCTCAGGAAAAACTCTGTCAAGCCTGTGGAATTGCAGAGAAAATATTATTTTTTTTGTTCTGTAGTACTGTCTTTGATTGTGTATGATAACACTGAATCGATCTTTTGGATATTAAATTAATAATTGAATTTGCTAGTTTAGGACTACATAAACAGTTGGCAGTAACTATGGCTGCAGTCTGCTAAATACCTAGCGGCTAAAAAGGACTATAGTTTGGCTTGTTTTGAGTTGTTTTTGCAAGTAAACTTCATGAGTTTCAAACGTCAGTTTAAACTTACACCAATTATGTTAGATGGCTAGTTATTAATTTATAGAAACGAAACTTCTGAATTTATAAATTAGAGATAGTTCAGCTAGTTTCGCAAGCTAGCAACCAAACTCAGCCAGTTTAGCTATCAACTCCGTCTAGCGATCAATGCTTACCTAGCAACCAACTCTCTGCTCATTCAGAGAACTTTTTGTCTAAAGCCATTTCATCTGAGGCCGTTTTGACTGACGTTGGATTATGCAATTCCATAGACTTACTTGACAGAGGTTTTCCTGATGTGTAATGTGTAATATAGAAGAATGCAAATGTGCAAGAAAGTTTTCTCCGGTTTTGTTATTTGCATATACAGTGTATGCATATTATGCCGTAAAACATGTTGAGAATGTTCATGTACAGTATGTTGAAAATACTTAAATATTTTCATAAAGATTAATATCTCTATGTTTACCTACATGTTTACTTTTCCCAGTACATGTTGCAGAGTAGGAATAGTGGGTTAAGCAAGGGAGGTATGTATAGTGCATTGTGTTGCACACTTCTTGCATGCAGTAGGTTTTCAAAAAGAAGAAAAAAAAGCGATACGATTAATGGGGGCCTGTGCCCCAGTAGAGCTTTATGTCTAGCAATGCCCCTGGTTTATGAGCATCAGCTCAGTAGGTTTTGAGCATCAGCAATGCAGGACAACTTTAAACGACTTTGTATTTGCCTTGAACCACATAGAGATTCTAGATCACTGAGATGTTGCAAAGACAGAATCTAAGCAATTAAATAAATTCTATGGTTGAGATGCTTTTGTAGACATGCCACCAATTAGAGGAGAGTCAGAATCTGGGGACAGGGATGGATGGATGAATGGATGGATGGACGGACGGATGGACAGATAGATAGATAGATAGATAGATGCTTGTGCGAGTGTCAACACAGTGCGAGTCGCGTGCGACCCATTTTAATTTGACACAGAATTCTCTGTTCTAAACCCATCTGATACACGATACTTAAAGGTATTAAATGTACACTCAGTAACTATTTTGTTCATGTCATCTTGGACTTACAGTAACACCAACTGGTGTGGTTGCAGCATCATTCAAAATCAGCAGTTTTCAGTTACAGATGCCATTGTAGAAATTTAATATTCAAAATCAACCATGATTAATTTAATCCAAGAGTGAAAGTGTCCAATAGCAAGACTGCTACTGAGATTAAGCAAGAAGTATTCAGCTGGTCATGTGATTCTAAAATGGCAGCCCCTATTAGGGTGCCCCTGCCCCATGTAGAATAAAGCAACTTTTATAAGGTTACTGATATGACTACAGTCCTCATCTGAGTTAACATAGTCCTAGATAAATTAGTTGTTAATTAACTTTAGCTGTTTTTCTGTAGTTAATAGTTAGTTAATAAAGAGTAATTTTGCTAATGCTTTATTTTCAAATGTGCATTTCTATGTGACAAATTCAGTATTAATAATGTTAACTGCATTTGTGATTAAAAAAAAATTTCAGTATTATTATTGGTTTCTGTCCTTTAATTATTAGATTTAATTTTGATGATAGAATGTTGCATTTGAAGGTGTAATTTTGGTCTTGACACCTCACCGTGGGCCTCACTAATTTTCAAACCCCGGCTATGGCCCTGGTAACATTGTAAAGAGTTTTGAGGATTAGATAAGATGCACTCCTCTGGACTGATACTGAATGTGGGGCAAAGGTGAAGGTAAAAGGAATATTACTTAAAAGCCTCATATCAAGTTCAGATCATTGATAAGATTAAACATGCGTTGATTAGCACAAAGTGATAAACGGATATTAAACATGTTAAAATAGTGTTTCTGAACAAACTTAACTTGGAATCAATTAAGATCAAACTTAGATGCAGCATACATTTTATGTGTATTCATACACACTATTGAATTTTGACATTGATTAACATTTTTAATAAAAAGGACAAATTGTGTTAAATTCATAAAAATGTAATGTCTTTGTAACTGTAAAGATTATTGTTACTCCTAGGTTTAGTAGTCTAGAGCACACATACATACATTTTCTGCTTAAGATATTGCCAGAACAAATGTAAGACTATGGAATTTCATTATAAATGTCCTTTACAACACTATAATATTTTCCCAGCTCATGAATAACATGAGGATTTGCAAGAATAATGCACAGACATTACTGTCAGACGAGGTACTGCGATACAGTTGCTTATAATCTCAGCGTGGGGGTTTAAAACCACTTGAAAGTTGTAATGTTGCCTGAGATTATACACCTCTTCAGAACAGTAAATTGGAAAAATAACATTCAGATAAATGGAGAAAAAAAAAGAAACTTCTATTGTGTCTATCTTGAAAATGTATTTCTATACGTTTTGTAAAAATATAAATTACTATGATTTGCCAGAAAACTGGCACAAGATTGAAGAGTTATTCAAAACAACCAGTCATGGTGTTAATCAGTATTTACTGCAGATGCCATTTTGTGCTAGATACAGTACATTTCCAAAATAGACATTAGTTGTAAGAATATAATCAAATCATCATCTTCACTGGATGATACTTGGTATGTGGGACATGATCAAAATGCTTTGTTCTTCTCATCCTCAAGCCATTTTTATCATTTCTAGAAAGATTCTCTATTCTGTCAGTGGTACATAATGAAAAACTGAGCACCTACATTTCTTCACAATAAAGCGTGCCGCAAATGATAAGATTACGCCTCATTGTATGACATGAATTCACAAAAGATTAGTAAAATAAAATGTTTTATACACTCAGTGGTATTCTAAAGTAAGTTCAACAGCAGAGACTGTAATTTGCCTAGATTGCTTTGTGTGCTTTCTGTTTTCAATGCATTGTAACAGAAGGCAATCCAAGCAATCGTTTGATGCAGACACTCATAGACCTCAACCCTTTACACACAAACCTAAACAAAAAAACAAAAAAAACAATACAAACAGCACAAATTAAGTCAGCAAACAGCAAAAGTATTAGCCAATAGCACTATGCATAATTTATTCATGTTGCAATACAGACTTGCAAATCAGAAACATTGTTCAATTGGAAATGATTTGTTCAGACATTTAGGGTATATTGTTGGTTTAACGTGTGTTTTTTGTCGACGCAAAGTAATTTTTATTATTTGTGATTTTTTTTTATGAAAAAAAAAATAATCATATGATGGACGAAATGCAATTCCGTTCTTTATAGTGTACATTCTTAATAAGCTGATTATAAAGATTGGTACTAGTGATTAAAGGTAGTTTTGGGGAGTAAATATCTAAAAGTAGTACACTATTAATTTAACTACATAGTACACTGAAAAAAATATTATTTTAAATAAATATAGCATAAAAATCTACATTGAATATGTTATTTTATGTGTGAACTGGAAAATAATAAGTCAATTCTACATTTGTTATTAATTCAAACATGTAAAAAGGAATGCTATTTATAAGTAAATATAATTGATGATTATTTGTTATTTTTACAATGCGTCATCCAAAGTTGAAAACGTTGTCATATTTGTTTGCTAATTTGAATAAATTTAATTAGTAAAATAAAATAAGTACATTTTACTTTTTCAAAACTGTTGTTGCATGCACCAGGCTTGAATAATTAATTAGCTTAAAGTTTATTTACACCATTTTTTTATTGCTGATTTTCTTGTTACATTTGGTAACTTCCTGTTTTGTGAAGTATTTTGTTCATTTTATAATCAAAATTACCCGTTCATGACCAAAAAGGTATCTGTTTATTGTTACCATCATCGTGTTTTGTGCACCAAGTGTTGAGGTCTGTGTATGCAGCTTAATATTTTGATCATATTGCCATTAATGCAAGGCTGTAGTACAATGATCATTTAAATTGTATTACCTATTTTTTAAACATATTTAAATTACATGTGTATCAGATTTGTATGAAAAAGATTCTAAAATGTTTAAATTAAATTTACTCTCACTTCAATCAATACTATGTCATGAAATGTGTTCAAATTTACTTTAAAACTGTGTAAAAAAAAAACTTGTGGGGAAAAAAAATCGTACTCTTTCAAGGAGAGAAAATCCAGATTTACAGCCAAGTGATTGAGGCAATATTGTGAATGTTCTTGCCCAAAATGTCCCCTCACTGTTTTGAAGCATTCATTCTAATGAATCAGTTTATTTAAATAATATGTTCTAAAAATTATTCACCAATTCTTTTCAGTATTTACACAGAAGACTTTAAGGCAATTATTTATTTATGTTTTGCAGCGATAGACAAATTAATATTCTAATATTACATTTTTTTTCCAAAATAATATAATAAAATGTAAAACAAATTTTTTACAAAATAATATAGAAGTTAAGCACTTCATCACTATTTTTCATATTCAGCTAAAGAAGATATAGTTTTTATCAGTTGACCTAAAAATCTAACTTAACAGGTTTTATTGAAGTTATATATATACAGGTATATATATATATATATATATATATATATATATATATATATATATATATATATATATATATAAACTCTGGTGGCCAAAAGTTTGGAATAATGTGTAGATTTTGCTCTCATGGAAAGAAATTGTTACTTTTATTCACCAAAGAGGCATTCAGCTGATCACAATGTATAGTCAGGACATTAATAACATGAAAAATTAATATTACAATTTGAACAAAAAGTAAATAAATTCAGAACTTCTTAAACTACTTGTTCTAGTTCTCTAGCAACTAGTTTTCATAAAAATATCCTCCACATGCAGCAATGACAGCTTTGCAGATCCTTGACATTCTAGCTGTCAGTTTGTCCAGATACTCAGGTGACATTTCACCCCACACTGCCTGTAACACTTGCCATAGATGTGGCTGTCTTGTCGGGCATTTCTCACACACCTTAAAGTCTAACTGATCCCACAAAAGCTCAACGGGGTTAAGATCCATAACACTCTTTTCCAATTATCTGTTGACCAATGTCTGTGTGTCTTTGCCCAATCTAACCTTATCTTTTTGTTTTTCTGTTTCAAAAGTGTCTTTTTCCTTGCAATTCTTCCCCTAAGGCACCCCTGAGTCTTCTCTTTACTGTTGTACATGAAACTGGTGTTGAGCGGGTAGAATTCAATGAAGCTGTCAGCTGACGACATGTGAGGCATCTATTTCTCAAACTAGAGACTCTGATGTACTTATCCTCTTGTTTAGTTGTACATCTGGCCTTCCACATCTCTTTCTGTCCTTGTTAGAGCCAGTTGTCCTTTGTCTTTGATGGCTGTAGTGTACACCTTTGTATGAAATCTTCAGTTTTTGGGCAATTTGAAGTATTGTATATCCTTCATTCCTCAAAACAATGATTGACTGATGAGTTTCTAGAGAAAGCTGTTTCTTTTTTGCCATTTTCTGACCTAATTTTGACTAATATCAAACCAAATAGTTTTCAGAAGAGTTTTTTTTTTAAATAATAGCAAGTGATTTTCTGGTTCAAAATTAGTAATTTAGCATGATTACTCAAGGATAAGGAGTTGGACTGATGGCTGCTGGAAATTTGGTCTGTCTAGATTTGATCAAAAATGACTTTTTTTAAAAGTGATGGTGCTGTTTTTTTACATCAGTAATGTCCTGACTATACTTTGTGATCAGTTGAATGCCACTTTGGTGAATTACAGTACCAATTTCCTTCCGAAACAGCAAAATTTGTACATTATTCCAGATTTTTGGCCGCAACTGTATAATATGACTAAATCAACCTGAATATATTGGTTTCACCAATACAAGTAATTTTTAGGGATCATGTTATGATAAGTAGAAATCGTCTGTTCACTAATTGAACAGACGATAATGAATGATGAATCTTATTCACTTTTTAAAATGTATCTTCAAGATACAGTTTACAGTATCTGGTATCTTCATGACTGTGTACTGTAAGCCGTAATCATATATGATTGTAAATGATTAACTGGTTTGTCCTTCAGAATCATATTAATTAGTATCAGGGTTAACAGTATCTGATATGTTACTGATAATACAGATACTGAGGGCAGAGTGCCCTGTTCTAGACAGAGTGACCGTTGCTATAGGAGCAGGAAACATAAGCTGGGCGATGATTAGTAGAAGCCTTGAATTTTGTTTTGATTGTTTTTATAAATGATAAACTCACTGAACTGAAATATGGCAACTTATTTCAGAGTAAACACACACACACACACACACACACACACACACACACACACACACACACACACACACACATGTTGTGTTTCCATGTTTTATGGGGACTTTCCATAGACATAATGGTTTTTATACTGTACAAACTTTATATTCTATCCCCTAAACCTAACCCTACCCCTAAACCTAACCCTCACAGAAAACTTTCTGCATTTTTACATTTTCAAAAAACATAATTTAGTATGATTTATAAGCTGTTTTCCTCATGGGGACCGACAAAATGTCCCCACAAGGTCAAAACTTTCGGGTTTTACTATCCTTATGGGGACATTTGGTCCCCACAAAGTGATAAATACACGCTCACACACACACACACACACACACACACACACACACACACACACACACACACACACACATCAGGTACCAAATATCCTAACCGTTTCTTATTTTCTTTATTTTTTTTCAGATATACTGTAAAATTCATGTCTGATTCACCATCTCCTTCCCGAAAACTCAAACACACTCTTCCCTCACAAAAAAATCAGCTTTGTCATGGGACCATATTATAATGGATAAAAGCCCTAATTACAACAAACTTTTTTAATACTACAATATATGACATGGTTTTTGGGCTTGCAAATGCTGAATCATTAAAGGGATTTTCCTAGATAAAGCGGTCTGAAAAAGTTGCAAACTATGAAAGGGGTTTCCCATTTGTGCTGTTTCCTTTTCTTTTTATAAATCAGATTGAGCAACCCTTTAACAAACACCTCATGTTTGGATCAATCTTCGAAAGCATGACACATCACGCCATCAGAGAGCAAATTTCTTCATCAAACCCCCGGGCATTGAAAACAAGGCACAACTGAATGGGTTTATTATTTATTTTATTTATTATTTTATTATTTTAGGTGTGGTACCACAATGATTATGGTTGTGGAAGGGTGTGGAAGAATTGTACTGTCTTGCTGTTTGGTTTTGAGTCTGAGACATACATAACAACCTCTTGTGCATTTCATGTACGTGAAAATGGGTCAGGTAAACCCCAGCGTACAATGAAAAAATTGACGAGTAAGATTTACTTCACAATTTTTTATAGTAAAATCTATATAAAATCTATATAATTTCATGACATAATATTATTGATTTGATATTTAATTTTAACATTTCAGTAACTTTAACTTACAAATCTTATGCACATGGTGTTTAAATAAACATTCCACAATTTGAACTTTCATTATTAATACTTTAATAATATACCACATGACAAGAATGCAATGCAATCTATCAGACAACATAAGCTTGCATTACTGGCAGATCAAAATATGGTGCTGTGCACGCAGACCTTAACACTTAACACTTAACTACCCAAGCAATCAGACTTTTGAACACTTGATCTCTCACAATCAACAGTCAGCACTGCACTTTATTAATATTCATCTTATTATCTCACACTGGACTGTGAAATATATTTTCCACAATATAACAACTGCATATATATTTGTATTACTCTTATTTTTTATTTTTATTGTATGTGCATTCTATATTGTGTGTATTGTTTTCTGTACATTGTATATAAATATTGTGTTGTGTAAATATGTTGTTTATTGTAATTGGTATATGTCTCGTCTCTGTCATGACTGATATGTTGCTCGGAACTGCACACAAGACTTTCACCTACTGTTGCACTTGTGTTCATAGTAGTGTGTCAATAAAGTGATTTGATTTGGTGCACAAAACAAAATGATGGTAAGAATTAAAAACATTTTTTATCATGAATGGGTAATTCTGAGAATAAAATTAACTTAAGATTTCACAAAACAAGAAGTTACCAAATGTAATAAGAAAATCAACAATAAAAATTGTGTTAAAAATGTTTAAGCTCATTAATAACAGCTTTGAAAAAGTCAATTTGACTTATTCTATTTACCACTGCAATGTACTCAAGATATGACAAGATTTTTTTTTACTTTAGATGACACATTGTAAAATATAATCAAATAACAATCAATAATATTTACTTATAAGCTAGAGCATACATTTTTACATGTTTGGATTAAAAGCAAATGTAGTATTTACTTAATATTTTCAAGTTCATGCCTAAACTGACATATTCAATGTAGAAAGTACTTCATCTTTTTTGCTATATTTACTCCACCAAAAAAACAAATTGTCAGTGCATGTCTGCAAATATGAAGATTGTGTACTAACTCAGAATGTATGAAAATTTTGCATGATTGTGGAAATACAAACAAATTAACCATGGCGGGGTCTCAAGGGGAACTGGGGGTGCATTCTGACACTTCTGACACCCTTTATACCAATGGCGAAACACGAGTCCAATAGAAATTATTAAGAAGGAGCACCTCTTCCGACAAAGAGATAAAGAGTTGCCCACCTTAAAGATCAAAGATAACATCCTAGGTCCGCCCCTGATATAAACACATCTGCTGAACATATAGTTTTTGTAGGGTGATACATTATATGTTAAACTTTGGCCAGAATGTTCTGCCAAGTGATAAACTATCAGTTTTCTCTTACTTTCTTATCATCTTTTATATATATATATATATATATATATATATATATATATATATATATATATATATATATATATATATAAATGGCATCTTTTTGGCTAAAATGGTGTTCAAGTACCTATACATTTGATTTACTGAAATTAACCATTTCCTTTGCAACATTTCCTGATTACAGTTGTCTCTTTAAATGTTTAGCATTACTGCTTTTTGTACCAGTGGGTAGCAATGTTCTTTTGATATTGACACTCAGCAAATTTTCATTATCTCTTATGCTAAGTACATATGTGTCTGTGTGTTCATATATATGTCTGTGTTAACTCATCTTTGAACATTCACTTTACTGTACATTTGGGGCACCTACATGAGTGTAAATTGATAGATGATGGTTTGGGTACATGGAAACTTTCAAACTTTCCGATGCCCTCATGTGCATATACTTTCATTGTTATCACACCTACCTCTGGAAATTATTGCAGTATACAAAGGAAGTAAGGGGGTAATACACTGAAAAATATGGTAAACTTTTAACCTCATTGTTACCTCAAGGATATATTTCTACTTGATCTAACCCAAGTTACTTTTGTTGACTTAATATAAATTGTTAGGTTGATGTAGTCAGATTAAATATCATTTTCAACATGAATAATGCCAGTTTAAGCCTACATATTATTAAATGAGGCACATTTTTAGGTGACCTGACAAAACATTTTGACTTTTGAATATTCTGTCTTTAACCCTTTGTGACTGTCCTTTTCATTTCTAATGAAGCAAGCTCTTGATATGTGCACTCTAAAGGGAGCATGGCAATATTATATAAATGTAACATTCCCTAACAGTGTTGTGGAAGAGCCCTTTGTTAAAAAATGCATTTTCTTACTTTAGTTTGGAACGACACTTCGAGTGGCATCCCCTTCCCACAGTGACTTTCAAGGGCACAAAAATGCTGTTTGGATAGCGCCAATACTTAAAGCTGTGAGTAAGACACAGGCAGCTATTATGACTCAATTAGACAGTTATCTACATTTCCCTTATGACTCAGTAAACTTGACATTGCGTGCTAACACATATGGGGAGTTGTCCTTCCACATGACCAAGTTGAAACCTCTATACAATAATGCCGATATTCTAATATTGGCTATAGTGTTTGAGCCCTGCCCTTGTTCTTTATGTTTTCCTTGTGTGAACCATGAGAGCTGCGTACACTATCTGGGCTGTATTCACACAGTGTCAACTTTCATGGAGGCAATCTGCCCTCACTGTGAGGGCATGTGCTTGCAAATCGCCATCTGTGGGGATGTGGACGTGGTCGTGTAGCTGTCTTCGGGAGAGGGAGAGCGGTAAGGCTCATCACCTGGGCTGTCATTATCATTAACAGCTGTCTCACATTATAGTGATGTAGGAATGAGACCTTACTAAGGCAGACAAACACATCAGTCGGGAGAAAGAGAGAGACCAGAGAGAGACTGTTCCTGTACGTGTGACACAAATTATTGACTTGTGATTACTTGGTCACTGAGTGCCCTTTTGTTTAAGTGTTATTAATGACACTGAAGAGTAATAAAAGACTCAAGTTGACAGTTTCCGCTGCCCCCTGACTCTTCCATTTGCACTGAATATACAAACTCTGTTACACCCTCGTTCTAAGGTACGACTCAGCCTCACGCACCCTCCCACCGCCTCTGCTGTGATACCTGAGGGATTACACGAGGAGGGATGGCAGGGCTGCGAGTTCGAGCAGGATGAATTTGAGTTGGACCTCGTGGCAATTCCTCATGTCGGACTACGACACACAAAGCAGGATTTACAGCTGTTAATTACTCGTTTTGGAGAAGGACGGCAGGCTTTGACCCATTCTAGTTCTGAGATGCATTGCAGTCGCAATGCGCCAATTCAAAATGTTAACTCATAAACCAATTGCACTGCATTACAGGCGGCTTTTTAGATTTGCGTTCGAGGGAACTGCCTATAAATTTAAGTCCTTAATTTCAGTCTGTCTTTTATGCCCTGCACGTTCCCGAAATGTATCGAACTGACGCATTCAGTCATGAACACCATTTTACAGGCCAGAGAGCTGTCCTCTACACGCTAAAATGGAATGTGTTCACTGACTGGTGTCTTTCCTATGGCAAAGATTCGGTAAACTGCCCAATACATGAAATTCTCATATTTCTTCAATAGTGATTAGATGCAGGACCCACTCCATCAATGCTCAAATTTTATGTGGTGACTATATCTGAGTATCATGCATCTGAAGCCAGCGCCAATATAGGCAAGCATGATTTAATCATAAAGTTCCTTAGAGGAGCAAGACGATTAAACCTACCTCGACCGGCTACAGTCCCGACTTGGGACCTAACTTTGGTCCTAAAAGCACTCGCAGGGTCCCCCCCTTCGCGCCTTTGGACTCTGTATTTGCACATGCTCTCCATTAAGAATGTACTACTGCTGGCTCTGGCCTAAGTAAAACAGGTCGGTGACTTACATGCACTATCATTTGACAATTCATGCCTGAAGTTTGGCCCCAGTCTTTCAAAGCAACTGTCAAACCCAGAAAAGACTATGTGCTAAGGTTCTAACCATGCGCTTCAGAGTGCTGGTGATTCACCTTTAAGCTTTCTTCCCTCCTCCATTTATTTCAAATGAAGAACAATCCTTGCATTTGTTATGCCCTGTGTGGGTGCAACATGTTGAGCGTTTCTGCCAGTTCAGACTGTCTGATCAGCACTTGTGTGCTATGGAGGACACATGAAAGGAATTTCCATCTCCAAGCAAAGAATTTCTCACTGGATCGTTGATGCAATTGCCCTGGCTTATGAGTCACAGTGTAAGATCTGCCCAATTGGTGTTAAAGCACACTCAACTAGAGGCATGGCCTCCTAATGGGCATAAACGAACGGTGTGTCTTTACAAAACATATGTTTTGAAGCAGGATGGACTTCTCAAAACACATTTTTTAGTTTTACAACCTAGACGTAATGTCTCTCTCTTCACAAGTCCTCTCTGTTTAGAGTGCTTGCTATTTAATTTGCCAAACACTTATGCCCCTCCACTTAAATATGGTATCCCCATCATTTTACTTAACCTTCTGCATCAGGCCATTGTAATTTACCATAAAGTCACAACCACTTTCATTATAAATAAACTCCGTTCCCGACTGGGTTTGTGAAGGGGTTTATTCATACTATATGACTAGAGTTCATTCTGAGTGCTTCCTTTCTGGCCTAACAGGAGGTTCAATGACTTGTGGCATACTCATGTCGGTCATCATCCTGCAGGACTGCGGTGTCAAGGTTATGTTGTGTAGTGCTGTATGATAGGATTCTGTTCATCATATGCATTAGCATGCAAAGATAAGTGTACTGAGTTTTAAGGGAATGTCTCAGTTACGTATATGACGTCGGTTCCCTGAGATGAAGGGAACGAGCCATTGCGAACTCTGGCAGCACTACAAGACACAGAGTTCTTCAAAAGTGGGAGTGATGCACTCCTTGTCCCTCAGTCAGAAAATTCTGAGGAATGTTTGTGCACCAGCTTTTATAGCACACAGCTTCACACCTAAAAGGGTCACCATACCATGCAACACTATAGCCAATATTGGAATATTGGAGAGATGTAGAGATGTTTAAACTAGGTCATGTGGAAGCACAACTCCCCATAGCACGCAATGTCTCATTCCCTTCGTCTCAGGGAACCAAGGTCACGTATTTAACCAAGAAGTTTTCCTGAGCAACCACTAGGTGGTGCCATGAGGATTCTAATTGCCTGTTTTCTGTTTCTGGTCTTGAGACGCAATGTAAAACTAACCGAAAAGAGCGATCCAAATGAAGAACAACAATCATTTAAGTGTAATTTGGAGGCAAAATGTCATGTTCAACTTGTGCAGTTGTTGGTTGTCATAACAACTAGTAGTTAATGATATCAATGTAACTAAACTCGGACCATCGAATCATGTCACTCAGGTGAGGAACTATATAAAAAAAAGTTCATATCAACTGTGAAATATCAGCATTATAAAGCCACATGTTTTTTTTTACCAGTTCTATAAATGTAATACTTTACCACTAATATTAAACACAGATGTGGGTGAAAACACTGGAGACCGGAAATTAAAAAGAGGTGAACCTTGGAACACTTCTGCGTTCAGGAAAAATATGGATATGGGGCCCCCTTGTGGCCCAAGAGAGAAGGGAAAATGCAGCTGCAAGTAGAGAGTTACCTAGTTTGTGTTATTAATATATTCCCATATTAATTAAAGGGGTCATTTAGTGCTTTTTATATAATTTTATTATCTTCCCTGAGGTCCAATGATAATGTTATAAAAGTTTTTCTTTGCACCAAAAGAGTCACAATTTAGTAAACTATTATAATTTTCCACCCTGTTTTTGGCCCTTTGTCTGAAAGGCTTGGTTTTGGCCTAAGCGCCTCCTTAAAAGTTCAACGTAAACACCCATGGTTCTGATTGGCTAACATCATGCAGCCCCTCAAATTCAGCAAACTCAATCGGAAGAGAACGAACCTTGACATTATAAAACAAAATTGCAGGGTTTACACATAACGCAGATCCAACACATTGCATCCGAATATATTAAACTGTCCATCTCAAGCACAACTGTTAACACTCAGCACAAACTATCAAACAGTCATGAAATATTGACAAATATAATGGTTTACTAATGCTTTTGAAGTGTTTTTAACGGTCCCATCCCGTCGCAGAGTCCTCGACACTGCCGTCCACCCAGGGGAGCGTCGCTGCCATCTGCCGGTTGGCGGAGTAGCCCGACCGCCCGGATGCGGGGTACGGCCGTCGTCCGCGGGGCAAGTGGGGACTGGATACCCCGACCGCCTGTAGCGAGGGAGCTGCTGCCGGGGGCGGAGGAGTGCCCTGCCGTCCCCAGAGACGCGGAGGGGTCGAGGGAAGACCGCCGTCCGCGAGGGGAGGAGCGAAGAAACTCTCCGACCGCCCGGAGCGGTAGAGCCGCTGCCAGGGGCGGAGGAATGTCCCCATTTGCCGGCAGAAAAGCGGAGGCGCATTCTACCCGCTGGGGGTCGACGGTTTCACTCCGGTTCGCCCGGGGTTGGAGCGGCTGTCGTCCGCCTGAGTGTGGAGGAGTGTTCGAGGACCACGCAACGGTACGTCAGAGAACCGGTGAGTGAGCTTTTTCTCTCTCTCCTCTCTCTCTCTCTCCCTTTCGCACTGTGTTGGCCTTTTCCCTCGCCTATTTTGTTGTTGTTTGTCCCCTTCTGTCTCCTCCCAGGGCGAGGAAGGCGGGGATGACCACGCGAGATACACCCCGCCCCAGGGATGGGGGGGTGTAAGTCATGCCGGTGGCACCCCGGCCTGAGATAACGCCGGGAGGAATGTGGAGCGGAGGGGGCGGGGCCGGGTCGGAGTATCGCGCGCCCGGTCCCCAATCGGCCTGATGAGGCGCGCGAGGGATAAAGGCAGCTGGTGACGATTGTTCGAGAGAGAGTGAATTACGGACATGTCCGTCATGTGTGTTTATGTTTGTGCTTTTGATTTAAGTTTACATTAAAATATTATTTATGTTGACAAGCCGGTTCTCGCCTCCTCCTTGCCCATCCTTTAACTGTTTTACAGTTATTTTGTAGTGGTTGCCTCTAGGGCTCTTTGAAATAACTGAAATAATTTGGCAAACTAATATGGATCAATTAATAATAATTGTTCAATTATTGAAAAATAATTGCTTACTAGAATGTCTGTCAACCAATCAGAATCAAGCATTCCACAGACCCATGGTACAAATACAAATAAGCAATTTTTTGTGACTTCACAAACAGACAGATTTCAAAACGAGACATTTCAACATGGTGGCAACTATAAATGCTCTTTTTAGGATGGGGAGGAAGTTTTGAGTTCTGAAAATCTATATTTTTATAGTAAGCTACAGTTACCACTTATAGGCTATATGTCTTAATACAAAGGGAAATTTGATTTTCCATTTTAAGACTACAAGTAGGATTTCACTTAGGGCCGCAATATGCTATGAAACGGCCTCGAGAGCAGTATACAGTAACAGAAAGTGACATTCTTTTTTTTATTTGACCCAGCATTCGAAAAAAAAAAAAACAGCTGGACACATTGCGACGTTTAAAAACGTGCGTCTAGAACATAAGTCCCCATGAAATAAAAATTGACCATACTTACTTTGTTTGCCTAAATTGATCGTTTTGTGGTGAACAATTCATCCATGCAAGTCAATCCACACAAAACAATTTTTTGGCTTCGTAATCTTTAATCAAAATCTGAAAATTCCCCGCCCCTCTGCATTGGAGGACCTTGCCTGATGACGTAGGTTTGACCTTAGGTTTGACGTAGGTGTCTCCTTAACATCCGTAACCACGCCCCTCCAACTGACAGTAGACAGGCTGCCTGTGTGTTTGCGAGCATTGACAGCGTGTGAAAGGAGAGATGGCGAGGAGGTGCATTTTTGGTTGTGACACTCACGGAACACTTTTTACCATTCGAACCCTCCGCATGTAACGGCTCAAACATGTAAGGTCTGATTCCCCCCGTGACGAAATGATCCTCCGTGTGTTCCTGTTCTTCTTCATCTTCCTCCTCCTCCTGCTGCAGGAAGGGGACTGCTGGCGGTGTTTCAGGCGGCGAGTAATCCAACCGATTGTAAACTTGCCTTAAGATCTGCCTCCATTTCTGAATGACACCTACTTTTTTAGATCCAATCAGGTGCTAGTTGGAAAAAAAGCCACGCCCACTATTTTGCCTCTTTTAGTATTCCGTTTCTCTCGGAAATACGTCACAACACTGGAGAGAAGTCGTTTGCAACTTCCGGTTCACGGGGACTTTAAATATAAAAACAATGGGAAAAGAGCAGACCAACAAAAATAGCCTAAATGTTTAGTGTGAACGGCCCCTAACCACTGATCTATCTATCTATCTATATATCTATATATATATATATATATATCTATATATCTATATATATATATATATATATCTATCTATCTATCTATATATATATCTATATATCTATCTATCTATCTATCTATCTATCTATCTATCTATCTATATATATATATATATAGTTATATAGATTAGTGCCCCTAACTCTGTTTTATGGTTGCCAAGCAGCTTGGCGCATTCATGTAGAATATGCTGTCAGTGGTGCGTTTATCTACATTTTACAACGGAAAAACGATCGTTTTTTATTTTTATTCAAAAACTATTATGGGGCTTCCATGTCTTTTCTGCTGGCTCTTGATTCTGAGTGTCTGTCCCACTGTAAGGTCCTGTCTGCAGTGTGACCTAGTGGTTCGTTATATACACGAAGATTTCCTTTCGTCAGTAAAAGACATCACTGTCATCGATCAGATTGGACTGAATGATATCATTGATCATGCTTACGTCAACTATCGGGAGACCAGTAGATCGTTTCGTGGTGTTATTGGTATGTACTGAGGAGTGATTGATGTTAGCCTATACAATGATGCATATCTTTAAGATGCTTAAATTTTTATCTTTAAAAGCCTTATTATTTTTACATAGAAACTGGTCCAAAAGTTATTGAGCGGATTCCTCGCTGTACTTTTCTGCATATCGCTGCCCACTTCGGCATATTGGCCATATTAGTTTTTGGCCCGTTCTGCATAACGCGTAATCTGCATAAAGATTATCGCGGCCGGCCCGGTTCTCCCGATGGCCAGTCCACCTCTGATCTGCCCCAAAGTGCGTCAGCGAATAGGGAAAATGCCCAGTATGCCAGATTACCAATCCAGCCCTGTATGGCTATGAGTTCAATAGTTCATTGTAAAAATGTGGATAGGCTGCATACAAATGAACACGTTTTATTAAAGGCACGTATGATTTGAATAACCTGACTACATTAGGTTAAAATAAAATTTACATTAGGTCATTTTTTAAGGGTCAGATCAGCTTGCAATAGCTTCATCCTTGGATATCACTGCTATGTTATTATGACATTACTAATTGTATTATTAAATATAATTGGACATAATCTTTTGTATGCAAGAATCGCCAAATGATAATTTGTCTTTTGAAATTATATTTGTATTATGCTTTTGTGGTATCTATTTGCTTTAGACCCTACAACACTATATCGGGCACGAACAGAATATCAGAGTGAGTTCAAGAGGCATTGGAAAGAAGACAGGACAGGTATGTGTAAACATTCATCATTGTCATATGAACCTACAGGTCATTCATTCATTTTTTCAAACAAAAAAGCAAATGTCTAGATTGATTTAGAGAGTAAAAGTGTGACATGACACTCCATGAAATATGTCTAATTAAGGATGAAGACATTGTCAGCATTTGAAATGTTCAGTTTTTCTTCTTGTGTAGGTTCTATTCAGTGGGATATGATAAATATAGTGGAAAAAGGGAAGAGAATCCTTCAGAAACATTTGGACCTTTTTGTTGCCCAAGGTGGGATGGATGGACATAAACATTTCAAAAGTGGTCCCAAAAATGATTTGGACACTTAAGATAGACTTAAAATATATATAATTTATTTATAAAATATCAAAAAGATGAATAAAGCATTTTTTTGTAAACAATAGATATGCTGTTCAAAATTCTCAAAAATACTGTTTAAGACAAAAAATTAATAAATAAATAAATTCTGACCCTTTATAACTATCAAATGTGAACAAGTCCATATTTAAAGGCTTAGTTTACCCCAAAATTTAAATGATCTCATTTACTCATGCCATCCCAGTTGTGTATGACTTTCTTTCTTCTGCAGAACACAAACAAAGATTTTTAGAAGAATATCTCACCTCTGTAGGTCCATTAGTGTTGCTCCAATACAAAAATTATTTTGATGAAATCACACAGAAAATGACTTGATTAAAAGGACTGCATAAAGTCTCACAGATACAAATTATGCATTTACCATTTTAATGCATTCAATGCTTTCCATGTTAAATGTTTTAATTAAATGTTATGATAAAATGGTGTTTAATCAAATTGATACTGTCACGAACCCCGCTCCCTCGCTCCGCCCCCTCGAGCTTCCTTGCTCGTTTTGCTCCCTCGGGCTTCCACGCCCGTTTTGCTCGCTCGAGCTTGCACGCTCGTTTTTGCTCCTACGAGCTCACATGCTCGTACACTATCTCCCCCCTCGGGCTCACATGCTCGCTCCCAGTCGCCAGAACATTATGTACACCTGCACTCGTCTCAATCTCCACATTAGTTTCACCTATACTCGTCTCATCACCTTTCATTGTTTACACCTGCACTTTCCCCTATATATATCACAGCACATTCGTTTCACACCCGTTGGTTATTGTATTTAGTTTCCCGTGTCTTTGCCCCCCGCTAGTCTCGTCTAGTTTTGAACTCCTCTTAGCTTGCCAGCTCCCCTTGTTCCCCTGTCTTTTGCTCCCCACTAGTCCCGTCTAGTTACTCGATTCTGATTACCCCGGCTTTGACCCTCGCTTCCCTCTACCACTCTCATTGGATTTGCCCCCTTGTTTATATCTTTGATTCCCCGGCTTTTTGACCCTACGCTACCCTGACCATTCTCCCTCTGGATTTTCCGTGCTGTAGTTTTGTTTGCCTGCAAATAAACGCAGTTTTGACATACATTGTGACTGTCTCATCTTGTGTGTGTGTGTGTGCGGGTTACAGAATAACCAACCTCACCGTAGACAGTCACAATGCCCCGCGCTGAGGATTCGCGCAGCTCACCAGAGCGGAGGTACACCTCACATTTAGCGCGAGGAGCTACTGTTTGGACACTTGACCAAGCGCTCGCGGCCCAGGGGCAGCAGGTATGTGCTATGTCTGATTTATTTCACCCTGTTTCACCTGTGTCTGCCCCTGAGCCCGTTGATGCTCTCCATGCATCCGCGAGCGCCGTATGCTCTCCATCCCCGGAGAGGTTTTATGGCTCTTCTGACTCTAACCAAGGGTTTTTCATGCAAGGCAGCGGTTGTGTAACTCATAACCCCGCCCTTGACATTATGGAGCCAGCAGCCTGACTCTTGGTTTTGCGCCAGGGGAGCCAACCCTTGGAGGCTTATGTTGTGGATTTTTGTGCCCTGGCTAACCAGGTGAATTTTGATGAGGTGGCTCTGAAAGACATTTTTCAATATGGACTGAATGAGCCAGCCTCATCATTCATGCCTGGTGGTCGCTGCTCTCTCAACCTGGCTCAGTTTATTGACCTCGCCCTACTGTGCGCTGGTTCCTCGTTTACTGTGGGGGAGGCAGAAACTGAACCAGCGTTCCACACCATGGCCCCAGTCTCGAAGCCTACCACGGCCCCAGTCTCGAAGCCTACCACGGCCCCCGTCTCGAAGCCTACCACGGCCCCCGTCTCGAAGCCTGTCACGGCCCCAGTCCCGAAGCCTGTCATTGCCCCAGTCCCGAAGCCTGTCACGGCCCCAGTCCCGAAGCCTGACACGGCCCCAGTCCCGATGCCTGACACGGCCCCAGTCCCGAAGCCTGTCACGGCCCCAGTCCCGAAGCCTGCCACAGCCAGCGAGTCAACGCCCACGCCTGCCATGGCCAGAGAGCCAGCGCACACGCCCGCCACGGCCAACGAGCCAGCGCCCACGCCCGCCACGGCCAACGAGCCAGCGCCCATGCCCGCCACGGCCAACGAGCCAGCGCCCATGCCCGCCACGGCCGGCGAGCCAGCGCCCATGTCTGCCACGGTCAGCAAGCCAGCGCCTGTAGCCTCGACCACCCTAGAGCCAGCGCCTGTAGCCTCGACCGTCCCCATGGCCACGTCCCCTGTTGGCCGAAGACGTAAGAGAAGGAAGAGGGCCCCTTCTCCCCAGTCTCGTCTTGTGCTCAAGACCGCAGAGGTTCCCTCAGAGTCTTCCACAGCTCTACCGACCTCTGCTCCGCCCTCAGAGTCCTCCACGGCTCTGCCGGGTTCTGCTCCGCCCTCAGAGTCTTCCACGGCTCTGCCGGGTTCTACTCCGCCCTCAGAGTCTTCCACGGCTCTGCCGGGTTCTGCTCCGCCCTCAGAGTCTTCCACGGCTCTGCCGGGTTCTGCTCCGCCCTCAGAGTCTTCCACAGCTCTGCCGGGTTCTGCTCCGCCCTCAGAGTCTTCCACGGCTCTGCCGGGTTCTGCTCCGCCCTCAGAGTCTTCCACGGCTCTGCCGGGTTCTGCTCCGCCCTCAGAGTCTTCCACAGCTCTGCCGGGTTCTGCTCCGCCCTCAGAGTCTTCCACGGCTCTGCCGGGTTCTGCTCCGCCCTCAGAGTCTTCCACGGCTCTGCCAGCCTCTGCTTGCCCCTCCTAAGGCTCCTCCTCTCGAGCCTCCCAGAGCTCTACCTCCCAAGCCCCCCAGGGTTCTGCCTTTCAAGTCTCTCGAGCCTCCCAGAGCTCTACCCCTCAAGCCTCCCAGAGCTCTGCCTTTCAAGCCTCTCAGGGCTTCTCCTCCCGAGTCTTTCAAGGCTCCTCCTCCCAAGCCTCCCAGGGCTCCTCCTCTCGAGCCTCTCAGGGCTCCGTCCCTCGAGTCTTTCATGGCTCCACCCCTCAAGCCTCTCACGGCTTCGCCTCTCGAGTCTCTCAGGGCTCCTCCCCCTCTCAAGCCTCTCAGGGCTTCCCCTCTCGAGTCTTTCAGGGCTCCACCTACTTCCAAGCCTCTCAGGGCTTCTCCTCTCGAGTCTTTCAGGGCTCTTCTTCCCCTCGAGCCTCTCGGGGCTTCGTCTCTCGAGCCTTCCAGGGCCCCACCTCTAGAGCATCTCGAGTCTTCCACGACCTTTTTCCCCGAGCCTCTCACGGCTCTACTCCCAGAGACCAGAGCTTCCTAGGGCTCCGCCTCTCGAGCCTCCTACGGCTCCGCCTCCCGAGCCTCCTACGGCTCCGCCTCCCGAGCCTCCTACGGCTCCCCCTCCAGAGCCTCCCACGGCTCCACCTCCCGAGCCCCTCACGGCTCTGCTCCCAAAGACTCCAGAGCTTTCTATGGCTCCGCCTCTCGGGCCTCCTACGGCTCTACCCCCCGAGACTACAGAGCCTGCCAGGTCGTCGCCTCGGGGACCTCCCACGGCGCCACCTCCATTGGCTCCACCTCCTGAGCCTTCCAGGCCTTCCCCCCTAAAGCCTCCTTCGGCTCCACCTCCAGAGCCTTCCAGGCCTTCGCCCCTAAAGCCTCCTTCGGCTCCACCTCCAGAGCCTTCCAGGCCTCCGCCTCTAGAGCCGCCCATGGTGTCACTGTCATTGGCTCCACCTCCTGAGCCTTCCAGGCCTTCCCCCCTAAAGCCTCCTTCGGCTCCACCTCCAGAGCCTTCCAGAACCACACCTCCAGAGCCGCCTACAGTGCCGCCTCTGACGGCACCGCCTTTCACGGCTCAGCCCGGACTTCCTGACCCCCTCCCTGTCCTGTGGCCTCTTCCCTGGCCTCCGGACCCTATTCCTGTCCGGTGGTCACCTTCCAGACCCCCGGACCCAGTCCCTGTCCTCCAGTCGCCTTCCAGACCCCCTGACCCAGTCTCTGCCCTTTGGATGCCCCCTAGATCTCCCGACCACCCGCCTGTCCGCTATGTTCCCCCTGACCTTGCCTTGAAACTGCCCATTGACCCCATGGACTGTCTCATTTCCCTCTGTGCCCCTTGGATTGCCCTCAATTTTGTTTGTGTGTTTTGTGGGTTGTCTGTTCAGGGTTTTTTGTTTGTTGGGATCGTCCAGCACCACTTCCCAGAGGTCGCGCTCCTCACAACCGAGCGCGGCCGTCAGGAGCCGTCCGTTTTAGAGGGGGGAGTACTGTCACAAACCCCGCTCCCTCGCTCCGCCCCCTCGAGCTTCCTCGCTCGTTTTGCTCCCTCGGGCTTCCACGCCCGTTTTGCTCGCTCGTTTTTGCTCCTACGAGGTCACATGCTCGTACACTATCTCCCCCCTCGGGCTCACATGCCCACTCCCAATCGCCAGAACATTATGTACACCTGCACTCGTCTCAATCTCCACATTAGTTTCACCTGTACTCGTCTCATAACCTTTCATTGTTTACACCAGCACTTTACATTGCTTACAGATAATAATAATAATAATACAACCATAGACTATTATATAATTGTTATTATGAGTATTATTGCTACTTTTTGAATATTACATTTGTATACAGTAGTTATATTTTTCTGTCTTCAATTTCACGCATCCAGTTGAATGGAGCTTTCATTTTAGTGAGGCTTTTATTTCGACAGAACTTTGAGTTCTTCCTGTTTTTGACGGGTTAGTAATATCAAACTCCCCATTAATGCTGGGATAATCCTGTCGCAACTCACAATCTGATATCTCCGAGCTGCACCTGAGGAGTTCATTTAAGTGGTAACAGCCATTTATACTTTAAATGCACTGCATGAAAATGAAGCACCAGTAGTGAGTGTTCGTTTTTGTGAGTGTGTGCGCATGCACGCCCATGTGTTTGTGGGGGGAATCCTATAACAGAGCAGCACCTCTTGTACATTCTGTAGCATGCAGCGCATGTAACTGTATATTACTTAATTCAATTACATCCTTCTGCAGTTTAATGATCACACTTAGCCATATCCAGAGGTTTTTTATTTGTCATTGATTTAATCTCAAAACTGTCACATCTCATATAATTTTACTAATGACAACATACTTTAATGTGCTAACAAAATCAGCAACAAGATGATATCATATCATTTGAAATTTTTTGGTATCGCGATTGTAACACTTCCCAAGGAAGGAGGACAGGAAACAGGTCTTCACCACAAGGTAAGGTTTTAATTCCCTTTTTGTTCCGTACAATCTTATTTTACAAACACAATACAACACAATGCCAAACACTGGGTTCGCATGTCATCTCCCTCCTCTGGGGCCCTCTCGCTGCCTTTTATGCCGCTCTCCTCGTACTCACTGAAATTAGAGACAGGTGTTTAGACATAATTTAGCTCAGGTGTAAGCGCCCTTACCGCTTTTCTCTCCCGGACGGGCGCTTGACCACGCCCCCGCTGCCACATACCCCCACCGCCCGACTCAGGCCGGGGCGTCATCCGGCCTGCCTACCACTCCCCCCCCCCCCCCATTTCTGGAGAGGAAGCCGGCGACAGCCATCCGCACCCCCGGTCTGTGGACCACCTTGAATTTAAAGGGCTGGAGAGCTAGATACCAACGGGTGATCCGGGCGTTAGTATCCTTCATGCGATGGAGCCACTGCAGTGGGGCGTGATCCGAACAGAGGGTGAAGGCCCGCCCCAGCAGGTAGTAACGGAGGGTGAGGACCGCCCACTTGATGGCCAAACACTCCTTCTCCACGGTGCTGTACTTAGTCTCCCTTAAGGAGAGCTTACGGCTAATGTACAGCACCGGGCGCTCCTCTCCCTCCACCACCTGCGAGAGTACGGCCCCCAGCCCTCTGTCTGAAGCGTCCGTCTGTAATAAAAAGGGGAGAGAGAAGTCAGGTGCATGAAGAAGCGGCCCCCCACAAAGTGCGGCTTTAACCTGCATAAACGCCTGTTGGCACTGCTCCGACCACTGGACCGGATCTGGAGCCCCCTTTTTAGTGAGGTCAGTCAGCGGGCTGGTGACGTCCGAATAATTAGGCACAAACCTTCTATAATAGCCAGCCAGCCCCAGAAACTGCCTCACCCCCTTTTTGGTCTTAGGTCTAGGGCAAGTCGCAATCGCCGCGGTCTTATCAATTTGGGGGCGCACCTGGCCATGACCCAAGTGGAACCCCAGATACCGTACCTCCACACGCCCAATCGCGCACTTCTTAGGGTTTGCCGTGAGCCCCGCCCGCCGCAGCGATCTCAGGACGGCCCTCAGATGTTGCATGTGCCGCTGCCAATCATTGCTATAAATGATAATATCATCTAAATAGGCAGCGGCGTACGCGGTGTGCGGTCTGAGGATCCGATCCATGAGTCGCTGAAACGTGGCTGGTGCCCCAAACAAACCGAAAGGAAGCGTCACAAATTGGTGTAACCCAAACGGTGTAGTGAAGGCTGTTTTCTCACGGGACATTGGTGTCAAGGGGATCTGCCAATAACCCTTTGTTAAATCCAAGGTCGAATAAAATCGAGCAGTACCTAACCGATCGAGCAGTTCATCAACACGGGGCATTGGGTATGCGTCAAATTTAGACACCGCGTTGACTTTCCTGTAATCCACACAGAATCGAACAGACCCATCACTCTTGGGAACAAGAACAACCGGGCTGGACCAATCACTGTGGGATTCCTCTATTACGCCCATATCGAGCATTGCATCTAATTCTTCCCGTACTATTTTCTTTTTATGTTCGGGTAAGCGATAGGGGCGGCAACGCACCACCGCGCCCAGCTCGGTCTCGATGTGGTGCTGTATGATGTTTGTACGGCCCGGTAGAGGGGAAAACACATCCGCAAATTCCTTTTGTAATTCAGAAACCTCTGTGAGTTGCCGCGGTGAGAGTTGGTCTCCACAAGTAACCGGAGTGTTAAGATTGTAGTTTTTGTTTACCTCCGGCCCGAGCTCCGCCCTCTCCGGAACTACAGTGGCCAACGTCACAGAGGCTGCCTCCTCCCTCCATAATTTCAGGAGGTTGAGGTGATAAATTTGACGTGCGCCCCCTCTATCGGTACGTTTAACTTCATAATCGAGATCCCCAACTCGTCGTGTGACCTCAAAGGGTCCTTGCCACTTGGCGAGTAATTTAGAGCTCGATGTTGGGAGTAATACGAGTACCTTATCTCCCGGTGCAAATTCCCGTAGCCGAGCACCCCTGTCATACAGCCGGCGTTGGCGTTCTTGAGCTTGGAGCAAATTCTCCTGTGTTAATCGCCCCAGTGTGTGGAGTTTTGCTCTAAGATCGAGAACGAACTGAATTTCATTTTTACTATTAGAAGGTCCCTCCTCCCACGCTTCGCGGATGACGTCAAGGACCCCGCGGGGGCGTCGCCCGTACAGCAGCTCAAACGGGGAGAACCCGGTGGAGGCTTGTGGGACCTCTCGTACTGCAAATAACAGGGGGTCTAGCCACTTATCCCAATTTCTAGCGTCCTCGTGTACGAATTTACGAATCATGTTCTTGAGCGTTTTATTAAATCGTTCCACTAGGCCATCTGTCTGCGGGTGGTAAACGCTAGTGCGAATCGATTTGATGCCCAAGAGCTCGTAAAGCTTCGCGAAGTGTTCGTGACATAAAAGTCGTGCCTTGATCGGTGAGGATTTCTTTCGGAATCCCCACCCGGGAGATTATCTTGAAGAGTGCCCCTGCAACACTACGTGCGGAGATGTTGCTCAGAGGCACTGCTTCCGGATATCGCGTCGCGTAATCCACTAGGACTAACACGAAGCGATGTCCGCGTGCTGACCGTTCTAATGGCCCGACGAGGTCCATCCCAATTCTCTCGAAGGGGACCTCGATTAATGGTAGAGGGCGCAATGGCGCTTTTGGGGTGGCCGGTGGGTTTACCAGCTGACATTCACGGCACGCCGCACACCACCTGCGGACGTCACCACCAATGCCCGGCCAATAGAAACGGGCTATTAGACGGAGAAGTGTTTTCCGTTCCCCTAGGTGACCGGCCATAGGATTGTAGTGAGCCGCCTGGAAAACCATTTCCCGGCGGCTTCGTGGAACCAATAATTGTGTCACTTCCTCCTTTGTTTGAGCGTCCTGCGTCACTCTATATAACCGATCTTTAATCATAGCAAAGTATGGGTATGCAATGGCGACGCCCGGCCGGAGCTGTTGACCATCAATCACTCTCACTTGGTCAAGAGCATGTTTAAGAGTTTCGTCCCGCGACTGCTCTAGAGGAAAGTCCCCTTCAGGGAATTCCCTGAGAGGAGGGGCGGCCACCTCGCCCCTTTCCTCGTCATTCCGAGCAGCCGAGGACGGTCCCGGCTCCGCCTCCCCTGCCAAAGCATCGCACACCGCACACCTCTTTATGCAGGACCCATCCGCACAAATACCCTCTAATATATCTTTAAAATTCGGCCAATCAGTACCCAAGATTAGCGGATGGGTGAGGCGGGAACTAACCGCTGCCTCCACACTATGTTTTTTTCCCCTAAATATCATCGCCAACGTCACCATGGGATATTTGTGAACATCCCCATGCACACACCTCACCCTCACCAGTTTAGATAAACCCAAAGCCCCGGGTTGAACCAAGCGTTGGTGGATGGTGGTCTGATTGCAGCCGGTATCCAGCAAAGCTTGGTAAATACCCCCCCTGATCCTTACCGGAATCCGGTATGCTCCAGCCCGATAGGGGGCAGCCTGCGGGACGTCGGAGACCCGCACCACCGTCCCCACCTCCATCAGCGGACACTGATCCCGGAAGTGGCCCGGGTCTCCGCACCTCCAACAGGCCGGCCCAGGCGTTGCGGCCGCACTTGTGCTGGCGGGCGCTCCCACCTGAGGAGGAGAGCGGCTGAAAGACGGGGAATGGGAGGGCGCATTCTCCCACGGCCGGGGAGCAGGTCTCTGGAACCCTCCACGCCTGCGCGGGGCAGTAACGGGCCCTGGGGAGAGAACAGAAGGAAAAAACACAGGGGAGGGGGCGAGGGCCTGGGCAGATACAAGGGAAGGGGAGAGAGAGAGAGACGAAGAAGAGGGCTCGTCCGCCCTCGGGATCGCCGCCAAGTGGTCCTCCGCCAACCGAACAGCTTCCTCCAGCGACGCCGGGCGATGGCACTGGACCCACCCCGCCGTCTTCCGAGGCAGCCGTTGAATGAACTGTTCCAGTACCACCTGGTCGATTACTCCCTCGACGTCGCGGTCCCCCGCGAGCAGCCACCTCCGACAGGCGTCCCGGAGCCGTTGAGCGAACGCGAAGGGGCGATCGGACGTTCCTAGCTTCATGCCCCGGAAGAGCTGGCGATTCTCTTCCGGGCTCCGACCGACCCGCTGCAGAATAGACCTCTTCAGATCGGGGTATGCCAGGAGGTTCGTCGCCGGCAGCTGCTGTGCCGCAAGTTGAGCTTCCCCGGACAGGAGGGGAATCAGGCGGGCTGCCCACTGTTCGCGGGGCCAGCCCCAGATTTCTGCTGAGCGCTCAAACAAAACGAGGAAGGCCTTAGGATCATCTGCTGCCCCCATCTTCTGTAGCATTGGGGGGGCAACGTAGCGCGGGTGTCCGGGGTCACGGTTGTGGCTGACATGTCCCCCTGGCTGAGGAGGCTCCGGATGGCATGCCGGTCCTCTGCCTGAGCCCGCATGATTTCGAAAACCGGCGATCTTGGTCTTGCCGGAGCTCAAGCAGGGATTGTTGGTGGCCTTGATGCAGCGTCGCGAGGGACTGGAGGACTTCTGCCAGCTGGGAGGACTCTATGGGGCGACCACTTTCCATGTTTCCTTTAATCTCCCGGGTTTCGGCACCAGTGTAACACTTCCCAAGGAAGGAGGACAGGAAACAGGTCTTCACCACAAGGTAAGGTTTTAATTCCCTTTTTGTTCCGTACAATCTTATTTTACAAACACAATACAACACAATGCCAAACACTGGGTTCGCATGTCATCTCCCTCCTCTGGGGCCCTCTCGCTGCCTTTTTATGCCGCTCTCCTCGTACTCACTGAAATTAGAGACAGGTGTTTAGACATAATTTAGCTCAGGTGTAAGCGCCCTTACCGCTTTTCTCTCCCGGATGGGCGCTTGACCATGCCCCCGCTGCCACAGCGATACTTCGTTAGTACCAGTAAACCGCACAATCCTAAGGTCCATACAATACAAGTGAATGGTGTCCAGAACTTTGAAGCTCCAAAAATCACATATAGGCAGCATAAAAGTAATCCAAATGACACAAGTGGTATAATATATGTTTTCTGAAACAATGCAGTCACTTTGGGTGAGAAACAGATCAATATTTCAATCCTTTTTTTTTTTTTACTATAAATCTTCACTTTCAGAATGTGGAAGCTAAAGTGGAGATTAATAATTAAAAGGACTTGAAATATTGATAGATATAACCACTGGAGTCTTACTACTTTAATGGCCTTCATGTGATTTTTGGAGCTTGAAAGTTCTGGTCACCATTCACTTGCATTTTATGGACCTTCAAAGCTTGTACATTCTTCTAAAAATCTTTGTTTGTGTTCAGCAGAAGAAAGTCCATCTGAGATGGCATAAGGGTGAGTAAATAATGAGAATTTTCATTTTTGGGTGAACTATCTCTTTAATGTGTTGAACTACACCATGTTGCTATGACACCTGTGTGGATTTAAGGGGAACTGACATCATACACATTCACACAAAATCACCTTGGGACCAATTAGATAAATGCAATTGAAACTCTTACGTTTTCAAGTCCTTCTTAAGTGTCCAAATGTGTCCAAATATATTTGGTGTCACTTAAGCAATAATACATGTGTCAGAGTTTTTAAGTCTCACAAATTCTTTTTATTTCATAATCTTGCAAAGGTCTGTGTCCAAATAAATGTGGTAAGTACAAATTTAAGACAATTTATTAAATTGCTATATTGTTCACTTTTAATTTTTACATTTTTAGTTGTACTGAATATCTGACTGTTGTTCTCAGGCTCATTTGAGGTCTATGGTGCATAAGTGTCTCAGAGCAATGTATGATGTTCAGTAGTATTATGACACATGTATGTTCTACTGCCCGTTTGGTGTGTGGGTGTATGTGTGGTTACTTTGTTGCTTGTTTGTTAAAGGGCTGTTCTATCAGCGAGTGATGAATTGCTCTTCCTGTCAATATGGGCTTTTTCCATGTCTATCAGCTACACCCCCATTAGACTGTGGAGGTGAGACAGACAAACAACACACACATGGATAATTTTAGCAACACTTGACAATTTTTGGGAAAACTTCCTGTAAATGTCCTCTCTTCCCTGTATTCTTTCTCTATCTTTCTATCAGAGCATAATCTGGAGGCAGACGAGGGAGAGGAGGTGGTGCTGGACTGTTTCCTGCCTTGGCACACTCTGGTAGTTGGACAGACTGAGTACCATTACTCTTGGCATCCTGCAGAAAATAATGTACATACACAGAGACAAATTTGAATTTATTTACTTGTTTCAGAGAAAATAGGAACCATTGTGGATTACAGTTCCACTACTAGTTTACTAGACTCCAGTAGGGAAAACTGGTGCCAATTGAACTCATTAGCTCATCACTATATTTTAGTAAAAGGTATTTAACTTACTTTAAAAAATGTAAATAAAATCTTTTACTCACCCTCAAGCAACACCAGATGTGCATGACTTTCTTTCTTCTGCTGAACATGCCCATGCATGGAAAGTGAATGGTGGCCAGGACATTGAAACTAAAAAAACACATGAAGGCAGCATAAAAGTAATCCATACAACTCCAGGGGTTTAATCCATGTCTTCAGAAGTGATATGATGGTGTGCGTGAGAAAGAGGTCTATATTGAATAATTGTTTCCTATAAATTGCACGAAGAATGTTAATCAATAAAAACAAAAAAAGAAGAACTCTTAGCTGAGCGCTTAGGATGGCAGTTGAAAGTGGAGATTTAAGTACAAAAAATATTTAAATTCAGAAGTATTCAATGCAAAAGTCAGAAGTTTAAATGCACTTAGATTGAAGTCATTAAAACTCATTTTTTTAACCACTCCACAGATTTAATATTAGCAAACTATAGTTTTGGCAAGTAGTTTAGGACATCTACTAGTCATTTTTCCAACAATTGTTTACAGACAGATTGTTTCACTTTTAATTGATTATCACAATTCCAGTTGGTCAGAAGTTTACATACACTAAGTTAACTGTTCCTTTAAGCAGCTTGGAAAATTCCAGAAAATGATGTCAAGCCTTTAGACAATTAGCTTCTTATAGGAGGTGTACTGAGCTGGAGGTGTTCCTGTGGATGTATTTTAAGGCCTACCTTCAAACAGTGCTTCTTTGCTTGATATAATGGGAAAATCAAAATAAATCAGGCAAGACCTCAGAAAAAGAAATTGTGAACCTCCACAAGTCTGGTTCATCCATGGGAGCAATTTACAATTGCCTGAAGGTACCATGTTCATCTGTACAAACAATAGTATGCAAGTATAAACACCATGGGACCACTGCTCAGGAAAGAGACACATTCTGTCTCCTAGAGATGAACGTAGTTTGGTGCAAAAAGTGCAAATCAATCCCAGAACAACAGAAAAGGATCTTGTGAAGATGCTGGAGGAAACATGTAGACAAGTATCTATATCCACAGTAAAACAATGACTATATCGACATAACCTGAAAGGCTGTCCAGCAAGGAAGAAGCCACTGCTCCAAAACCACCATAAAAAGCCAGACTACAGTTTGCAAGTGCACATGGGGACAAATATCATACTTGTTGGAGAACTGTTCAAAAATTGAACTGTTTGGCCATAATGACTATAGTTATGTTTGGAGGAAAAAGGATGAGGCTTGCAAGCTGAAGAACACCATCCCAACCGTGAAGCATGGTGGTGGCAGCATTATGTTGTGGGGGTGCATTGCTGCAGGAGGGGCTTGTGCACATCACAAAATAGATGGCATCATAAGGAAGGAAAATTATGCAGATATATTGAAGCAACATCTTCAAGACATGGAAGTTAAAACTTGGTCGCAAATGGGTCTTCCAAATGGTCAATGCACAGCATACCTCCAACGTTGTGGCAAAATGGCTCAAGGACAGCAAAGTCAAGGTATTGGAGTGGCCATCACAAAGAACAATTGTGGGCAAAACTGAAAAAGTGAGGCCTACAAACCTGAGGCCTACAAACCTGAACGGGACAAAATTCCAGCAACTTATGGTGAGAAGCTTGAGGAAGGCTACCCAAAACGTTTGACCCAAGTTAAACAAAAGGCAATGTTACTAAATACTAACAAATTATATTTAAACTTCTGACCCACTAGGAATTTGATGAAATAAATATTTCTCTCTACTATTGTTCTGACATGTCACATTCTTAAAATAAAGTAGTGATCCTAACTGACCTCGGACAGGGAATGTTTTCTATGAATAAATGTCAGGAATTGTGAAAAACAAAGTTTAAATGTGTTTGGCAAGGTCAGTAAGGTTTATGTAAACTTCTGACTTCAAATGTTAATATTGATCTGTTTCACAGCCTCACCAATCATATCACTTTTAAAGACAAAGATTTAACCACTGGAGTTTGGATTACATTTATGTGCATTTATGTGCTTTTTAAGCTTCAAATTTTTGGACCCTGTTGACTTGCATTGTATGGACCTACAGACCTGAGATATTAAAAATACTTTTTGTTTTTTGTTTGTGTTCTGCAGAAGAAAGGAAGTCATACACATCTGGGATGGCATAAGGGCATTGGTGGAAAGAGTACTGATTTTTTTACTTAAGTGCAAGTACTGCTACTGCTACTGCAAGTACTGCTACTGAAGAAATAATTCACTTACAAGAGTACAAGTAGAGTTACTGAGAAATATTATGACTCAAGTAAGAGTAAATAAGTAGTTTGCCCAAATACTACTCAAGTAATTATGTTACAAGTTACTGTCAAATACTGTCAAAATCATTAATTATCATTAATAATATTCTTTACCCGTGATGGCAAACATGTACTGTGTCACCTATTACTTACAAAAGCATTCTAAAGTGCTATTTTGGTACTCAAAACTTTGGTATTTTGGGGAACAGAAGGGGACTCCCCCACCCCTGGTAGCGGTTCTCCCGCTCCAGGTGGTCGGTTAGGAGCCCCTTCTCCCCTCGCGGTTGGCGGCCGTCGTCTGCTTCCAGGCGCCCGGGCTCCTCATCCCCAGCAGATGGCCATGGCTGCTCCGTTGGGGTGGACGGTAGTGGCGAGAACTCTACTACGGCGTATCCCTCCTCCTACCCGGGTTTCGGCACCAGTGTAAAGCAGTCAATGGAAAGGAGGAGGCAAGAACCGGCTTTACGATATAAATAATATTTTAATTAATAACTTAAAGACAAACACAAACATGACGGACATGTCCGTAAACTATCTATATGCAGCAACACAAATAGGGGTCTTCCCCTGCACTCTCACCTTAAATACAGAAGGGGAACTCGACACAGCCTCAATTTTTTGACAACAACGGAGTGACTTTCCATGCCGGGGCTACTGATCGCAATTAGGGAATCTGAAAAAGCTCAGCACCATGTTCATTAAATAAAGTAGCATAACAGTCCCGGATAATATTCATACCCACCACAGCAGGGATCTTATCCTTCTGAGCATTCATACTGGGAGAACAGGTATCTTTTACAATTAAAATCCCTTTCCTGGGTAACGTAACCCCAAAAAGGCTAACATCAAGTTATACATACCCCACACATGGTATATCCATCCCATTGGCAGCTTTCAGTGCTAACCATGCACAGTCAGAGAGACCCCCTTTACCAAAATAAAAAAATTATGGTTAAAATAACTCTCGGTTACAGTAGTCACCATAGAGCCTGTGTGTCTAATAAGCATAGCACATCAACAGTTCCCATTTTAACATTCACTGTTGGACAAGACCTACCAAACCAGAAAAAGATTGAGAATCAACTTCTGAGCCTACTATCCCCATCTCCAGTGTGTGGCTCTGCACCCTGGAGGGTTCTAGTTTTCCTGCCTGAACACTAGAACCCGAAGCAGGCAAGGACCTAATTTGAATATTAGCAGCACAATATCTAGCTATATGACCAGCTTGATTACATTTGATACAAATAGGTTTGGCCATCAGGTGTTCAACAAAATCTATTATTTCTGGGGGATTCTAGTAACATTACTACTTTAAGCATTACTTCAATGCTTAAAAGCGTACCCCATCTCATTGTCTCCTTTCGGGCGCCTGCTTGAAAACCCTCTCATTGCCTAACTGGCCACGCCCTCTACTGGTAACCACCTCACCGGCTACAGCAATTAAAGTAAAAGTAGCCTACTATTATTTATCTATACTTAAAAAAAAAAGTTGGAAAATGTGAAAAAAAATTACTCAAGTACTGTAACGAGATTAGTTGTAATTTGTTACTTTCCATCTCTGCATGAGGGTGAGTAAATGATGGGAGAATTTTTCATTTTTGGGGTGAACTATCCCTTTAACATATCATTATAAAGTAGGTTCTACTCAGACTTTTGCTTTAAACACATATTATTCCAAACAGCTCAAATAATTAGTACAATATACATGTGAAAAGTATTTTGTGATATTAATAAGTACTAAAAGCAAGCACTGATATTATTTTGAGGTGTGTTCTTATTTGAGATGAAATGGTTACAGTAATATAATTAACTTTTCAAGAGTTATAATTGTTGTTAAGGGGTGATAGTGATGCTCTGACTTGTATTAAATTTGTGTTTAAAACATACCTGTCAACATTTGGGTACCAAAGTGCTGGATGACAGGGGCAGGCTAAATTTATATAAATTGTGCTGTTGTGATTTAATGTGCTGAGTAATGTTATTTTTCCCACCGTGTCCGATATTAAAATCAGAGTGACACACTTTTCAAAAGGCGTGGCCATTGTCAATATGGCTTCGAGATATGAAATTAAATTCCTTCCAGCTGTTGTTAGATTTACATGTATATTTTATTTTTTTGCCGGAGCACCACCTGAGTCTTCTTCTCCCATCTACCAGTGATGCTTGATTCAACTTCCCGCTTCTACTACCTGAGCAGATATCAACAGCACAACTGGGTTGTAGGTTGACATGTTGAGGTCACAAATGGGTTGAAATTTGTATGATGTGTGTGTAGGATGCATTTCATACAAGATCTGGCAGCTGGACAACCTTGGAATAATATATTGATGTGCTTATTCATATAACGAGGTTTGGGCCATACAAATTACGGGAGTTTCCCAGGAGAATTATCAAAACGGGAGGGGGGCAGGGATGGGTGTGAAATACGGGAGAGTTGACAGGTATGGTTTACAACCAAGTCTTTCTCATTAAAAGTCTATTAATTGCACATATAAATGTTGCTTGTACCAGAAGATGGCAGGTTGATTTGTACAGACGTAGTCTGTGAGTTATGAAAAAGTTACAACTTGCCCGGTCTCCCCTACTGGTATTTCCAGACATCCACAGATCAGATTACAGTAATTGTGGTTTGAATATATGTACAAAATGTATTAAAATGCAGACTGGTTGTTATTCATTGCAAGCTGTCACATGAAGGGGAGTATGAAGTGCTGGTAGTAAGTGAGGAGTCTAAAATTGTCCTCAATCAGCTGAGGCTCAGCGAGCAAGGCATGTACCGCTGCCTTCTACAGGATCAAACGGGCACTACACTGTCCCGCATTTATTTCAGATTGCAAGGTAGGCAATGTTTATGGCTTCATTTTGAGTGTTACAACTCATTGTTAAAATGAAAAGATACTTGAGTCACCATTTGTTGTTCCTCAGACTGCCACACGGTCAAAAGGTTCTAGAGAACTACGAGGCACACCACAAATATTCCATTGTTTACTAACATTTTATTGCCACAAAACCTTTCCCATATAAAAGGGTTACTGTAGGAACCATTGACATTCCCTATGGAACTTATGGGTTCCACTTGTTCCTCAGAGAGTAGTCCTTGTTGAAAGGGTTTTAAGGTTCTCCAGAGTGTTCTGCCAGTGTGGCAATCTGAGGAACTCCTAAATATAGATTTTTGCAGTGATATAAAATGCTTTTGATCCATCCCCCTCATCTTTCTCCCAATCTCCCTCTCAGTCATCCCACTGCCGTCTTCAACCCCTATACTGATCGTGACGTTGCCTTCTCTGCCTGTGGGTTATGACTCCACATTTCCCGGCCTTCAAAGGAACACTGTCCTCATTGTAATGATTTTACTGACAGTACTCAGCATCATAGGCAGTCTGTTCATCATACTGTACCTCGGGTATGACAAAGCAATATGGGTAGACTGATAGATGCACAGAAAGATCAATGAAGTGACGGATGATAAAAATTGATTCATTGTTATCATCAGATGTGTAAAGCTGACAAAATATAAACTACTTCTGTAAGTTAAAGTAATTCTGCCAAAAGTTACTAAATTAAAAGTCAAACAAGCTAAAAAACAATATTGAGTAAAAGTGAGGTTAGGCTTTAGGACACACAAGATGTTAAACTGAACTCTAGAATCTATGATGTGATGACTGTTGAGATGAATGGCCATTATTGTGGCCAATTATGTTTTACATTGAAATTTGCACTCAAAGTATTATTGCATCCAGAATATCTAGCAATGAAGTACAATTACTACAATTACCGTTTGGTCATATTAGAGGGTCTTTAAAAGTGCAAAGTTCTTGTAACATAGTATTAACAATATACTAAAGATGTAAATAAAATAAATAAAAAATACAAAAAATAAATAAAGATGTCATGGACAGAGACAGAAAGATTCCTTAACAGAAAGAATGGCAGATGGCCAAAAACGAAAGGCAGAGAGAGGAAGAATGAGTATTTAAATTAGCAAGCAATTATTGATCAGAGCAATGTTTCTGAGAAGGAACGTTTCCCAGAAAGGGACTCATAGATTTTTCTATGTTAATGTACTAACGAATTAACTAGCAATGTAGAGTGTTTCACAAAACAGCTTTCAATGATCTCTAAAACTTTCGAAAACAAAGTGTCTGTTTGCTGTGCATATTTGAACAATAAGTTATATAGAAGCAGTATTTTATTTAAAGGGATAGTTCACCCAAATATGAAAATTCAGTAATTGTCTACTCACTTGGGGTCACTTGACTGAAATGTTTCTCATTAAATTTTTTGATCTGAAGGTGTATGGTGTAATGTTTGAAATTAGTTTTGTAGACAAAAATATAATTGTGCCAGTATATTAATTTATTTAATTACAAAAATACAATTTTATTTTAAAAAAAAAGTTTTTGAAACAGATGAACTGGATCGAATAATAAAGAAAATTTGCCAATAAGTGCCCAACATAGATGGGAATTCCTTCAATACTGTTTAAAAAGCATCCCAGGGAGATAAATCAAGAAGTTGGTTGACAAAATGTCAAGAGTTCATGTCAGCAAATTCTAGACAAATGGGGACCTCTTTGAAGATGCTAAAATATAACATAGTTTAGTTTTTTAGTCACAACATAATTCCCATATTTCCATTTATATTATTTCATAGCTCTGATGACTACTATTATTCTAAAATGTGATTTTTTTTTATAAAGAATGAGTAAGTTTACCAGAGAGATGTTGACAAATGTTGTAAAATTATCTTTCAACAAGCTAAACAACATATATTTGAATTTTTTTGTTAAAATAAATAAAAAATAAAGTTCAAAGTTTGAAATCAAGGTGTCTTGATTCGTTGTGTAGGCTTAACCCTAACCTGCTTTATGAAAATTACCCCATAGTATCACTTAGCGTCCAACCAGCGGTAATACCGATGTTCGTCATTTTGTGGAGTTTTATTCTGCGACCAACTGACCAATCAAAACTTGGTCGACCAAGACTCTTCTCATGGACTAATGTTTGGTCGACTATCAGGGAGCAGCCTTACCAAAATGTATTGTATTATTTAGTGGAAATGTTTACTGATAGTTGATTGCTTGTGCACATTCATTAGAGTGCAGGAGAGCAACAGTTCACACGTCCTCTCCTCACGACATTGGGGCGTTCAAGCAAAAACTTGTTTGTTCATCTAAAAACAGGTCCTCCACAGTGATAGTGACAACTGAACACAACACAGCTGCACACAAAACAGAACAAAACATACTTAACATGTCTGAAGAGAAAAGTTTGAAAGTTTTTAGACCAGTGCCAGTTCACAGTGGATGAATACACATGCAATACCGAAAAAAAAAAAAGGGATTGATAGAATGTACCGTTGCTCATCACTGCAGGTTAGGACAAATATTCTGATTACCATAGGAAATATACCTTATCGCATGTCATTTGCCATCAGTTTAGGACATGGTGTGACTGTGGCTGCCTGTTTCCTCTTTTCTGTTTGATTTCCAAATACTCATAAGGATTTCCAAAAAAATAAGGCTGGGCATAGAAATGCATCCATTCTTCAACTACAAATTCTTCAGACATGTTTAATAAGATCTTTTCTCTGTTTTGTGTGCAGATGTGTTGTGTTCTGTTGTCTAAAGCTGTGGAGGACCTGTTTTTTGATAAACAAAACGAGTTTTCGCTTGAACACCTCAATGTCGCAAAGACACCGTGGGAACTGTTGCTCTCGTGTCCTATCATGTTGGCACATATGGGAGGAAGAAATAATGACAGTGATGGAAGGGGTGATCTGTCACAGGGTCATGACCCCTTGGTGATTTTACACAGAGAGACAATATTAGGAAGTAAACACACTCTGTTTTCATCCATTATGTCACATTGTTTTGTGTCCCTCTGACAGAGTGACCATGAAGCGACAGAAAGAGAGAGACAGCAGGAGAGGAGAGAGGGAGGATACAGAAAACAGAGGTGATGACTGACAGAATGAGAGATCCGATCCAAAGAGATGCATAAATAAATGATTGCAGTTACACAAAAGAAATATGGATGTTAGAAACGCACCCTTTTTTTTTGTTCCAATCCCATTTAAAGATTTATCAGACCAACTTTATATTAGGTGTCTTTAACTGCTATGTACTTAATCATTTGATACAATGTACTTATTATGTACATATATGTGTAGTTGGATTGTACTTACATTTAAAGTACCTGCATTTAATTATATGTGTAGTAACACTGTCAACCTTACACCTAATCCTAAACCTAACCCTACCCCAACCCTTACCCTAATCTAAACCCTAACCCTAACCATACCTCAACCTCAGTAGCAGCAAATGTGTGACATTTTGTGAGAATTTTGCAGAACAACATGTAGTTACACAATAAATACATTCCTACATTAAATAAAGACAAGCAAAACACACACACACACACACACACATATATATATATATATATATATATATATATATATATATATATATATATATATATATGGAATCAACATTTAAATAAATGTCTGAATTAAACACTTTGGACACTTTTGTCCATACCAAATGCAAAGTGTATCTTAACTTCTCCAATTAGTTTGATAGAAAGGCTTTCAATGATGAAATAGGGGCAAGAAATTCTTGTTCTATACAAAATCATGTGGAGTCAAATGTCTGAGACCAAATTAATAATAATAAAACAAAATCTTGGGTACGCCTAGTCCACCTTTGCCAATCGGCCTATGTAACTTATTGAAATGTAATCTGGAACGTTTACCATTACAAATGAAGGACTTCGCTATGCTATCAAATTGCTTGAAATAAGAGAGGGGGACAGGGAGAGATTGTAGCAGGTAGATACATTTTGAAATACAATTCATTTTAATAACATTAACCTTCCCAATCATAGATAAATGAAATGAGGCCCACCTGCCCACATTGCTCGAAAATCTTTTTATTAAAGGTCCAAATTAACTCTTAACTAAATCAGACAAATTTGCTGGGAATAAACTGCCCAAATACTTAATGCCCTGTTTGGGCAACTGGAAGGAGCTCGTCTGAAAATCTCCTACTGGGCAGTAAGCTGTCAGAGCTAAAGCCTCGGACTTAGACCAATTGTATCCTGAGAAATTAGAAAAGGAATTAATAAGTCTATGGAGGGAAGGCATAGATCTAATGGGGTCGGAGACGAATAACTAAATATCATCTGCGTAAAGCAAAACTTATGCACCACACCTCCTGCCACCACCCCTGGAAAATTATCTTCATTTCTTATCACAGCTATTAATGGTCCCAGGGCAAGACATAACAATAATGGGGACAGAGTGCAACCCTGCCGGGCGCCCCTATCCAGAGTAAAATAATCTGAAATTAATCTATTTGTTTGTACTGCCACTACCAGGTGTCTATAAAGTAACTTAATCCATCCAATAAAAGTATTTCCCAACCCATACATTTCAAAAAATCTTAAAAGATAATCCCATTCTACCATATCAAACACCTTTTTGGCATCAATTGAGATGGCAGCGACCAGATTCTGATAATTCGCCACTGACCACATGATATTGATGAAATGCCTAATGTTATCAGAGGAGCTGTGGCCTCGGATAAACCCCACCTGATCTATATGTATAAGTGATGTCATAACATAATCGATTAGCCAGGATCTTGACAATATTTTAACATCTAGCTGGATCAGGGAAATTGGACAGTAACTCTTACACTCGCTTGGATCTTTGTCCTTTTTACGGATCAGACTGATCCGGGCTTGTGTCGTGGTAGGGGGAAGCTTTCCATTTTTTAATGATTCTGTATAAACTTCTAACAAAAGTGGAGCCAGTTCTGTAGCATAAGATCTAAACAATTCAGCGACAAAGCCATTTGGCCCCGGAGCCTTGCCTGTAGGTAAGACCTTATTTACCTCGCCAAGCTCCTCCAAGGTTATCTCGGAATCAAGATAATTTTTTTGTTCAGCCGACAATTTAGGAAGTTCTAATGCTTCCACAAATTTTATAATATCCTCATCAGTGGACGAAGATGTGGAACTATAGAGATCAAGGCAGAATTCTTTAAAAGCATTATTAATATCAACTGCTGAGGTAAATATTTCACCACCAGCAGATTTCACTGAGTTAATGGTAGAAAAAGACTCTCTCTGTTTTATATATCTAGCCTTTTCCCCCAACTCAAAGTATGACTGTCTTGCCATGAATATCCAAAACTCTACCTTCAGCAACAAAATAGTATTATATCTGTATTTAAATCGGGTCAATTCTCTGAGGCCATCAAACAACATTCGGGACTTCAGCTCTGCCTCTGCACTATTAATATTCCCTTCCAACTCTACGAGTTCTCGTACTTTGGATTTTGTGATGAATGAGGCATATTGTATGATCCAACCCCTAAGAACTGTCTTAAGTGCCTCCCAAGCCACACCCACAGAGGATACTGAGGACCAGTTGGTCTCCATATAAACACTGATTTCAAACTTTAACATTTGTTGGAATTCAGGATTTTGCTAAAGGGATACATTAAAGTGCCAACTATATGAATTATTTTTCTCCAAATGTGGCAACACCTATAATCTCACTAGGGCATGATCTGAGACTAAGATGTTTCCAATTGAGCAATCCACAACAGATAAAAAGAGGGACTTAGATATAAAAAAATCTATTCTAGAATAAATCTTATGGACTGATGAAAAAAATTTATAGTACCTACCAGATGGTTTCAAAAGTCTTCAAATATCTGTAAGACCAAGATTTTTACACATCCTTTGAAGTGTCAATGTTGCTCTAGGGGGCTCACACACTTTTGCTTCACTATGATCAAGGACTGAGTCCATCAAAAGATTAAAGTCTCCTCCCAATATTATATCATGAGGGGTGCCAATGGCTTGCGACATCCCTTCAAGATCTATAAAAAAGCTCTGATCATCAGCGTTAGGTGCATAAATATTAGCCAAAATCAAACTTTGACCCTGAATTTCTGCTAAAACAATAATGACTCTTCCTAATTTATCTTTAATCTGTCTGAGACATTTGAATTGTAGATGTTTACCTATCAATGTAATGACTCCCCTGCTCTTACTTGCGCCAGCACTAAAGAAAACTTTCTTCAAAACCTTTACCATTTCTTAACAATTTTTTTCAGCTTCATTAATGGAAAGATGCGTTTCTTAAGAAACACTATATCAAATTTCTTACGATTAAGAAAATAAAATAACCTTCCTTCTTTTTATGGGGTGCCACAACCATTCACATTCCACGTGGAGAGAGACAATCCATTCATATTAACATTTGACATTTTGACATGTGAGGAAAAAATAGATTGTGTGTCAAAAATAAAATTATAAAGACCACCTTCCAACATAGGTGCAACAATCAACCCCCGGACATCCCCCAGAAAAAATACAAAATAAAAATATGCGCATTAACCCCACGCATATGAGCGTACCCGCGACAACTTTGCCAATGGATTGCTCAAGTCCGGTGCTTCAATACAAATTTTTAAAAACAGAATTACACAACAGAAAATAATCTATAAAGCAAACTCCAGCCAATAGGTGGAATAAGAACAAATAACGTGTAGATTCATCCACATAATTGTCCTGAAGTTGTGTTCCTGCACAAAACAATCTCAGCCGCTAACGGAACCAGCACAAAAAAAAAAAAAAACAAACAAAAAAAAAATTACAATTTCATCGGGCAGTCAAAAGAATGTTCGGTGAGCCAGCCCATTCGGCTGTAACATGAGTGTAACAAATGCCCTAATCACTCTAATGATTTGCAAGAAATATTCCACAAAACAAACTCCATCCAAGAGGAGGTGTAAACACATAGAACATGCAGATTCTTTTTTTTCAAGGTTTTTTTATTATTATATAGTCATGAAAAAAGTTACAAACATTGTACAGTAATAATACAACATAAATGAGGATAAACTAGAGCTTTCATTTACCCTAGCCCCTAACATCCCCAATCTCATATCACCCACCCCACAGGGTAGGTCTTACATGTCACACACATACATAAATGCACAAACAAACATTTACTGAGAAACCAAATTAAGTGAGTGAAAAAATAAATAAATAAAAAAGTAAATAAATAAATAAAATAAAAACAATGGAGTAAAAAGTGGTTGTGAGTGAATGCCCACCCTAATCAAGGAAGTGTTTGTAGCTCATTGAAATAGGTAATAAAAGAGTTCCAGCGTTTAAAAAAGTTATCAGTGTTCCCTCTGAGAGTGAATTTCACCTTCTCTAATTTTAAAAAGAAAATAAGGTCCTTCAGCCACAGGGACACAGAAAGGGACTGTGAGGATTTCCAAGAGAATAGGATCCTACGCCTTGCCAGCAGAGTAGCAAAGGCAACCACATCTGCCTGCTCTCCATTAAGGAGCTGAGGAACTGGTGTAACACCAAAAATAGCTAGTAGGGGGCTTGGGTCTAAGTGGACGCGAAGGACGTCTGAAAGGATATTGAAGATAGAATTCCAAAAATGTTCAAGTTTGGGACATAGGTAAAACATATGGCTAAGATGGCAGGGAGTTGATCCACACTTGACACAAGCGCCAACAACATCTGGGTAAATTTCTGATAATCTTGATTGTGAAAAATGCAATCTCTGTACCACTTTAAACTGGATAAGACCTAGGCTAGCACATGTTGAAGAGGTACGTATTCTTTTGATGGCTCTCTCCCAAAGATCATCTCCAAAATCAACTCCCAGTTCAGTCTCCCATGCAGCAGAGGCTTTAGAGCTAGTCTGCTTGTCAAAAGACAAAATAGTTTGATATATTTTTGAAATGAGAGATTTTTGATGTGGTTTATGAAGAAATAACTCTTCCCATGGTTGCCTTGGGGGTGGGGAGGGAAAGTCAGGAAAGGTGTTGGAGACACAGTGCCTAGCCTGGAAATATCTGAATAAGTGAGTAGGGGGTAAGTTGTGAAAGGTGGATAAATCTGAGAAGTTGGCAAAAACATTGCCAATGTATAGGTCACTGAAGCAAGAAATATTCTCCCAGAGATGAAAAACGGGATCTAACTGAGAGGGTGGAAAGAGATGATTGCTGCAGATGGGCATTAGAGTAGAGGCAGAACATGACTGAAAGTGACGCCTGAATTGATACCATATTTTAAGAGAGGTACAGACAACTGGGTTGTCTGTGTAGCGAGAAGGAGATAAGGGGATGGAAGAGAACAAGAGAGCAGGTAAGGAAGATGACACACATGACCCAGCCTCAAGTTGACACCACAATGTCTGTGGAGCATCCAGCCAAAACAAGCACTTCTGGATGTTGGCTGCCCAGTAATAATACATAAAATTAGGCAGAGATAGCCCTCCGCTGAGCGTGCATTGCTGCAGTAGGGATTTCCTAACTCTGGGAGTCCTCCCTCCCCATATAAAAGAGATGAGAGCCTGATCTATAGATTTAAAATACGATTTGGGTAAAAATAGGGGAATGGATTGAAATAGGTAAAGACATTTTGGCAGTATGTTCATTTTAACAGCATTAACTCTCCCAAGCATAGACATGGGAGTGTTAAGCCATTTCTGAAAAGTAGTCCTCATATAGGAAAGGAGAGGAGTGAAGTTAGCATCTAACAGGGAAGATAGTGAGCGAGTAACATTAACTTCTAAATATTTGAAACCAAGATGATTCAATTGGAATGGCAAATCAGACTGTTGAAGTGGAAGCGCTGTTGCATTTAAAGGCATACATATACTTTTTTGCAGGTTGAGCTTGTACCCAGAAAAAGAGCCAAAAGTTTCCAATAGAGACAAAATATTAGGTATGTGGGCGACAGGGTCAGTTACAAACAGAAGCAAGTCATCGGCGTATAAGGCAAGTCTGTGTTCTGACCCTCTGCGGGTTATCCCTAAAAATGAGGGCGAGGTTCTGAGCGCAATTGAGAGAGGTTCAATAGCTACAGCAAAAAGCAGAGGAGAAAGTGGACAACCCTGGCGAGTTCCACGAGACAGGGTAATATGATCAGAATTTAAATTATTAGTGTTGATAGAGGCTAGAGGCGATGTATACAAGAGGCGTATCCAAGATATGAATGCATCACCAAAGACAAACTTACTCAATGTGGCAAAAAGATACTTCCATTCAACTCTATCAAAAGACTTCTCGGCATCCAATGAGATTACTAACTCAGGGCGATTATTTATATCTTTGGAATAAATTATATTAAACAGGGTTCGAATATTGAAAAATGAATGACAACCTTTAATGAAGCCAGTCTGTTCTTCCGATATTATGCTGGGCAGAACACCCTCTATGCGAGATGACAGTAACTTTGCCAACACCTTAACATCAGCATTGAGAAGGCTAAGGGGCCTGTATGAACCACATGTAGTGGGGTCTTTCCCCTCTTTTAGGAGAAGGGATATTGAGGCTTGTCTCATTGTGGGGGGAAGGGGCATCAATTTGCTCAGTCAGCTTGGTATCTCCAAGTTATCCAGAAATTCTACCATCACATCTGAATTATCTGGGGACTCTGATGTGTAAAGTGAGGAGTAATACGTTTTAAAAACAGAGTTGATCTCCATAGGGTCAATTGTAAGAGTTCCAGAAGGGCATTCAATTTGAGATATAGATCGCCCAGCTGCATGACGTTTTAGCTGATGGGCCAAAAGGCGACTGGCTTTGTCACCATACTCATAATACGTGCCACGAGAACGTAGTAGCAGCCACTCAGCTGTGCCTGTGGATAGAAGATCAAACTCTGCTTGAAGGTCAAGGCGTTGTTTATAGAGTTCAGGAGACGGAGTCAGAGCATATTGGCGGTCAAGGCTGAGAATAGCATTGGAGAGATCCACCTGTCTAGCTTTCCTAATTTTTGTTTGATGCGATGAGTAAGAAATAATCTGCCCTCTGAGATAAACTTTGAGTGTCTCCCATAATAAAGAGTAAGAAATACCCTCAGTTTTATTTATAATAAGTAAATCGTCAATAGATGTAGAGATGAAGTCACAAAAGGCTTGGTCAGAAAGAAGTAGAGAATTGAGTCTCCAAGGGGGGCGGCTCTTACAATTGGAGGAAATTATTATGTCAAGGGCCAAGGGAGCATGATCAGAGATGACAATGGGTAGATATTCAGAGTTAGTTACCCTTGGGAGTAGAGAGCCATCTACAAAAAAATAATCAATGCGGGAATATGTATGATGGACATGGGAAAAAATGAATATTCTCTGGATTGAGGGTTATGAAATCTCCAGGGATCAACACATCCATGTTGGGCCATAAAGTCAGAAAAATATTTTGACATGGCAGAGGGAACATTAGTACGTGACCAAGACCGGTCCATTGCAGGGTCCATGACACAATTTAAATCACCGCCAAATAACAATAAATGCGTATTTAAGGCTGGGATCTGCATCAATAGATTATTCGCAAATTCTACATTATCAAAATTAGGGGCATAAACGTTTACCAAAATAATAGGCATGCAGTCAAGCAAGCCCACAACATCTTCCAGCCCTATCAGAAAGAACCTTATCTAAGGAAAAGTGTATGTTTTTATGTATTAATATAGCTACTCCTCTAGCTCTGGAAACAAAATTAGAATGGAAATACTGACCAGCCCATCGGGGTTTAAGTCTAAGTTGATCTTTAATACGCAGATGGGTCTCCTGAAGAAAAGCCACATCAACCCTCAGCTGTTTCAGGTGCGAAAGCACTCTGAATCTCTTCACAGGACTATTCCCCCCCTTTACATTCCAACTCAGAAATCTCAGGGAGGAACCATTTCTGCACCTATCAACCATGGCTTAGATTAGGTTGCATGGAAAAGTGAAAAAAGATACTTGATAACATTAAAACTATTATGACAGTGTACAAACCGAATTAACTGACTGTAGAGGCAAGCCAACCACATCAGGTAAATACATAAAGTAAAGATAAGTAAATAAAAGAAAAGGACAAAAAAAAAAAAAAACGGATACCTGAAAAAAGACAGACAAGACCTTGTCCCATAACCCCCCCCCCCCCTTCCCTTTCTCATCAAACCTTAAGTTTCCCTTCCCAAATAAGGGAAACTGCAGGCTATTACCACATCTCGACATCCGATGCATCTAAACAAGTCAAACAGATTACCTCTCATAGTCAGAGAGGCTCCTCAACATAGAAAACAAGAAAAATTACCCAGTGAAAACAATAGTTATTGTAAAAACTCACATAAACATTGTAAGTAATTATTGTAAAAACACGCCTAAAAATTGCAATAAATAAGAACACAACTTCAAAAACAGTTGTTTGTAATCATCAGAACATAAAGGCAGACTGTGCACTGTAATCAGACAAGATTACATTGGTCTACAGTCTAGAGCTGGCTACTGGTAACAATAGCATTTCTCCCATCAATAAGCAACAAACAAACCCCCCAAAAAAAAAAAACTAAGAGCATGTAACATTAAATCAGCTTTAAACGAGCCATATTGCCCTATCAAGTGAACCTAAACAACATATTAACACACAAAAAAAATAATATTTAAGTAAGCCAATGGCCTATTGATGAAAACATTTGCCTCAACAGGGTGGGTGTGCAAAACTAATCAGTTGCACTTTGCTAGCTAGCCAGCCAGAAAGCTAGGTCGCAAACTTTATGCTAAAGCCTGTTAAAGCAAGTCTGAAGCAGGAATACAAAAAACTGTTCCACAGGCCGAAGTGTCATCTCACCCAGACGCAGATAACACTCATTCCTATGGGAAATGGTCGTCAAACCATATCTGTGCTTTATTTGGACAGTCAAATTGTAGCTTCTCTCCATCATAGTCAATGCGGAGCTGGGCTGGAAAACGAAGGGAGAACTGCACATCCTTATCGCGTAGACAGCATCTCATATTGGAGAAGGCAGCCCTCTTCTTTGCAGTGCTGGCGTTATAGTCCGGAAAGATGTAGATTTTCCTCTCCCGGTGGAAGAGTTGTCGCCGATTAACAGCCCCCCAGCGACTGGCACGTTCCTTATCGCTGTAATAGTGGAAGCAGACTATGAAAACCCGTGGTTTGCCGTTGGCCTGGTTATCAAACGGTTTAGGGCCGATTCGATGAGCTCTGTCCAAGACTGGTGGGGATGAGAAGACATCAGGTCCTAACACATCCGAGAAAAAACTAGACATGAACGCAACAGGGTCCTGTCCTTCGGCACCCTCTGGAATGCCGATAACACGCAGATTGCAGCGGCGGGAGTGTGATTCGAGGTCCTCCATCTTATCAATCAGTTGCTTATTGGATGTAGCCAGGTCCTTAACTGCCCGCTCTAGCGTTACGATGCTGTCGCTATACTCATTGAGGTGCTGTTCCAGTTCAACTATGCGGCGGTATGGGCTTCAAACTTTGCCGTAAACCCCTCTAAGGAGGCGGCGATGGCTGCAAGGGCGGTATCAATGGCGGATTTTAGCTGACTGGTGATAGCTGCTGTCAGCTCTGACAACAGAACCATGCAGAGATTTTCCAGGTCAGCGGGTAGCTTGGCAGGCCCAGCCACGGAGCCATTACCATCCAAGGCGGCAGGACAGACCACAGGTGTAGCAGAAGTAGCTTTAGTCTCGTTGCGTCGACTTTTGGCCACCATCGATAATTGATAAAGTAAAAAAAAAGTCTTACAAGTTGAAACTAGTACGTTTAGAGTGGGAAAATATAGGTTTTTTTAGGAAATTTTATTGATATCGTTGGGAGCCTACTCAACTGGTTGCCTCACGCTTACATGCTCAACCGGAAGTCCTCAGAACATGCAGATTCATCCACAAACTGTCCCGAAGTAGTTTTATACCACAAAACAAACTCCAGCCGCTAGGCGGAACCAACACAAAAAGAAACACATAAGGTGCTCAGTTTCCTCGGACAGTCAAGTGAGTGTTCAGTGAGTCAGGTCCACTCGGCTGCATCAAGAGCATCACACAATTACTTACTCATTCCATTGACTTTACATTTACATTTATGCATTTGGCAGACGCTTTTATCTAAAGCGACTTACAGAGCCCTTATTACAGGGACAGTCCCCCCGGAGCAACCTGGATTTAAGTGCCTTGCTCAAGGACACAATGGTGGTGGCTGTGGGGCTCGAACCAACGACCTTCTGATTACCAGTATGTGCTTTAGCCCACTACGCCACCACCACTTTATAAATGACATTGCTTGCTGTGGGCATGTAAATATTTTGCGGCCACCCTTAGTATCTATTCTCAACTTGGCCAGGAACATCAGTGCAAAAGCGACCATTCCATTCCATTGATGTAAGAGATTCTTGCATTCCTTGAATCGATCACGTTTCTCTCTTGTCGAATTTGCAAAGTCTGGCAACAAGAAAATGCTGTGGTTCTTCCAAAAAAGTCTGCCTTTACTCCTCTTCTCACGTAACAAAAGATCTTTATAGGATGATCTCAGAAATTTGGCCAGAATTGATTGGGGCCTGTCTCCCTCCGCGGATCTCTGAGCCGGGACTCTGTGAGCTCGCTCAATTTCCAGCTTATGGTCTGTTATGTCGAGCAGACTCGGGAAGAGCTCGTCTAGGAATTTTACCGTACCGCTGCCTTCTTTGTCTTCAGGAATTCCAACAATTTGGACCATCCCAAACACACTCCCAGTCCGTATTGGTCGCTAACGGGTTAGCAGCTATTTCCCTATCCGATGACTCCAGATAATTAATCAGTTTTTCAACTATGGGAGCAAAGTCGAAATTCACTTTCCTTGATCCTATGGTGCAAGAAACACGCTAGGCCAGAAGTCCGTGTACACATTCAAGTTTAATTGTCACAAGCACAAAAATACAAAAACAAAAAAGAAAAGGCTTTACATCACTGAAGTATGTATTCGTAACTCATTAATACAACTACAGATTATAAAGGGTGTCCTTCTAGCCTATCAAAGTTACCTTTTTGTGTGCTTTACATGGTAAAATAACTGTTTCTCTTTCCATACTGCTTGCACACATTTAACCTATTTGAAGACACTGCAATTTTCCATCCAGCAGGCTGCTGATTTAACCCGTTAATTATATATTGATATAAATATGTATAATAATTATATATTGAATTATTGCTATATGAGGGGCTTTCTCAGCAAATATTTGTATATGCGATTAATCGCGATTAATAAATTGGGACACCATGTAATTAATTCGATTAAAAAATGTTAGCCATTGACAGCCCTAATTAATATACAAAATTACACAAATTATTGATTTGGCTCTTACATCAACATCCGACATTCTTGTAACCAACTCAGTGAATTTCATCTCCATGACAATGATCAATCTACATATTACAGCAAGATCCTCCAAGTCAGCAACGACCTTTGTCAGCATTGCCATCATGATCGACAATTGGTGCTGAATCTCTCCAACTGCAAATTGAGTCCCGGGCTCTCGGTGTGTTGATCAGGGGCCTCTTGAGCACGTAAGTGTCTTTTAATGTCTCCAGAGCCCGAGTATTTTGAATTCTTTTACATATTTTCTTCATAGAACAATTATGGAACAGAGTGTATCTAATTCCACCTGTTTATGACACAAAAAGCATTAAAAGCAGCAAGTGTGCAGAGCTCACCGTTCACACATCTGAACCTTGCATAGTGCCCAGTAACTCAATACATTGTATTTTAATGTTAGTACATAGTAGTTAAAGACACCTAATAAAAAAGTAGGACTGATTTTATTTTACTAAGACACATAAATGTTATGTGTCAAAGCTTGGACATTTAGCAGAATGTCCAAGCTGTTCTTTTTCATGATAAGAAAGTAAATAGCAATTGGGCTGATCAGCTCCAAAATGGACAAAAGAGTGCCATAAAAGTTGTCCATGTGACTTGTGGAGTATATTTTAAGTCTTCTAAAGCACTTCAACAGCTTAGTGTGAAAAACAGACCAAAATTTAAGTTGCTGTTTACTGAAAATCTTTCCACCAGAGAAGATAAATTCATAAAGGTTTGAATGATATTAGGGTTAGACGATGACAGATTTTTCATTCTTTGGCGAACTAACATGCAATAAAAATAACAAAAAAAATAAATAACAAAGCTCATCCAGAGTCAAAACAGTAACATCAGCATTTCACATAACGTCATGTGACTTATTCTCAAGAAACAGCTCTAATGCTAGATTTTGCAATGAATTTTGTGTTTATATCACGACTCATGTCAATATGTAGTTCAAATACATAGAAGCCCTCAATAATAACAAATTAATTCACTAGAATAAAAAGGAAGACACGTTTTTGATGAATGAATGACACGTTTTATAGTTTAGCAGACACGTGGGGAATTAGAAATAAAGTGGTGAGGAAGGGAGAGGTAAATCTCATGGATTACAAAATATTTCTAGATTTAATATTCCAATGCCAATTGGTTAATCCCAGGGATTATCCGCTTTTCTGGCCAGAGGAGTGTACAGTGAAAATTCTAAATAGTTTGTTTTCACATGAAGTTTTAAAATCAGCAATGGTAACTGAAAGGCTGCCCAACTTCCTGTTTGAATGCCTCTTTTACATCTGATTGATGTCAGGACTATTTTTCAGTTCTTTAAATTACAGTAGGGTGTTGTTTGGCTTGAATAAATGGGAGAATCTGTGTATGTTAGGAAATATCTATGTCAGAAATAACATTAATGAAGTCATACAATATCTCTAATTATTATACACAGGAAGTGACCTGTTGTGGTTGATTTGCAGTGTCTCTGGTTTCAATGCTTGTAATTATTCCTTATGTGACTCTTTTTACGTTTTCAATTGTTTTACTGTAACAAGTGACATCACAAGAAACAGGAAATGCTATCAAGGTAAACACAGACTGGATATTTCTTCCAAAACATTTATCATTTTCTATTCAGCTTACTACGTTAGTTTCTTACTTGAACTGGTTGGTTGTTTTGTTTCGGGGAACACTTACACAGTCAGGATTGATTGTCACCAAATTACTCATCAACTTCCTCTATCAGACACAGACGGCAACAGGCAGTTTGATTAAACACAGAGGGGATGCCCCTCAAACAAAACATTGTTTTAGTTAAATATTCTATTTGCATTGATAGTGTTTTCTGTGTCAGTGAGTCAAGAAGTAAATCATTATCTGATCCGCAACAAATAGTTCATTATTACTAAAACCTTCAATAATACTTAAAAAACACCTGCAACATTCATAACTTAGAGTTGAAGTACCAGATATTTAAAAAAATATATATAAATATTTTACATTTAAAAGGAATTTTAATTATGCTACCAATTTAAATTTAGGCCTGAAATTTAAACAAACCATAGGATAATGCATACATGTGCTAATTTATTACAAATATCTTGTACCATCAGTAAGAATCCAGTACCACTTTATCGACACAAAACCAAAGGCTAAAGATACTTTTTAATTTTCATTCATATTGTAATACCCCTGATATATACCCCCTAAAATTTAAAGATGAAGTTGCAGGTTATGATGTTTTTTCATAAACAACAACACAAATAAACCTTGGCCATATGATGGGAACTACATTAGTGTGAATAAAACAGTTTCTGTTTAGTCCAGCCAAAGGTCAAATATCCACAGACTCGGTTGGAAGCAGTAGGAGCTTTAAGTAGGACCATTTATTTGAGTTGGTTCCGATTTAATTTGGATTAATTTGGGTATATTTCAGCTACAATGTTGCTTATATATGATATACATTATGTCTTAGCTAATGCTGTTAATTATACAGGAACCTTCTAACTTGGCACATTACAAAATATTAATTGCAAAAATGTGATTTCATGAGTTGTTTTTTTTTTTTTATCTTTTTGGTAACATTTAAAGTTTTAAAAATGAATTTATGAATTCAAAGAATTCCATCTATAATTCCATAATATAGACTATATAAGCATTTAAATTGATATATACCAGAACAAGAGCTAAAAAGGTACTTTATCTTTAAGAATAGAGCAGTTTAGCAAACATCTCTCTGAAGTGTTTTTGGTTGAAAGGATTTTAATGAGAAGGGACTCGCATAGGTTCTTTACATCTGTGCTATATTTCATTAGAATTAAATTAATTCAATGCTTAAACCATCAAGCATTTTGTGATGTGAAAGAATCATTGGAAATGGTTAACATCTCTGTTCATGAGTCTACTCGGGACTTGAAGGTGAGGACTTGAGACTTGCATATGTGTGACTTGCTCCCACCTCTGCTAAAAACAATCATTAAATTATTTTGTATTGTTGAATTAGTCTAGTTGAATTAGTTGTTATTAAGGACAGACAAGTTAACTCAAATAAATTATGTTTACTAGAGTAAACAGGCCCTGTTAATATTGCTAGAGCAACAAGGGCCACCTTATCAGGAAGTTGTGACATGTCATAGCTTGTAACACTAACCACAACGCCTTCTTCGCACCCCTAACTCACTATGACAGTTTTACCCACTGAAAAATGTACACCCTCATTCTCACCCCATTGCAAATATAGCTTAATGCATTTAGCCCACATGCATACTGACAAAAAACTCTCAAAAGAATGTCATGTAATAGGCACCGGTGATAAAACTAAAATGAAGGATTTATTGAATAATACAATATTCGAGGAAAATGAAGCAGCACAACCTTCTTGTTTTGAAATTCGAGAAAGGTGAATACAAAGGTGTAGTAAGCAAATATCCAGTAGGCCTATACATACACATAGGAAATATAAAAGGGGCACATGCTACATGCAGCAAAAATGATAAGAAATCCAAGAGAAATGGAAAGAAAAATCATTTTAATCGTTTACTGTACCATACATTTTCTGCACTGTAAAAACTGGTAATGTGCAATTATTACCTTAAAAAGCATTATCTACTTGACCAATTAAAATTACTTTCATTGGACTAACTTAATGTATTCAGGTTTATGTGTTCATTCATGTTAAATAATATTTTGACTTACATTTAACCAGTTTATTTAGATGTAACCACTAGAAAAAAATGTTTTAATGTATAAAGTCAAAAGGTTAAACTCAGCTCATCATTGTATTCTCACTTGATGACAGAATGAAGGCGTTGTCATAATTATATGCAAGAATAATGTCTGACAAATTAAAGTCTAGGAAGCCTGAGCACAGAACTTTTCAATTCTATTTCAATTTAAAATGTTGTAAAGGAGGAAGTTTTGAGAGTGGAATGGAGGCGTGGCCGCAGTTGTGGGTAAAATTGTAGGGGAAAAATACGGGGGAGAAACAGAGTGAGTGAAGGGAAATTCAAGACTGAGGGAGTGAATGAGCAAGGAGGACAAAGTGAGCTGAAATTAGCTGCTCTTTATGCACATATTCAGGGAAGGAAAAACACAGTGGGAGGATCCACCTCCTCTTTTAACAACTGTGGTTTTAGTTTTGGTTTGTGATTTTAGGCTAAGCTGTATGTGTAAAATTATACTCAACTTCAGTATGTTATTAAGAGGCAGCTATGAAATATTACAATGTTCTAAATCTAAAATGCCATTTATTTTGGCACACAAGTGGTCATTTTACATCAAGGTGATGATACAATTCATTAAAACATCAAAATGTTTCTTATCATTTGAAGAATAATTCTATTTGTCAGCATGAGGCATACTGATGTCATTTTGAGTCATGTTGGTTTAATTGACCGCAGTCCATGTTGGTTGACATACTGTATGGGGTGTTTTGGAGCAATAACATAATATTCTCCCTCGGGCGGATGCATCTTATTTGATAAGCCGTATCAATCATAAATGAGAAAGCATAATATCTATTCTCATATCTGTGAATCATGGACTTCAAGAGGCCTCCCAGCACACTACCTCACTCTTGTTAACAGGGCCATGTGTTAGTAGTTTTCATTTAATAGAAATTAAATGAGCTTAGGCTTATGGGAAATGTTCTGTGTCTAATGGGACCTTTAGCTCAAATAAGATTTACTCTGAGGAATTAGTCAGAAATGGCTATTTTGAAAAGAACTAAGATTTATAGAGAGGAATAGTAGAGAATTTGGAGATGTCAAAAAACAAATAAAGGGAAAGTTCACCCAAAAATGCCAATTCTGTCATCATTTACTTTCCAAAACTCTTTCAACACAGTTATGTCATTCCAAACCTGTGTGACTTTCTTCCGTTCATAGACCACAAAAAAGGATGTTCATGCTAGCAGTTTCACGACTGCTGATTTTTAATAGTCAACTTGTAGAGTCGTATACGACTAGCCTTGACATCAGAAGTGGGGCAGAATTTCCACTCCCCTACCCATTGATTATTTAAGCATACAATAGAAAGATCTAAGTTTGCTGCAGTGTGATGGGTTTTAGCTAGTTAAATGTCATAAAAAAATAGCAACGTAGCTACATGTCATCAGCCAGCTAGGCTGTGCCTGGGATCCCACGGGTTGCTATGGAAATGCGCGTGTATATTTTGACACCTGAGGGGAAGATTATGAGCAACGGTCTGAGCGGTGTCATCTATGTGAACAGACATGATGGAATAAACATCAAGCATTATTTTATCATCTCGTAAGTACTGTTTTATATGATAACGGCCGGACACGGGATCTAGCGTGCAGGATGTTGCCGAAAACATAGCATAGCAGGGGAAAAGTTGATTATATTCATGACTAAAGCGATAACTGATTGGACAATTCAGTAGTCAGAGAAACTATAACCCAACCCCTAAACCGTAAGGGCCGGAACATGCTCTACGTAAGTGTAGGCACATCTTGCAACACCAGCTCAATTTCACTCGCCGTTGTATTCTGCAATTCATAACCCAATGCAACTACACACTGTATTCTCAATGTTGCCGCTACTGGTGCTACAGCGAGATTATCGTGAACAGTCTGTTTCTACGGTGAGTTTCCTCTTTCAACTCAACTACTGTCATGGCAGAGCAACAGTTTGAAGAAAATATTGCTGAGCAAGTAAGTAAGTCAATATATTTATAGCAACTTTCCTGAATAGTGACACATCCAGTTAAATGGCTCAGACGTTTTAAGGTAACTCTATCGCTCCCTTGAGAATTTAGGTTTGTTCTCATCACAGAAATGCTAGAATGCATGTTAGGCATGTTCAACTGGACTGCACATTGAGGTAGCCAAGCGCTCCAATCTGCGTCCACGTACTTGCATAGAATATGTTTCGCCTTCCCTTGCCAAACTACATGTTGAAATCTGCTGTATTTCTTACAGAAACGTTTTCTAAATAAAGTGTAAAGTGACTAGTTGACTTGAGGCTGACAGTGTCAACAACATTTGTTATAGTTGCCTAGTGCAAGTCCTAGTTCATGCTACTCTTTTCAATACAATGAAAGTGAATGGTGACCAGGGGCTTTCAAGCTCCAACAAATGACAAAAACACACCACAACGGCCCTCATTACAACTTTTTCACTATATTCCAAGTCTTTTGAAGTCATGTGATTGCTTTGTGTTAAGAAAACAGACAAATATTTAAAGGTGCAATATGTAACATTTTTCATGACATATTCACCTTTTTTTGCCAATGTGTGAACGTCTTTTAATGCAACTTAAAAAACTAGCCCTTCCCAGAATTCCTAGGTTGCCAGTTAAAGCCTGTAGACTGTTTTCATGCGAAGGGAGTGGGTCTTTTTTGCCAGGAAAATCTAAAGGTTGTGACGTTTATGCTCTCCCGAGAGCCTTGCCTCAGACTATAATAGCTTGTCTTCCACTATTCAACGGTGTCAACAGACAGTATGCAACAGTAGGTAATGTTATTTTAGAGATTAAATCCAGCAAACGTCCAGCTCCCAGCACAAAAAAAAAAAAAACATTTATCTACTGAATCCCATCTGGCTAAGCGGGAACATGATCATGATCGAGCGAAAACTAGAGTGAACATCAGCAGGGCATTTGATACCTGGAGGGACCTTTTGGGGGATCAAAATCGACCCTGAATTGCCATTTTTCTTATTGGACAGGTAAGATTACATAACTGCAAAGCATGTGAAATTTTGAGCCATAAGGATTGATCTGTGTCATTTTAGCTAACTTGATCTTGCCTGCTAACGCTGACAAATTGCAAGCTACCTTGCTTCATAACTTTCAAATAATTTAAGCAATCTTCTCTTTACACTAAAATTCAGGTTAATGTTAATCTGTAATATTCAACAAGGTAATCTACAATAACACATGAAATTAATGCTAGACAATGTTCAAGATAATGCAAAAAGCTCCATTCATTAGTGTACCGTAACTTGAAAATATAAACAATCTATTATTATAAAACAATAGTGCATCAATATATCAAAATGTCAGATGTGACAGTTCAATAATAAATTGTGTCAACATATTTATTATGTACAGTTTATTTTATAAACAGCTACTGTCATCATCCACCCAATTTAGCTAACAGCTATTGATAAAGCTGGCTAGTTATCTAACGCAGACATAGGCTATCGTATAAATGCAGTCAATGTATCATGCAAAGAAAAGTGATTACATCAAACTAAAGTCTTGCATAGTCAGACCTATATCCACACTTTGTTTTAGCACTGTGCCAGCACCGGAGAGTCAAATATAATATACAGGCTCAAAGTTTGTAGTGAAACAATCATAACAGTAATTTTATTTATGCTACATCATCTGTCAGCATGATGCTGGTGATTCACGTTCAGTCTCTTTGTACGTCACGTCATTGTTTGCTTGCTCGCATTCCTATGGAGTAATGACAGAATTTTCCTTTTGGGGTGAACTCTTTAATAAACAGATTGCATTAAAAAGTATTAATCCAAGTCTTTACATCTGTCCAGTTAACTGGTTAAGAAGCAAAAGAAGATACATAAACAAAATGAAACAGGGAAAATGCAGAGAAAGAAAAACAAATAAACAGAGAGAGTCTTGCACTACTGCATGCTTTGTGAATGTGTCCTCAGATTACAGATTGCTGTTAAAGATTATCCAGTCCCTCAGGCTGTTTAATTCCAAACATAATCCTACATTCAGAGAGCTCACTGTTGTTCTACCACATGGCCTATTTCTTCACTGCACATCAGTTCATTCACAAGTACATCTGCCTAAGCTGTGCTTCTGTGTGTGCATGCATGCATGGAGAAAATGTTGGCTAGACTGTTTTGAACACAGAGTCCTGTGGACAACTACAATAAGGAGCATGCGTCATTCAAATGCACATCAGAGAACAACCTGATTTTTAATGTTAGCTACTGTTGTTTTGTTCTAAACATGTCAACTGTCCACCAACAGTAATCACATTCATGTCTCAACCGAAAACATATGTTTACATATGCATTCTCTGAATGAGCAGCACTGCATTTTACTGACTGCTGTGCATTACATGATTTCAGTGGATGACTTTCACTTATGATTCATTGTAAGCTAATGCGTTTTATAAAAAAAATACTTATTTATATATATTTTTTCTTAAATTATTTGTATGTAATGTCAGATCACATTGAATTATCATTGTGTGTGATTTCGTATTTTGTCTTGTTTTTCTTGTTTTCTTTTCTAGTCTCTTCTAGTCCAAGCCTATTTCACAACGTGACTCTGTTGCATCACTCTCTGAAACTGTGCACCTGGGTGGAAAGTTGCAGCATAGTATATTTTACCCACACACACAAAAAGACACGATAGGGTCACCCATGAAAAATACATCATATTACGCCTGGACCCCTTAATGTTCCTATTCTAACGCACTGCGTCATTGTGAGCTTACCGAAAGCCCGCAAGATAGACACACGGGTGTCATATAGCCCGTATATGTTAACGTATGTGTCTGTGTTGCAGTTTTACACCTTAATAAATGTCACAACGTCAAAAAAAAAACAAAAAAAAAACCACGAGTAACCCGGAACTGAGGGGAGAGCGCGCCAAGACCCATATTTGGAATGTCGGTGTAAGTCAGCGGACCAAATAAGGCGCTTCCGCGCGTGACGTTTGCTCCTTATGTGGAAAATGAAGGCGTGGCTGTGGCGGAGGAGATGCGATACATATACTGTTTCCTACACCGCCTGTCCTGTAGAATAACATCAGCTTTACAATAAAGTAGTTTAAATCTAAGATTTGACGAAATATAGACGAAGTCTATATGAAATTTAAAATTATTCCATGCTCATTGTAAAGTAATAAGACTGATCTCAAAGGACACAATAATATTGTTTTGTGTCATTTTTTCAAAACAAATTTAGTTAATTTCTAGTGGGTGAAACAATATAATAAACTTTGTTATATACGGAACACGCTGTTGTTGATGCTGTAAAAAACGTACATTTCCACACACGGCTGTTGTTTGTCTGGAGAGGTCATCATGGGTATTGGCGAGCCTCTTGGGATCTCAGGTAGCGAGTTAGTTCATATTTTGCAGACTCCTCCTGAGCTCTTCACGTCTGCTGGATGCATCGTGTTGGACTGTCGGCCATTCCTCGCCTTCTCCCGCGCGCACATCATCCAGTCCCGCAACGTCAACTGGAACTCAATGCTGAGGCGCAGATCCAAGAGCTCAGTGATGTCTCTGGAGTGGCTGGTGGCCGATAAGTCGCTCCTCGCGCAGCTGCGGAACGCAGAGTTCTCTCCGGTGGTTGTCCTGGATGAAAACAGTCGGTCCGTCAGAGATCTGAAGAGTGAGAGTCTGGCCAGTCTCCTGATCAGTGCGCTGCAGTTAGAGGTCCAGTCTGCCTCCACTCAGATCTGCTTCTTACAAGGTAAAGTTCAGTTAACTCGACATTAGGTCGTGTTTACAGACACAAACTTTTGCTAATATGTTTCCCAAATAATAAGCAAAAAACACGACATTTTGTAGCAAAGCATGTGAGTAGCCTACTTATTGTTATTCAGAATTGCAGGACTTGATATCACTTAATGTGCCAATTATACTTTGACAGGAACATTCAGTTGCACACTTCTCTATTTTATATTTGTATACAATAAACATATATATAAATTGCCCGAAAATAGTTGCCTATTACAGATTTATTAATATATAGGTAACACTTTACAGTAAGGCTCCTTTAAGATTAATAAACGCGGTAAAACATATATCGTTCATTGTTAGTTCATGATACCTAATGCATTAAATAATAACAAATTGAGCCTTGTAAAGTGTTATTGAGATATATATATATTGAGACTGCTTTGTGTCTATTTGTTTTAACCCTTAAAATGAAATGTATAATTTACAGAATTAACTATATATATTTTCTTTGTCCATTTCTAGGTGGATTTGATGGATTTTTCGCACTTTATCCTGAACTCTGTTTTAACACTCCTGTTATGTGCTCAAATCACGTGGCTTTCAGTGATCCAGAGCCCGTCATGTCAGGGAGAAAGACTCCTCTCTATGATCAGGTTGGCTGAAATCAATCTCAAAATCATAATTAATTGGCTACATTAGCACTGTTACTTGATAAATTCTCTAAAATTTACAAATTGCATAGTAATGTGGTAATAAAGTTTTCAAATTAATCATATGTGCGTCTCAATATCTCTTGAGTATACTCATTGTTTTTTATGTTTTTTGATTGACAGGGTGGTCCAGTGGAGATCCTCCCCTTCCTCTTTCTCGGCAGTGCACATCACTCGTCCCGACGGGAGACTCTGGCGCGATGTGGGATCACGGCTGTTCTCAACGTTTCCTCCTCCTGTCCAAACATGTTCGAGGAGGAACTTCAGTACAAGACTCTAAAGGTGGAAGACAGTCTGGCTGCAGACATACGTGTGCTATTTCCAGAGGCAATCCGCTTTATCGGTAAGTCCAACTCTTTTAGTTTGGAGAATTCCTAACCTTGTTGGCAATTTGAGTGCAACTTGAAAAATTATTATTGACCTGAAAGCTAACTATCACCTCCCATTGCATCTGCAGATTCAGTTAAGGAGAGTGGTGGGCGGGTGTTGGTCCACTGTCAAGCAGGAATCTCCCGGTCAGCCACCATCTGCCTTGCATATCTGATACACACTCGGCATGTCCGCCTAGAGGAGGCCTTTGACTTTGTAAAACGGCGTAGACAAGTCATCTCACCCAACCTGGCTTTCATGGGGCAACTGTTGCAGTTTGAGACAGACGTTTTGTGTCCCTATTCTGCACTAGACAGAGAGAACAGTGGCACTGCCTTTTAGTATCTGTGTACAGATGGCAGAAATATTGAACTGTACCTCATTAACCTGTGAAAAGGCATTACAGACCTGAGACTATGGCTGTGCTGTACAGCTTTGTTATTAGAGGATCTGACAGATCTGTGAAGGCACTTTGGTTAGACCACATAGTTCCAGTCCTATGGGTAAATGTATTTAAACATGAGACTCTTGTTGTAGATGGCATCAGCTGAATACCTGTACTTGAACGTTTACAGCAATACACAACCAATATATAGCTCAATGCCTCTGTGTTTCCAAACAACAATGGTATAACTGACACATTCAACAAGAACACTGCTACACCCAATAGCCCTCATGGAAAATATAGTTGTTACTTGTCATTGTGACATTATGTAAACCTTGACTCAATTTAATTTGAACTCATGACACCAACTCAACATTATCATATGAGACAGAGCTTCTCTGTTGGCAGTTCAAAAATGAGGGATAAGATACATAAGCACTTAGTACTTTATGGTGTAGCTTTCAACAATATGTTGATGTGTTTTGGAAGGATGTCTGCAGATCACCATACCCTGCAAATATATTGCATCAGTCAATGTTCCATTTGACTAAAACGAGTGACGCTTTGACCATATTTGGGTGTGATGTGTGGTTAGTATTCTATGCTGTAAATGTCAAGTTTTTCCATTAAGTTATTGTTGGATACTTAGTCTCAAAGAGAGTTTTAAAGGGCAAAGACTTGACAAACTGTGATCTTTGGTCATTTTAAAAGTTACAATTTTGTTGCGATATATATTAGGCACTAAAGCAATATTCTAATAAATGTATTTTATTTTTATAAAGTATTATTTAGTTTTATGTTTTTTTGTGAATATTTATTTATCTGTTTTCATTCAAAGCAATGCACTTTACATGTAGATGTGTAAGATATTGATGAGACCTTTTGTAAGCTACTTTGTTCACTTATTTCAAAATGTAAATAAAGCAAATAATTTAATGCAGAACTAAATGTGGTTGTCGTTATCTTTCTAAATATTAGTCATAATGCCACAAAATGATTTCCCACAAAATGATTTCCTCAAAGCTATGTAGACTTTTGGATATTGGTAATAAAATATTTTTTAAGCTGCATATGCATATTGAACATTTTTAATAAAGAAATTGATTAATTTAATGCACACCTAAATGTAGTTCTCTTTTTATATTTTTATTCAAGTAAAAGTAATATGCTCCAACTCGCTCAATGTTTGGTAATCAAACAAGTTCCCCACTTTAAAGGACTATTCCAAGTTCAATAAAAGTTAAGCTCAATCGACAGCGTTTGTGGCATATAGTTGATTTCCACAACAAAATTATTTTGTCTTGTTCCTCCATTAAAGCACAAATCTGGTTTACAGTAAGGCACTTAGAATGGAAGTGAATGGGGCCAATTTTTGGAGGGTTTAATGGCAGAAATGAGAAGCTTGCTATTTTATAAAAGCGCTTACATTCAGTATTCTGTTAAAACTTGTGATTTATTTGAGCTGTAAAGTTGTATAAAATCATAATTTTTTTTTTGTCATTTTAGAGTTTGTTGACATTACATCATCATGGAAAGTTTTAAAATTGGATATAATTAACACGGACAAGGTTAGTAAGCGAAAACCACGATAACACATATATTGTTTGTGTCTTGTTTCTATACTTTTGAAACTTGAGTTTTTTAACATTTACAGATTAGCCCCCATTCACTTCTAATGTGTGCTTCCCTACAACCAGATTTTGCTTCTTTTTTTTAAAAAAAGGAGGGAAGAGTCTAAATTAATTTTGTGGTAATCAGTATTATGCCAAAAATGCTGTCGATTGAGCTTAACTTGTATTGAACACGGAATATTCCTTAAAAGAATGGTTAGCCTTGCTCCAGGATACAGGCAAATTATAGTTTTTACAACAGCGCCATCTACTGGGCATGGGACAGAACAACAGTAACTTTTCTCAGAGTGATAAGGTATTGACGGTACCTGTCTAGCATTAATAAAGGAGGCCACACAGTGGCAGTGTAAGAATATGAAAACACAATCTGTGGAGTTATGTGGGGCCAACTGTCTGCAGATCATAGTCAAAAGACCAATGATCTTATAAGGGAATTCAAGCCGTGCTACAGAGGGTCATTGCTGGCTACAGTCATCAGTTTCTACAACTCTTCCATTGTTTGCATGGACACAGGATACATTGACTTGTACACTTTACAAAACAACACATAAGATGGAAAAAAGGATCTGAGGCCATTCTCCCTTTTCCATTTCCTCACTTTTAAACTCACCTGGAACAACTCAACAACTCAATGTATGTAGATAGCATGAGCTGACTTCAAGGGTGTCGATTTGGCTTGAACACTGGGGGGTTCCAGCATGAAGCATTTACTTGTTTCCATAAATCATGGTATAAATATTGCTAATTTTGTTTACAAACATTATAACTTATTTGCTTACTATGACAGTTTTAGCTGATTTAAAATTGAAACTTTAATTGGATCCAACCCTGACTGTTTCAATGCAGCTGAGGGTCTCTCTATATTTCTGAATTACATTTTACCCAGACTACTGTATATTCAGGCTGCTAGAGCTCTTACCCAGTGACCGAAATCATTAACTGTGCCTCATTTACACACGTTTAATTTGACACCAGCATTCTGCAGATGGAAATAGTTCCTCTCTCTTTCTGCTTTGAATACCTACAGTAAACATATCATTTAAATAATGCTTACGGTGGACTATGGGGAATATTTGCAGTCCCGTCAGACCAAATACACTTTGCAAGTTAATTGATTTGGAAAATCTGCACGTCGTCCAGGGTTAATTCTATTTGCATGTTTTCAATGTCATCAGCTTGCTCATAACAGCAAGAACATGATCTGTCATCACAGTGGGTCTGTTTTTGTGGTTTGGGATTAGACGTTCCTTCTAATAACTCTTTTAAATGCTGCTCTGCATGCAGCTGCATGACAATACTCTCATTCCTTCTGTCTCTTCATCACAC